>NW_023339751.1:17671496-17675358 GCF_004916995.1 Morone saxatilis | reverse complement strand
TGCACTTCCCTTCACATGACAAACATGCTGGCTGTATAGTACGCTGTCCCGTTGCCACGGCAACACAATGTTTGAGTAACCAACAGGGGTGGAGAAGATTGTTTCCAGACCAATGATGTGTGCATGTGTGTGTGTGTCTGAGAGAGAAAAAGAGGTCACATACTGTACACACACTACACTGATTTGTATGTCAGTGTCTATATGTGTGCGTGTATATAATAATGTGTGTGAGAGAGACTGTGATATTACACAGTAGCCTACATTGTACTAAACGGTGCCTCATTGTGTGTCTGTATTCAATCACATGTTAATCTACAAACCATGTATACAGTAAATGAACAAATGCTTCTCTCCGTGTGTGTGTGTGTGTGTGTGTGTGTGTGTGTGTGTTTGATGGTTCAGTAAGAATATTGGAGTATAAAATGTGCTGAGAAACACGCAATAGTGGCGCACTGAATACACTCTTAACACACATGTAGATTGGTTCATCTAACTTCTAAGGTCTCTCGTTGATAAAGTGCATTTCTTAGTCCTTTACCTTGACCTTAAACTAAGCCTTAACCCTAACATTAACCCTAAGACCTGGTCTTAACTCTCAAAAAGCCCTTTGACAGAGGCCCAGTCAAACATTATTTTTCACTCAGTGAAACTGGTCCTCGCAAGCGTAGAAATACCATAACGCACACTCACACAGACAGAGGTGATATCACACTCGCATGCAGCATTCACAAATGTATCCCATTTGCATGCTTTGACACCCACACGTGAACACACTAAAGGAATTTCAGCTGCGGGAATTCAAAAATGCACACACACACACACACAACCTTGCATACATCTGTGTTTCCACAGAGATGTCCTCCGTCTGACTTTACAAAAAAAGCATAAAAAACAAGTGAACATGTGAGCAGCTGTGACAGATCTCCCCTCCATCACTTCTCCATCACACTCCATCTCCTCATTTCCTTCCTCTGTTTCTCTCCTTTGTCTCTCATAAACAAGATTCCTGCAACACTTTTAACACTTGGCCTCTGTTGGGGTTTATAAAACATTTCACTGAAACTCTTAAATAGAGAAAACTTCCCTAGAATTAGCCAGAAGAATAAGAGATAATGGAATAAACAGGCAATAGAGTATTCAAAAACAGCTTGACTGGCTCATGTCAAAGCAACTACAAACAAACACCGTTGCCAGTTAGGTGATCTGAATGTGCCAAAATATAGTTTCACTGTCTGTTCATGTTGTTGACCTTCACTTTTCCTTTTTGCTGGTCAGGTTTGTTCATGTTTGGCTTTCTGTTGTTAGGATTTTCCACCCTTGCCTCCTCGCAAAATAAATGATTTTGCAGGTTTTTGGCTCTGGTGCTCCTGCAATTTGGACCCTGAATATTTGCCATGATGCTTTGAGACATGAAAGCAGCGACTGACAAGAGTTAAAGGAGTATCACCTGATTCGGCTCATAAACGTCAAAATGATCCTTATGTCCATGTTCCTTGGTAACACTTAATTGTATAATATTGTTTATTTCAAAAGAGGAAACACTACAGTACATCTTGAAACAGGGCAGGGGAAGATATGTGACAATGTCTGGCAGTTTTGTGCAAGAGATTAAACACATTTATACTGAATATGCCAGGCTTTTAAAAGCTTAAACTCAATAAATATCAGTTGGATCTCCAGAAAGCTGCTTGAAAACTAAACCTGCCTAAATGCCAGTTTGCAACTAATGTGATATCTTCCATTTCACAAGTGAAATATTTGACAGCTACAAGTGTTTGTATATGAAATCTTGCTGTTTAACATGCAAAATGTGATAAAAATTGCAGAGTTTCTTAACTACGGGGCTTCCTCTACAACTGTGTCAAAGTAAAAGCTCTTTTGCATGTTGTCCATTGAGTTTTTTTTTCTTTCCATTTGCTATTTAAAAGTGCACTTTATACTGTATCTTCTATCTAACTGAGAGTCGCCAGTCTGTGGTTACCCAAAGGGCCCCTCTGTTGCATGGCACATGTTTGACACTAACAAAGCACTTTCCCCTGAGTGGCTCACACACACACAAACGTAAATACACAGGAAGTTGTAAAGCACAACAGGCTGCAGTGCCGGTCACTCCCCTCTCCTTAGAAACCTGCCTTAGCGACGTATTTGGATCGGAAAATTTGAGTTTGGGAACCACGGCTTTATTTTAGGTTTGAGGAAAAAATGCTGCCGGTCAGCTGGTTGGTGTGTGCCTGTGTGTGTGCATGTGTGTGTGGATGGGTAGAGGAAGGGGGAATAGTGGACAACCAGGTCCAAGTCACATGACAGTGATGGAACAAACTTGTGTGTTTATCTTTGTGTGTAGCTGTGATTATACTCCTAACATAATTGCCTTTAAAAATAACATATTTCAACACAACACAATCATGCTTTTTGATGAGTGTGTTCACAAGCATGTTTGAATGTAACTTTTGTCCGAGCTGTTGTTGTTTATATGCAATGTGAGTTTGGAAAAGTGGGAGAGAGGTGTGTATGTGTGTGTGTGTGTGTGTGTAGAACTGGCCTTTCAGACCGTGAACTGGTTTGTTTGTGTGGAACAGATTGCTGGTGGGTGGACTTCGGACACAGACTAAACAAAAGAAGTTTGTGTGTTTATGTGTGTACATATGTACCCTGTGTGGATGGATGAAAGAGTATCAGCATGGGTGCCTGTTTGTGCGTGCACATTTGTATGTGAGTTTGTGTGTGTGTGTCGATAACAGCTTGTGTTATGGCAGCTTATACTTGTCACTGTTTAATATACAGAGAACAAGAGTGTGCATTTGTAATTTGCTGTCTGCACTTATATAAATACGACTGTGACAGTGAAAACAGAGAGTGATTTTTATTAGCAAGAGTGTGTAAATGCTTATGTGTGTGACACAGCTTAACACAGAGAGCACTGCAGTGTGTGTGTGTGTGTGTGTGTGTGTGTGTGTGTGTGGGTGTGTGCTGTTTACATGCAGTGGTTTTATAAGACAAAGCTGATAATGATGTTGGCCGCAGTGGGAAACCACAACAATAGACCAACAGCGCTCAGCCAGACCTCCTCTAATAAGCTCCAGTCTGCTCACTAATACACATAATCCTGACTTTATGGAGGCTAATGGAAACACAAAAAAGGTTACACACACACACCTGCCGCAGGGCTGCTCAGTCACACATGCAGTACAGGGCTCACACCTATTATTAATCTGTGATATGTATATACATATACATACATATTCATGCACATGAGCTGGACATTGCGCATTCTTTGGTCAATATTTTGCACATTCATTTTGAACATAAATGTCCGTTAAGTTTTTTTTAATCAGTTTTCTGTTTTATTTTATGATTCTTGACTTTTGTAGTACCTGTTTTTTATTTTTCCTTTTCTGTAACAATTTGTATTGCTATGCACCAACATACTATGGCAAATTCCTTGTAAAGTACGTGAAAACTTACGTGATGTAAACTATTTTGCCACTCTGTATGGCTGCTGATGGAGTAAGCTCGTGTTTCTTTATTTGTATATCTCTTGATGCATGTCTGGAGGGGATCTTTAACATTTAGCATATCTAGTTCAGTAAAGCTTTTCCTCACACACTTCAAACATTCATTATCTGGTAGTTATTTCATGGGACAGGACAGACATTATACATGATCTAATGTAAATGTTGAGATGTTAGTCACTGTATCATATCATTAATAAAATATATTGATGAAATTCAGTAATTTCCTTATGAAAAATAACCAATCTTCTGAAGCTTCCAGTACCCAGCTGCTGAATGTTGTCCTGTAACATGAGGGATCCATTTTATAATAAAGTTCAGCTCAATAACCTGTTTTCTGTTTCCTTTGA
>NW_023339751.1:17664624-17671396 GCF_004916995.1 Morone saxatilis | reverse complement strand
ATGGGTCGTCAGCTCTACCCACTGCACTAACCAGGCGCCCGTAATTTGATTTTTAAAACATATGTTTTTTGCATTGTGACCTCAATGCGAACAGTCATATCAGAATTCCTGTGACTTTTATGTCACTCTAGATTGACATTCGTAATGCATGTCACTTCAGGACCGTGATCTGTTGGCATCTGATATGGGACCCATTTGAAAAAATAATGTGGACAGGCAAACAAAACAAATTAGATCAGAGCAACAAATCGGAATTGAGTGCCAAGGCTTGCAGTGTGAAATCAGCTTAAGAGTAACCATACATGTTGTTAGTAATGAAAAGGTGAAGCTAATTCCATCTTTGCTGAATAGGTAGAAGAGGATTAGCCTATTACACCTCCTTTCACTAACATCCACTCACCCCGCAGTACTATTTCTTGATTTACTCTTTTGATCTCTGCAACTTCTCTTAGGGTACAGAATGCATTTAAACAGCAAGAAACCATTAACTCTTCAATCTTCTTTTGATTTTTTTTCACTCTATTTCACCACTCTCTGTGTGTGTGTGCTTTCGCTGCTTTCTTCTTTTTTCTCACTCATTCTTTGATTACACGCTCAATCAGCCGCTTTTTGGGTGTCAGCATGTGTGTGTATGTGTGTACATGTGTGTAAGGATGGAAAGTGTACAGTGTAGTCTGCAAGAGAGGGCAGCTGGTCTAACCTGGGTCACAAACCAACAGATTACTTTGATATAGATCACGACAAGTACATATACTACATTCTGTGAACTGGAAAACAGTTTAAGTGTATATATTTACTGACTTCTGAGGCAAATTAATCTTGATTGGAAATCTTTGAGTTATTCTACCTGTTCTTCATTTATTCATTCCAGACCAACAAAAATCATTAAGCCACTTTATGTGTAACAAACAAAACCACTGTTCAACAACAGGACTACTACTGAAGTAACAAGACTCAAACACTAGTAAAAAAGTGACAACAACAGAAGCAAGATTTCCAGGGGGTGTTAAATTATTCTCAATCTGTTTGCTAACAAAACAGACATTAACAGAATGAAGATACATTGGCATTTGTAGATTACATCCAACTGTAACAATATAAAACCTCCTTGATTATTATGTTTATATAATACTATTGTTTTATTGCATTGCCTAGGTCCTATCCTTTGCATGCCCACCATCAACCCTCTTGACTGGAAAAAAATAAAATAAAATCTCCCAAACAAATTAGGCAAAACAAAGTAGCTGAATATAAAAATAATTTGGAGAGACCATATAATATAAACAAGTGCGGTTATAGAGCATTTTAAACTCTAACTTGCAATCAAGTGTTTTGCGCTCTTTAGAAATAATAGTCTACTTAAAAAAATCAGTGACAATTATAGCTTCAAGTTTCATGTGAGAGGTGATTAAATAAAAAACAATGGCCTCTTCTTTTGAAATAACAGACTTAAGAAGTACTTCATTTAAAAATCAGAACTAAGTCTCCAACAGAGATGGATTTGTTAAATCAATCAGCAGTACAGAGGAGCAATGATTTAGATAACAATGTAGGTGATTAGTAGTTAACATTTTTCTGAAGCTTTCTAAAAACACTACAGTGAACATCGCCGGTGCTGAGTCTGACCGCACAAAAGACAGCAAGGGAAAAGCAAATGGCAGAGCTATTCACAGGGCTGGAAACCGTACAATAAACCTCACTGTCTTTCTGTCGGCTGCTTGCTCTTTGCCATTTTCCTTTACAAACTTCTAAGTCTTTCTCTTTCCCCCCGTTGACATTTCCTCTCAATATACAGATTCAGTGGCTCACTTCAGTCCCTCTTTTCAACTCTCTCTCCTCCTCTTCCTTCTTGTCCTCCTCTTCCTACTCTTGTTGGCTGATTAAGTTTAGCAATGGCACACTATTCCAGTTGGCAATGCCAGCCTCTCTTTCTGCCACTTACACACAAACTCCAAATCCCTTTAATTTCCCCTCCAATTTTCAAATGAATTTTATTGGAACGAAGAGACGAGGCCCATTCACCTCCCTCTTCACCACCTCTCTGTGCTTCTGGTTTGACTTGGCTTCAGAAAGCTTTTTTTGGCATAATTCAATGACAATAACTCTTTCACTTTCTCTTCCATCTCTCTTACTCATTTCTTTGTCAATTCAAATACCTTTTTTTGGCACAACATGGGCTAACACTTGCAAGCGCTTTAATACCAGCTGACCTGAGTGTGTAAACCTCAATCAGGCAAGTCAATTAAAATATATTGCAATGATGAAAACATCTTCTGTTGTTCTTCTTTGTGCTATCTCTCTGTCTCCACTCACTTCTATCCTTTTTCTTTCTTTAATCATCCCTCCATCTTCCCAGTTTGTACTTCCTCTGTAGTGCCTCTTCTCTTTCCTTCTTTTAATGTATCCATTTTCTCTTTTCTTCATTCTCTCCTATCTCTCTCGTTTCCCTTTTCATTATTAGCATAAACGTGAATCCATCAGAGTTTAGAGGAAAATAATGACTGAATTGGTTTAAAAAAGAATCAAAGAGAGAGGTTTGGCTGACTCCTTGATTAAAAGACATAAGTTCAGTTAGTTATAGTGCTGCCAGTTCGCTGTTCCACTTTGCACTGTAGTGGGAATGAAACGAGAAAGGGGGACGGACTGTTGCTACGGCAACGTGTGGCCAGGGTGGCGTGGTTTCCAAGGCGTTTCCAAGGCAGCTTCATGGCTCTGCTGCCAGTTTCTCTTAAATGGCTTAGCCTACGGATGCCCACAGGCAGGACAAGTGGATATTTAGAAAGACAGACAGAGAGAGAGAGGTAGAGAGGCAGCGAGGAAGACGGACAATGGAGGAGAGACAGAGACAACTTTTATCGCTTCTCTTTCCTTAAATGCTACCTTCCTTTTCTTTTATAGCCATTCTTTTTTCTCTCCTATAAACAGCTTTGAAGCACTGCATTTAACTTTTTGCTGAATCAATGGTTCAGTTTACCATTGTCATCAGGATTATCTTTGGGCTTCAGACCTTTTTAACAGGAAGCCTGTTTTACAAACTTGGTCTGTGGGGTTTGAAAGAAGTGGTTATTTGGGAGGCAAGGAGGTCTAAAGGAAGATGCCCTTGAGTTGCATTATGGGAAACGTAGGATCCATAGATATATATACTCCATAGGGATGAAAAGTCAGGATATCTCGGCCTCTGATGCATCAATTGTTTTTTTGGAGGTGGAAATATTCAGGTATATTGTATAAAATCTTTGTTTTTCTGCCTATATTTATTTTTGTATATATGCTTCAAAGCCTAATTTATATAACTAATTGTCCTATTAATTTTATCTTTTGACCACCTGCACCAACAATATGTACACCAAACATTCTCTAGTTAAATAAATGATTATGATGGACCATTTGATCACAAGTCATAGTGATAAGTGCGCTCAGGTCTATTTGATATACTCAGGTATGAGACATATTATTGACACACACACACACACACTAACCTGAGACTCACAGGTGGTAAACTCGACCCTTCATAGCTTGATTAGATTAAGTACAATTAAGACCCGGTCCGACTAAGGTTCTGGGTCAGTGTCTCTGTTCCCCCAAATCAAGAACCCATGAAGACCTAGTCAGAAAGCAGGAATTAATTTCAGTTGAGCTTGGTTGGACCAACAGGCTGGTTTCCTGTTAAATCAATGCTGATATTATTTCATTAAAAATAATAATGGCTCACCAGTGCCAGTAATGTTTATAATTACATATATTGAGTTGATGAATGTGCACTTTTATTCTGTGGGGCAACTTTAGCACCAATATTTTCTGCCAAAATCAGATGATTGATCATTGTTTTGTAAAAACAAACAAAACTCTATGTCACTCGTGACTATAACACTAATGCAGGGCAGATGTAGCAAGAATACGTTCTTCTAAGGAAGCCAAAGGACATCAATACTGTACAGTAGAAGCACATTCTATTATTCCCATATATGGTCAATACATTCACACAAGTAACCTTTTGATCTCTCTCCTAATACGGTTGTGTATACATGGATGAATGTATACTTTCAGCATGACAACCCGAGGTTCAGGGCAATGGACAGTTGGGGAAGATAAACAGTCATATCTCTCTTTTCTCCATCCTCCTCCATCTTTTTTTATTCCTTTTCTTTTCAGCCACATATGGTTGTATTGTGCTGACAGCTAGTGGTCAGGTAATCAATCATAAAACAGATGAAGCAAGCGGAAAATAAATTCTTGTGGCCTTGATTTACCTAAAATAATCAATATTGATTCATTAAATGCATTTGAGTTAATTAGACAGTCTTCTATATATGTAAAAGTGTTAAAAAAGGCTATTAGCTTTTGAACATTAATACAATTAAATTCATAAAATTTCATGCAATTAGACCAGTGTTTTTTTGGGCCAGCGCCCGCCTATCCATTATCCAGGTCCCTTTGTGCCCCCCCACATCTCACGTCCCCCAAGAACACTGCAACGCCCCCCTTTCCAAAATATTGCTCCAGCCCCCCCCGACATTCTCTGAATGCCCCCATTGAGAAATGCTGATTTAGACCATCACAGGTCACTAAAAGTCTGCATTGAAACCAGGCAGATGCACTGATTTGGGGAGATTACGGTACTCCTATCTGACATAAAGGCTATATTACGAGTTTAAATGAACTGTTAAGTGACACGGATGTTTAAAAATGTTGCATAAAAGGTTTCATAGATTGATGTGATGCTGCTCTAGTCGGGGAGAAAACCACAATCATATCGAAGATGAGCCATCTGCTGTTAAAACAATAAATAGTAAAAGGGCAAGAGCTGCCTTTTAATCGTAACCGTTGGGTTTTAATGTATGTGTATATTTCTTCTGCTTATCCATTGCTTCATCTCTCACTCTTGTTCCAGTAACACCAGACTAATCTTAGTCTGGAACAGATAGTTCTGAGGTCAGGTATTTGTTCAGTGTGTGACAGAAATGTTGTCTGAATGGTTTTGGCTCTTTGATGCTGTCAGACGAGGTGAAATGTATCTCTTCCGCTGTGGAAGCATAGCTGACCGGCCACAGTTGTCACACACACACACACACACACACAAAGGCAGACATACACTTACCATTGAGTGAGTCTTCACATGTGTATTTAGGTCTGGAAACAGTGTTAAGAGCTCCTGTTTTGGTTTGAAACTCTCTGTGTGAGCATGTGTGTTTTGTTCTCTCACCCTTTCTGCTTGTCTCTCTTCCTCTTTCATTCGCACACGGACACACACACACACACACACACACACACACACATTTTATTATCCGGAAAACAGGAATGAAATCTGACACAAAAGGCATGCCAGACACTTGGCAGGAGGCAGTCATAAATGCACACACACATTACTTCATCTTCCGGACATAAAAACAGAAAACTGACCTATACACACTCTTTAAAAAGCACGGCTAACATGGGTACCTTTATAAATCACTATGACTTGTATAGCCACACTGACAGAAGAAAAGAGGAAAACAGAATGACAGAAAGGATGAGATTGAAAAAGATGAGGTGATACAGAAATATAAAGAGGAGTATATATAACTCCTTTCCATTACAAAGGCATGGTAAGGTATTTACTACACAGGGAAGATGGGTATCCGCTACAAGTTAAAGTTACAGTATAATCCATATTTTGACTAGTAGATAAAGAAAAATAAAGAATCAAGTGAAGTGAAGCCAATGAGAGATAAAGCCTTAGAAAGAAGACTAGTATAGAGAAAAGAGAAGAGACTGTGACTGAGGTGGAGAGAGGTTAGCATGCAAAAAACATCCCTGAGGGACCCACCTGACTGGCTGAGGGTCAAGCAGAGGCCAACCAATCAGAGACGGGCATTTTGACATGTAATGTAGTGTGTACATAGACACTAGTGTTTGTTCATTTAATAAAATAGGATTCAAAAGTCTTGCCTTAAAAGCCTATCCTTTAACTTAACAGCAATCACTCATTCTTTTTTTTAAAATATGAGGAAAAGATCCTCCTTAAATGACTGAAAAAAGCCAACTAGACCTCAAAAGGACACATTAATCGTAAAGCTTAATTGAGAATTCACAGTAAGTTGTTTCTTGGGCCGTGCATGACTGAATCAATATGTTGAAATGTGATTAACACTCTGCCAAAGCTGGCATGCAAAATAAGCCTTATCTATCACTGATGCAGTGGGAGGAAACAGAGAGTGAGGGAGATGGAGGAAGATCAGAGAAGACTTTTAGCAATTTACCGGTTGAAGTAATCATCTCCTCTGCTACTCAGACTGAGTACTTCAATTGAAAACCAGCTGTTGGGAGAAACCTAAATGGGGCTGACAGCAGGTCTGTCAATGTCAAGTGGAAACCTCCCTTTGCAAATTAAACACATTAGCTCATTTTAGCTGCAGTTGGTACCACGGTGTGCAAAGTTGTGTCCATCTCAAATCTCTTGCCTTCTGTTGAAGCCACACCATTGTACGTTACATTAAGCTTACACCCAGATCACAACCTTTACCTCAGATAGGCAGCCGCGCTGTGTCTGCTTGGCATTTAGGAAACCAAAGTCTATTATCAGTCAGAGGCAACAGGAATGACCAGCCTTTCAAGCTTGAAATACTTTGCTGAGCAGAATAATAGGTTGTTGCTTAATATTTCTTGGGGCACGTAGATGTCCTTTTACACTGCAATATGACCTGATGTGGGAAAGCGAGGAGAAAGTGCTGGAAAAAGCTGGATGGTCTTTGGTCTACTATTAGTGTAGGCCTAGTTGTTGCTACTGTTGTTG
>NW_023339751.1:17659160-17664524 GCF_004916995.1 Morone saxatilis | reverse complement strand
CCCCGTCGCCAAGTGCTTGCTCATAGTGGTACTGTTGGGTCTCTGTAAATGTTATAAGGAGTTCGGTCTAGACTTGCTCTATTTAAAAAGTGGTAACAGTAATGCAGATCACAATAACCTCTCGATAAAAGACATCAGCTCATCTAATTCTCTGCCTCCCTGGGCCTATCGTTATATTCAGATGGATGGATATTAGAGAGAAGAGGTCCAAGCGTCTATTTTCCTCCCCACTTACTTCTTGCCTCTCAGATTGCTTCTTCTAATCTTATATAAACCTATGAATGAAAAGAGAAAAAAACATCCTTTTCACACCTTTCATCTTCACAAAGCAGAAATGGAAAAGGCTGTCAAACAGCGAGCACATCCAGTATTTTAACAGTAGCCTGAAATCCAGCAGAGAAAATTATGACCTCTACCTAACATCACAATGAATACCATCGTCATAGCAACCATACACAATGAACCAAAAAGAGCTCAGAAAAATTGGGATGAGAATAGCAACCTTAAAGCCACAAAAAGTAGTTTTTTTCTTCTAAACACAAACAGACACAGAGTACACTTCAACTGATTCAATCCAACCCAAATGTTTGGCATTCTGTTCGACATTGTCTGTCCTTTGGCTTAAACCTGTTACACAAACAGACAGAACTTGCCTCTTTCCACATACACACAGACAGTTGACCCCACTCTGCTCCCACCGTTGTTTCCCTAGAGACACGATTGAGCGTTGCACTGCCCGAGGCAACAGACGGCCTCTACAGTTAGTTTGCTACAGAGGGTCCAGAGAATAATATCATGGAATTCGCACAATCAAATTGAATAAAGTGAAATAGTTTTAGGGACAACTCAAAAATTAACTATAAAGAGTCCTACACACAACATGACTGTTTTTGTCAATATACAGTGCATGTGGTAGACAAGTTATAAAAACTGAGTTAAAAGTAACTTAATCTATTACAAACGGTGCTACAAAAGTTGGTCATATTATGTTTTATGCCAATTAGCAGTCCATTTTAGCACCATAGCAACTATGTAGTATGCATCTGTTATCACCCTACAGAATATTAAAATAAAAAAAATATATATATACGTACATATAAGTGGTTACAGCATACAGAAGACATAAAAATGTGCAGGATTACTTTGTCTGGAGCAAATTGCCCATTTTAAGTCACTAAATGTCTCTTTGCCACGTCTCACATGCAAGAAATTGTGTCTATTTGCAACAAATGTGGCATCAAATATGTGGAAGAAACCAGGAATACAATTTGAATGAGGCAAAGTCAACATAGATATAATATTTGAAATACAGAGACGGCACCGGCCCACACGATAAAATATTTGGTCCACAAAGAAAAGCAAATAGATTGAAGACCATTAACTAATACAGTAAATACAAGATAATAGGGGCTTTCAAGGCCAGTGACAAAAAATATGCGGGAAGGCTTTGAAACGGCTGCTCTCACAAATCCACAATAAATGTCCTGGAAATATAATTTAAAATCCATTTGTAGATCTAATCAATTGATGTTAATTGGTGAATTCATATTTACAGTGTATTGCCCTTTACTCTCTCTCAGCATTAACACCTCTTCAGGGTGAGTTTGGGTTCATAGTTCACCGGGGTCGGTGATGAGATACTGATTGACTGTTGCCATTTGACTTGCCTCACCTGCTCATTAGTAACAGGACATGGGTCACTGTGAGGTGACAGACTCATATATGTATGAGCTAGTGTGTGTGTGTGTGTGTGTGTATGTGTGTCCTCATACTCATACATCACTGTTTGTTAAAAGTGCCGGCTCAGCACATGAACCTCAAAGATGGTCAATAAAAATAAAAGGGAATTCCGGCTTGAGGCTCAGGCTTTATTCTCTTCACTAAATGTCAGTCCTGACAGGCAGTTCATTCCTGCAGCTGCCGGGGCTTATAGATTAGCTCTTGTATTGATCAGGAAAAGTCTTTCTTATTGATTAAACTGGCTGGGCTACTCTGCTCAGACCAATCTTCCCATTTACATAATAAAAAAGAAAAAAAATTGTATTGGATTCAATCAATCTTGGTTTATTGTTAAAGTTTTAGATTTTCACCTCCCATTAGTGATCTCTTAGGTGGAGATATTGAGCTGCAACTCTGAAGCTTGCAATAATTCAGTGCCTTGATCAAGGGCACTTGTAGTGTAGGGAATGTATAATACTATTAAGCCTTAGTCTGACCCTATTTTTAACCTTAAGACTCAACTCAACTCAAATAGGCATTATCTACATCAGCACAGAGGTTTGCTGAGTGAAAGCCCAGAAATGGTTATATTTTTTTCTCACACTGCTATAATATATGATTGGAAACTAAGAATGCACACTGGCACATTAGTGTCACTTAACAAGTAGGTCTAATATTCAAATTAAAGTGCCAATATGAAGCATGGCCAAACACAAATTACATTAAGTCATAATGGATTTTGTATCTTTTTAGGTCCAGCCTCAGAGGAAATGTACAGTTCCTACATTTCTCTGTGTATTGAACCCAGCTAGAGTTACTTATATCTTACAGCTTTTAAAAAATGTATAAGACTTAATGTCATCACTTCACTTAAACCAACTTTAGGTGCCTTTTATTTGTAACTTTAACAGGATGTTCTGTACTTCCACAGGAATGTCCTCAGGGTTTCTCAGTATGCGATTTCTGACTTTGTGGGACATTTTCACACCACACCAAGGAGGAAACTTGTCTGCACCCCCACACACTTTGGATGTCTCACTCTTAGAATAACTAACATCATCATTATGTGACAGTGACGGGTGAGTGTTGTGACAAACCACTCGCATCCTCCCTGATGTCACTGGACACCTGTCAATCACGCCCCAACACCTACCTGGCGAAGAGGTCACACTCTCCCACACAAGCTAACACACACTGCCAGTAGTCGGGGCCCACTGTCTCAAACCATAACTGTATCTGTGTCCACTCAGTGTCATGCAAAACATGGTAATAACAAATAGGTTGACACTTGCACGTCAGCACATTTCATAAATCTTATGTCAAAGTTAAAGTTAAAGTTTTTATTTAGCATGAATACTTGTCGCTCCAAGATTTATTCTGAGCAGTTTAATCAAAGAAACTATGAATGTTACATTTGATTTGTGGTGAATTTGAGGCAGTTTTCACAAATTTACTTTTGGATTAAGATGTGCTGACCTGTCCCCTCCTGCCTTTTTATAGCAATCATTTTTTCAACAAGTTGAAATCTGTAATGCTGTTGGGAGCAGCGTGAGAGAAGAGATCAAGGCTCTGTGATTATGTGTAGGATGTGTATACTGTAATTATGTAATGTGTGTGTGTGTGTGTGTGTGTCTATGTGTAACTGTGCAAGACAGAGACAGAAGCACAGATACAGAGATTCAGAGAGTCTTTGACCTTGCCTGGAAGGTAAACAACTCGTGACTTGGCAACTTATTTTCTTCAACTAAGAAACACTCACACACAAACACACCTCCTACTGCCGTTCTTGTTTATTGCCTGTTTGCCACAAAACATGCATGCTGGGAGATGACAGAACTTACATCATGTCCACACTAAGGCAGATAAACCTGAACACACTGCTTATGTGAGACAACTAGCTGCGTCCATGCGGTTGTTTTTATGTCGTTTTTGAAAAGAAACACAAAGACGGCAGAAAACCATCCACATCCCTTCTTCTGAAGAAGAGGAAATCTTTCTTTTTTTGGCAAACAACTTCACGTGGAGTAAGACAGGGACAATTTGGTGAGTCTCTTAAGTGAGTCCTTTATTCAATGTAGGTGCAAACACACTTTGTTCTTGTTTTTATGTTACATTTTTTTTCTTGGCAGGTGACAAAATGGACAGTCACTTGATTGTGCTCATAAAATCTCTGTTAACCCATGTCCACAGTAAATCCTGGGCTGCCGCACTGAGACTGTAGATCAAATCATCGTTTTATGCTCACATACATCTGACAACATAAATATAAATTCTGGTTATTGTGTGTTTTGCTATATCGCCATTTAAAAAGAGACACATCATTTCATTTATGTCAGGATGACACTACTCTGGGTTTTTTTTAAAGCATCATTTTAGGGTTTTAAAGACACCATCTAAAAAGGCCAAAACTAAGAGTAAGACATATATTTAGTTCAGTATGTGACTGTACAATCCAAACTACCTTCAAATATTGCCTTTAAAGAAACAAAATGGGTCAGTGTGCCATTACTGTCGTAGTTGGCTGATGTCTAGCATATAATACAAAATGTCAATATGACTTCTGAACTATCACTGACCTCTTTCAACGATTAGAAACAGAGCAGAACAAGAAATGATACACATAAATAAAGTAAAAGCTATCTCTGCCTTTATTGAGTTTTACTGTTGCACTGCAGGCACTGGGAGCTGTACAAGTGCAGCTATAAACACTGCTTTATGTGTGTGTGTGGGGGGGGGTAGGTGGTGGGAGTAAGTAACCAATTTGTCTGTGCATATAATGTAGGTCTCATCCAAATCAGAGCTTTAGAACTACATGTGCATATAACAAAATACCAGTACTGTGTGTGGTATATACGGGTGTGTGCACGCATAACCAACTGAGAAATTGTTTCCTCTTTGGTCTGTTTCATTAGCGACTCCATAATTATCACCCCATCTGCTACTGGAGTTCAACTCTTCTCTCCTACTTTCCCTTGTGTGTCACTCGTTGAATAAAAAGACTCCTTAACACAGCCAGGAGGATTTCTCAGTGACATGCAAATTAACACTAAACCGCTACCCAAACAGTCACAGTGTTGATATAAATGTTCTAAACCTTCCTCTTATTAATGCTCTTATGTTGTCTGCCTGAGGTCTCATTAAAGTGAATCTATCCTCTTTAGTCTGTTGGTGACTCGCTGACTTATGGGTAGCAGGTAAATTGGTGTTTATTATCAAACCAGCAGCTAACAAATGAAGGTGCAGGGGTTCAATTTGTGTTAAACATTAGTGGTTATTGTTGTTCATCTTTTTTTTTAAAGCCCCCCACCTCTACTGCTGCAATAAAACACACAATCACATCTTCCTAAAGTGGATACACTCACCATCCAACTTTTAAGATCATTTTGAATAATTTGGAAGATCCTCTTAAAAACTGCTCGAGGGCAGGCACTTTCAAAAAATACTATGCAGATGACGAACTCAAACCAATTAGGTCAACACGCCACATAATGTAGTCAAACTCTTACTGAAGCCAGTCGGGAGAAGAGCGAAAACATTTTTAATATCAAGAAAAGCCTTTAGTGCTGTTCTTTGCTCTTCTTTCAATGAAGAAATACTCTCCAGTTCTGATATAACTGATGCTAGCAGCATCTACACTAAGTTCTA
>NW_023339751.1:17636430-17659060 GCF_004916995.1 Morone saxatilis | reverse complement strand
AAGAAAAGCCTTCAGTGCCGTTCTTTGCTCTTCTTTCAATGAAGAAATACTCTCCAGTTCTGATATAACTGATGCTAGCAGCATCTACACTAAGTTCTATGGGAGTTGGCATTGTTGTTTAATGAACAGTGTCTTCTCACTGCACCCTATGCCCTGCCAGTACTTCCTCAAAGGATGCTGATTGGTTGGGTACAACTGTTAGATGCCAAGATGGATTCTTGTGTGAGTCCAGCTGCCTCAAAAGGTAAAGTTTTGAGGGAACATAGTAAAGAATTTAGCAGATATTTCTCTCAAGCGTTTGTGGAGACCCAAACAAAGCTAAAAGGAGAGTGTAAAGATACAGATACGTGACTCCAAATGAATGCTTTGTGTCTGTTGGATGTGTAAGTATGGAACTGTTTGCTAACATTTTATTTATATCAACTTCACAAAGTGATAATCAGAATCAGAATCAGAATCAGAAATACTTTAATAATCCCCGTGGGGAAATTACTTAATATGTCAGTGTTGTGTTTACAGCTTGTTGCACGGCCCCCAAATAATTGATTTATAGGCTTTATTATCTCATTACATTAATTGCAGGCTTTAGGCCATACACCAGAGAAAGCAGAGAGTTGAATGGAGAGATGTAAAAAAATAAATACACGACTTAGTGTGTAGGTTGAAATGAACAGGTGGATTCCCAGTGGGAAGAAAGCTCAGCATCCATCCACATTTCCAGACCAGTGAGACACTGAGGGGGTTTGAAAATTAACAATACAATAAGGCCGCTAATTGGCTGGAAAATTACATTTGGAGCAAAGTGTCAAACCTGCTGTGCAGAGTGCGTGTAGATGTGTGAAATGTGCATGTGTGTTGTTTGTAGGTGCATACATGCAAGTGTATGAAGGCAGCTTTTATGTACAAGTGCGTACATGAAGGCTGTGAAAGTGGAGCTGTTTATAGTCTGTGGTATCTTTGTGCATGTGTGATACAGACACATTCTCACTCTTTCTACATTTACTGTATACAGACTTTGGCATTTAGCTGTTGCTCTCATTGACTTAAAGACTAAAATATTAGCTCCTGGATCACCACAAATTAAAACCATCAATAATGAAGTATCTTACTTTGTTTTTGTTGTTTGTAGGGAGAAAAACATAAAGAGACTATTATGTTACAACCTATACTGACACACACACACAAACACACACACTATACTGGCATTGTTTTCCAGGCAGCAAGGCATCGATGGCATTTCACATCTTAGAATAGAATTGCTGAGGTTTCAGAGGTGAAACCTGAGGAGTTTTGGGGGGAGAGTAATGGACCTGTGTGGCTCTGAAGCTACACAGATGAACGGTTTCATTACAAAAATCACATCCACACAATCTGAAATAAATACATCTACTCTGGCATTAAATTAAACTACAATAATCCTGACAAAATACTGTTTAGAGATTAATAAATGTGCTATATATGTGAGCTTAATTCCCAAATGTCAGTATGTTTCAGTACACTGCACCCCCTGCTTTAATACAGGATGCCTGTGCAGGTCCATTCATTCTTGTTCTAACAGAGAATTATTCCACTTTAAATATAGCTATCCGTCAAGATAATTACAAGCGTTCCTGAATAAGCTCAGAGATCTAAACATTGGTAGTCAACTGAGGCCAGGGGCTAAAACCCGATTATCTAATTGTCGATAATCGATGTCGTATTATTTGACCCTGGCTGCTGGGGTTTTATTGGTGAAGGATCAACAACCTTACTGGATCATAGAATACCTATGGGATTTAAACAAACACACACTTACACACACACACACACACACACACACACACACAATTCTTTGTTTCTAAGGGCCTATTGGATTTCTCCAGTGTCTTGCAGCGACTGTCATTATGAGCCAAGATGGCCGCCTTCCTCCCCCCCAGGACTGGGGGAATGGCAGGCTTGTACAGGCTGGCTCACACACATACACAGTGTATATGGGGTACATCATGTAAATCTTGGCGAGATCAGAGAGATCCTTGAAGAGTTTCATTTGATTTTTTCAGCTTTCTTTAATCATTTGACATTTTCCCAGTTAGCTAACACAAACATGCATGATACACAATATAACTCGAATCTGTGTCTTGAACTTTTCAGGTTTCAATGGTGAGTTCTGGATAAACTAGAGGTGTTGTATAAACAGTAGGGACGACCATTTTTCCACCGTGACCCCAGCTGGGTATGACCTTTGATAAACAGCAGCCAGTATTTACACCAGTGCAAGACGGATGGCCTTTCTGCTCTCTCTGACATTTAAAGAGCTGGGTTTTAGGTTGCCTTAGGCAAGGGAGACAGACAGAAAGAGAAAGAAAGACCTTAGCACCAATGAAATGTCTCTACTCGAAGACTGATCAGACTTACGGTTTATTCTGAACAACTGGGTGTGATACGAGATACTCCAACTGCATGTTATGTTATACATTAAATATGTACTTTAAAGATAAAGTACAATTTTAAAATGACAAATTGGCTGTTTATTACTAAAAGTTGAGTCAGTCCTTGGTCAGTCAGCTGTGTTCGACGTTAAAAGATGTCTAGTGGTTGGTTAATGATGGTGTAGCATGAGTGAATGCAAAGTCAAAGACCAAAAGCAGACAGTCTGGACTTCAGTTAAGGGGAGGTTAAATTTGTCACAGGTGGTGCTGCTGCCAAAACTCAGTTAAGCAATTGACCCTTTTAATCATTCTGCCACTCTGGCAATATCTATCAGGGCGTCTGATCTGTCCAGATGCTCATTAATACATATTCACTTTTGCTGAAGCATGAAAAGTTTGAGAGGCAAGAGGACAAATTTGACCCTGCATGAATTTGGCTGCAATGATAACAGTGAAATATTTCATGAGCATCTGTATTGATTGAAAAGCACTGAAGTGTAAAAGTGGAGTTCGGGTACCCTCAGGGGCACTGGAGGGAGGTCCAGGTCACCAGTCAAATGACAAACTTTAATTTCATTATAAATGACTTTGCTAGAAATTAAGCCAATCAGAGAACTTTGAATGTAGATGGAAATCACAGGTCACAGTCTCAGCATGATTACCCTTCTCCACACAGTGTAGACAGATCAACTCAAACTGTGTATCAGCAGCAGACGCGTGATTAAATGGGATCTTTGTGGCCTAACGTGTCTGCTGGCGGACAGTTGGGGGGATTTTAAGTAATCCTTTAGTCAAAATGAAGAAATATGATCTTTCCTGTATATTTCAATAGAAACAGACTTCTTTTGGAACATTTTAATACTGATAGTTCACTTCCATGATCACAACACACGCCTACACACCTGCATGAACACACTTGCACAGATGGAGGGAAGAGAGACGACAGACTGTGTGAAAGAGGATGAGAAATGGAAAGAACAGAGTATATAGAAAGAGAGACACTCTAAGTGGAATAAAGATAATCTGTTACTGTTGATGGATGGATAAATGAAATCACTTGCTGGTCTACTGATCCTCTGACTGGCTGCTTACTTGACTGTCTGATCACTAACTGGTTGGATTCGTGGCTGAGTGAATGACTGACATACATACATTAGTCTGTCTCACAATACTTTCTGATTTCTCTGTCTTAGCATCATCTGTTGCTACTGAAAATGGGTCCTAAAACAGCTGTAGTTTTTGGCAAAATGTTACTCAAACAAGAGTGAATGGTCAGTTTGTTGGGGACCAGTTTAACAGAATAATGCCCATTTACAGTGTAGGATCAACCCAACTTAAACTGCAGTGTTTTAACTTTTTTTGTACAACAATGAAGCAGAGGAGGAACAGAGGAATACGATATATCTGGCTCTAGCTTCCCAGGTAATACTTGTTAGTATAATCTTTAATTTATTGTTGAGTTTGGAGTTATGGGATTTGCTGACAATGAGAATGATATACAATAAAGCCATTATGTTTCAAGTTCAGATAATGTACTATAAATGTGCTTATTCATTATCCAAAAACACAAAGAAAAAGAAACCCATTTCACAGCCAGTGAAGGGAGGAGTGAGATGAAGAGAAAGCACATGAATGAAAGTCAGATGATGAAACCGCACCGGACATTGTTTTGACTCTTTCTTTTCTTGTCTTGTCTCATTCTTTCTTCTCACCAGTGCAAAAAGAAACCCCATTTTCAAAGATGGCTGACACTAACTTTGAGACTTCAAATGTTTAACTCACTTTTTTAGTGCATTTGTAAAATGTCTATGTTTATATGAAACACTGTGGGATATTTATTTGTCTTTTTCAGGACCTGCAAACAACGTATACACTCACACAGAAGTACTGAAAAATCCCCCAAGCCATACACGATTTGATTTGATTTTTTCTTCAGGTGCACAGATCTGCTGATTAAAGTTGAAGAGCTGAAAGGAGTCTTAAAAGGCCTGCATTTTGGGGGACAGATGGTCAAGGCAAAGCAAAGTCTGTTGTTTAATCTAACAGAGAAAGAGGAGAGAGATATAATTTAGTAAAAGACAAGCTGAGAGATAACTAGTTGAGACAAAACAAGTTTTTGGAGACAGAAAAAACAAGAGGTATAATCTAGAAGAGGATTAAAGCATCTGTGGAGATTGAGATAGAGTGTATCATTTGTCCAGTACAGTCAGATTTTTTGCTTTGTGTACATCTGTACATCTGATTGGTCAAGGTTATTTCCTAATATTAGTAAGATTATGCATATATGACCTTTGCTTGTCATATTTATTTTCTTGCTAAATAAACCAGTTTGAGTCAACAATATTATAACAACACTGTTGCATTTTTCTCAAATTGCCAATTGGACAGCAATTGGTTGTTGGTTATTAGTGCTCTACCTCTGACTGTTGTGGCAGTGAAGATGAATTGGCTCTTCAATGTAAGGTTCCTCGGTGTGTGTTTTGTCTGTGTGTGTGTGTGTGTGTCTGTGCGTGCTTGTTGGCATAAATTGTATTCTCACGTAAGCTATCCTTGAAAATATTCAGCCATAATATCTGCTTATTGTCACTGTGATTATGCTAACAGGAGCTCTGCCTGTGAGTGCATTTAAATATTTGTACTCTCCTGCAGGAGTGTATAGGAGTGTGTGTGTGTGTGTAGGTGTGTGTGTGTGTGTGTGTGAGTATGTGTGTGTCCATATGTTCATACTGGATTCCACTTTGATAATAAACTCTGGTCGCATCTATTTTTTTGCCATGTTTCAGCGTTTTTTTGGTTGCAAGCATCCTAAAGGAAAGTTTTAACCCCAATCTGTCACAGCAGATCCAGCACAGGTTTTCCATGGAGAACAGCTTCTGAAGCAGCCTCAGTAAAGCTTTCCTCTGCATACAGCTGCAGCAGGCTTACTACAAGCTGTTTGATGTCTTCCTCAGCATCTGACATAACTCTTCGTGTTTACATAATGCTGAAAACGGAAGGCTTCGGGCACCATTTTCCATCTATTACTTTTAATGTCTGTCAACATGTTTACTGTATGAGATCCTTTATTGCAATATAATTTTGTAGTTTATTGTTAGTCGTTATGATAATTGTGATAAACATTAATTATGATGCGTTTTAAGGTCTGGTTTCTTTGCAGAGAACTTATAGCAACTACAAAATGAAGAAGAACTAAAGAGGCACACTGACAAAACTGTTTTGGTGCTCATTCTTTTAATTTTCTAAAAAAGGAGGGGCTTAAAGCCAATGAAGTAAACCCTCTATAGAACATCAGCTCAGTAAGCAACAAATCAAATCAGTCAACTTCAATATTTCTGCTGCCAGGCCAAAAACTCAAATCTCTAAAAAACTGAAAAAAGAAACAAAAAAACAAGACAGTTTCTAGCTCAACAGCTTGCAGTTTTGACTTCATCAAACATGCTTTTTAAAGGATTTCATAATCCAAAGGAAGCAATCTGTCAACTGAAGTTTAAACATTCAGATCAGCAACACATGGGGTCTTCTACAACTTGCTGCGATTGAAAAAAAAAGATGAATTGGACTGAGAACAGTGCCACTGGAAAATTTACCACCTCAGAGAAAATCCTGTGTAAATGTGTGTCCTTACACATTTTCCATCTATAAATGATGGTGTGTGTATGTATGTGCCCTTTTACACTTTCTGTTCACAAAGTCATAAAAAAGGTTAAAAATAGTACTGTGTGTGTGTGTGTGTGTGTGTGTGTGTACAGGAACACAGTAGGCTACAGTGCTACAGTAACAGTCAACATCTGTCATGTTAAAGCTCACTTAGCCTAAACATGGAAACTTTTCACTCCCCCTGTGTGTGTGTGTGTGCTGTCTTCATATGAAAGCACTTTAACATGTTACAAGCACTGTTCCTGGGCACAGCACACACACACACACACAAAGTTGGAGGAGCGAAGACGAGTAAGTCTGGGAGTTTATTTGTTACTTGATTTTAGAGGGAGGGATTCCATTTAAACATCTCTCTTTCTTTCTCTCTCTCTTTCTCTCTCTCTCTTCCCCTAAAGACCTATGTCTCTCTCCCCTGTATCTCTTCCTTCTACACTCTCTCCTCTTTTTATCTTTTTATTGTATTCACTTTATAACAGGAAAAGCAGTGGAAACTCTATCTATCTATCTATCTATCTATCGTATCTATCTATCTATTCTATCTATCTTATTATCTATCTATCTATCTACAAACCAGTGGCTTTTAATCCAATTACCTCAATCCAAAATCAGCCTCTTCTATTATTCATACACGGGGCTTTCACTGTAAACAAGTAAGTAATGCAATATGAGAATACACACTTACAGACACACACAGAGAGCTCATGTTTGTGTTTGTGATATGAGAGAGCCACATTATACACACATACAGCTAGTATACACACACACTAGCCAAATACTTTTATAATTAGAACTACTTGAATTCACTCATGTCATTATTGCACTATTGTATCATTATCTTAATTTCAACTGGATGGAAGAGAGAAGATGTGAGAAACAGAGAGAGACTGCCGCAGTGAAGCTATGCAGCAGCCTGAGCATGCAGCATGTGTAATAAGGAACTGAGTCTGTGTGTGTGTGTGTGTGTATGTGTGTGTGTAAATGCATTAGCTTACAGGCATGTATAGCGTGTGTGTGTGTGTGTCTGTGTGTGTGTGGTGATATAATATTAATGCTCCCTGATGGAGTGTTGCACCAGTTCCACATCAAAGCGGAGCAGAGTGGAGAAAAAGCCAGATACAAGCTTCTTAAACAGAACAACAAAACAGTGAAGGGACTGGCCCTGTGAGTCTGAGTGTGCACGTGTGTTTGTATTATTTATGCCTGTAATGCCACTGTAGTTCAGAACAAGTGTTTAAACTTTACATGGTTTACAGATTAATACTGTATTAATTGTATGATTCCCATACAAACTGATGAAAAACAAATATGAAACTATAGGTATCCCTTTAGCGTTATTTCTGAATGCAATGCAATTCAAAGTCATGTGACATAGGGTAAAGAGCCAGAAAGTCTGTACATGGAGTTGGCTTAAAGAGCTGGCACCACTGTTTGTGTCCTGTGGTCCTGTAGCCTATGTAATGTAATTAACAACCGTTTCCTAATCCTAACCAACATTCAACTTGTATCCACTTCTTTAAACTTTTAGTAACTTTCATTCACTGTTCACTGGCTGTCTGGTGAGTACAGTGTACTGTACACACAGTGTACTGTACTCACCAGAGTAAAAAGTGTTTGTGCTTTTTATGGCTTCCAAAATGCAAAAACACTCCAGTGTAATCCACCTTCTTTCATTCCGTCTGACATCATTTAGTATCTGTAAAACTAAACATGGAGTTTCTCCCAAAATCCGTGAACCAACCAAAACTCCAGCCTGTAATATCACAGCACAGGAACGATGTGCTCCGCTTACACTGATGGTGTCTCTGTATATACTTTACGCATCAGGACCGGACTGTGATTTCACTATAATGATTTGCTCTATTTACTGTGACTGTCTGTACTTATCAGTGTATGTGTGCAGGTTGTTCTGCTGTGAGAGCCTGAAGTCATGGAAAATATGCAGCTAGTTTACACTGCTTCTCTAAACATTGAGAAACTGACAGAAAGTGAGTGAGACATACATGGGGAGTGAGTGTGTGTGTGTGTGTGTGTGGGAGAAGGAGATCGAGAAAGAGAGAGAGAGTGTGTGTATGAAGTGCTAAAGGAAAAGAGAAGGGAAAAACAGTGAGTCAGAGGAAGAGAAGGAGAAAGGAGAGTGATGAAGAGGAAAACATCTTTTTATCGGGCTCCGTCTGCCCTTCCTTGGCTGGAAAATCATATTTCCATTTGTGAGTGTGTGTGACTGTGTGTGTGTGTGCGTGCGTGTGTGCGTGTGTGGCCTGTGTTAGTCAGCAAAAGCCTTCGAAAAGAGCACAAGTCGTGTTTTAACATTTCCACACATGCAACAGCCCGTGTAAGACTCTGTAAAGCAAACATCTTGGCGGTTCACCACTGCAAAGGTCATTTCTAAGGGAGTGAGTTAGTGTTAGTTTAACACAACATCTGTTACAGCTAAAACACACAACTGCCACAACAATGTATAAAACAGCAACAATATATTAACCAAAAAGCCTAACCAAAAAAAACGTAATAATTCATAATTAAACTAGGTAAATGATGAGAGAAGAGTGAAAGAGCAGAATCACACTGATTCCATCATGAATAAAAGACAGAAAATAATGAGAATAAGCATGCTGGCTTAGTTAGTCAAAGGCTGAGCAGAGCCATCTATCAACTCAACACCCTCACCCCCTACCACACACACACACACAGGCCAGCAAAGTAGCAGCTTCTGGGATTTGCATATTGCGCTTGAACATACTGTGATTTCAGTAATACTTTGATTAATTGTGCAGCAGTAAAACACACAAACACACAGAAAGACACACATATAAAAACATAAACACAGACGCAAATACATTTAGAAGCCGTTACAAGTCACTGTTTGATTCTATGCTCAACAAAATGGTTGAGGTTTGGTTAGGTTTAGGCACAAAAACAACTTGGTTAGGGAAAGATTGTGGTTTGGGTTAAAATGACAATTCTGTTAAGGTCGTTTTCATGGTTACAGTAATAATAACTTGGTTAAGGTAAGGGAACAAACATGCTCATGATTAAGTAAAAGAAGCCTGTTCACTGTCAGAAGAAAATGGGAATGAATAATGGTCCCTGGTTTTTGTTGCCCCATCCATCCACCCGACCTCCTCCATCTGTGGTCTCTAAAACAACGGCACAATATTTTCTCCTTTGCTCCCAACAGACGAGTTATTATGTTAAGGGCTGCTTGAGGGCTTTGTCACTTGAACGTAGACATGTGTCGTTTTGGGGGGATTTGCTTCTGACTGATGCTGTTTTTTTTTTACAAGTGGATAGTCTCATAGAAACATACACATACAGCAAATGACCAGAAACACTAAACTACACACCTGAGACACACAAAGCAACAAATTACTCATCCACTCCAACAAGAGCCTGAGTTTATGAAGAAATTGATTTCAAGGCTCAAACTGAAAGTAGAGAGAAAAAATTCTCCCCCTTGTTCCTCTTCTCATATCTGAAGGACCCATCTGGGGCTGTCCAACCCTGCTGCCTGTCTGCATGAACAGCCCTCACTGACAACAGCTGACAATCATCCTGCCAAGCCATTGGCCAATTAGGACAGGGTTGCCATGGTTGCCAGCACACACTTGCGCTCTCGCTTCTCACCTCCGACAGCGTCCGCCTACTCACGACATGGAGAGATGGAAGGAATGATGGGAAGATGAAAAGAGATAGAGAAAGAGGTGGAAAGAAGCAATGAAACCCTTTGAACACACCTGAAGATTTAGACAGGATAAGATTTGATAGAGACGAGCAATAGTGAGGAGTGAACTGCAGGCTGGACTTTTAGTACATAGATAAAAGATGTGCAAATAGAGAGAGAGTGCAAGAATAACTGTAACAGCATTTATTGTTATTTATCAGACATGTTTATCTTGTGCAAGTTCCCACAGGATTGCGTTGTGGTCTGAAAGCTATTATATTGTAGTTTTTCTTGGAACTGTCACAAGGAAGGGGAACAGATACTAACACTGGTGTCTCCAATTTGGCCAAGTTTGGGCAAGTTTTACTTCTGAAAATTCAATATTGTCTGGTGAGCTAAAACCCTGCCAAAATCCATAGGGGCTGTTTTTCAGTGCTTCTAAATACATGTATTTCTCAGAACAACACCATATGAGATATCTAATATATAAGAATAATAATAGATAACAAAAACATTGTTACAGCCTCTGAATGATGGATTATTTTGCTTTTATAGTAATGTTTTTGGAAATAACTCATAATTTGGCTTTGAAAACAGTCTATTGTGTTACGTCTTCATCATGTAATGTTATCATCGCATTGAATTGTTCAAGTATTTTATGACAACCCAATGGATAAATGTAACCTGAGTCAGACTGACAGAAGAAAAAGCTTGTGCATCTAATACTGATTTGACACAAATAGGCGTAATGCAAAGATTGCATGGAGACACACGTACATATAGATACACACATAAACACAGGCCGTGTACATAATCCTGCAGCAGCAGTGTTTGATTGTACGCGCTGTGTTTAAACACAGACAAAAAGCACACACACACACACACACACACGCATATCCCCTTCCCACATAAAAATTCTGCCTCGAAGTACCAATCAATAAAATGCTTCTTAAATTCCTCAGCTTCTTAAAGAGGGAGAGAGAGGGTGCGTAAGTGAGCGAGAGAGAGGGAGACCTTGTCTGACAATTCCCCGCTCATCTAATCTCTGTCCAGCATGGAGGAGGGGGATGAAGGTAAGATATTCAAGGAAGAGAGGAGAAAGATGGGAAGAGGGGGCGATGGGGAAAAGACAGAAACCTACAGGAGATATTGATGAAAAGGAAAGAAGGGAGAGATAGGGAGGGAGAGAGAGAGAGCAGAGTCAACATTTATTTGAGGCTTTGAAAAGAGGAGGGAGGGAATGCAGAGAGATAACAGGATCAAACTGAGTTACTCATGGTGCTAAGGATAGGAGGGGAAGTATGCATGGAAAGAAGGGAGGAAAGGAAGAACAAGAGAGACAACCCTCCAATATCCAAGACCAGAAAGAATGGAGGGATGGATGAGAATAAGCAAAAAGAGAGAGAGAGGGAGAAGGTGGGAAAAGGACAGCGAGGTCCAACCAAGTTATTTGAGGAACTGAAGGAATGCAAGCAGGAAGGGGTGAAAAGGAGGGAGTAAGATGGCAATGACAAAGAAGATGAGAAAAAGAGAGGCAAGGGAGGAGGGAGAGAAGATGATGAAATAAAACTATAAGATTGGAACAAAAGGGAGGACTGGAAGGGTGGAGTGAAACTATAAGCAAACTAAAAATAAAAATGAGTTATTAGAGCTATAAGGAAGAATGGTGACAGGTGAGAAAGGATGTAGCCAGGGAATGAGAGAGAAGAAAAGATTACTGATATCAAACAATGGCAGACATGGTTGGAACTGAGGGATAAAGGGAGTGAAACAAGAAACAAGGGGAGGCAGAGAGAAAAAGACAAACAGGAGCAACAGAGGTGCCAAAGGAAAGGGAGAAAAGAGAATCCAACTAAAAAAGTAGGATCGATGCAAGGATGGGGGAAAATGAAAAGAGAAAAAGATAGTGGATACATTATTTGAAGCCCTGAGGAAAAGAGGGAAATAGCGATAGGTGGGATACAGGAAATTAAAAGGGGAAAAGGAAGATGAGGGAAAGAGGTAAGACCTGAGATATCCAAGATGAGGAGGAGAAAGGAGAGGGAGGAAGAGAGGGAGCGCAAAGCATGTTGAGATCAATAGTGATTAAGTTGGGGGAGAGCAGGGGAGGAATCCAGAGAGGATATAAGATGAGACATTGGAGGATTGGAGGATACCATCTTAAACACTGCTGTGGGGGGATCACACATTTTATAGATACTGTAACCATCAGCTCAGTGAAGATATGCAATGATATTAATGAAATATTAGAAGCTAAATACTTGGACCATCTATCTCTCCTCACACACACACACACACACACACACACACACAGACTCACACAACTGTGTTTTAAAAAATTGGCGAATTTAGGTACACACTAATGGTTGATGTCTTGCTTGCTCCACCTCAGCAATGCTTAATTACCAACTGGACAAAGTACCCCATGTCCATAAACTCACAGGGGCCCAAAAAACCAATCGATAGATTATTTGCCAATTAAATTAATACCTGATTGACTGACTTTGCACTACAAAAGAACAATATCCACTGAATACTAAATGTACTTTGAAATGTACTTTTTATTGCTGTTTATATTGTGCTCACATGGTTCATATTCCTTAATAGAATTGTGTTTAAGACGTGGCCCAACAGAGGATTTTTGCAAGCAACTCCGGTTTGGTTTAGTTTGGTTTATTGGTTTATCCTAAATGTAATAATTAACATATCAGGCCTAATAAAGTCCTGTTTCCATTTCTGCAAAAATGGCACTAACCCATCAAACTAAACACTTCCGAACCTGCCTTCAGTAATCTTTGGGTGGCAATAATACAAGGGCAATAGTATACATCCATATCTATTTATAGTTTACAATTTAAACTTTTCAAAAAGGAATGAAGAAAAGGCATCAGTTCAGCATCTGTATCATTCTACTTCCCATCAGGTTTCACTGCAAACAAACATGCTGCATACATTTTCTAAATTTAAAAGGCAGTGAGGAGAGCCGTGTCTTAAACTATATTCGTCTATGATACATCATAATCACCAACCAAGTGAGCCATCAAACCTCATTATCATCTACTCTTCATTTCACTTATTACTTCTAAGCTGAGCTCTGAAGTGCATATATTGTACTTGAAGTTTCTCTGGGTAAGAAAAGCTTAACAACTTAACTGAAAATGTGAAACACCTCATAAAGCTTTCATCCGTGTGTGATGATGTGATGGAAACAAAGCTTAAGCACTGCGGACAGTTCAGCTGATCAAAGCAATATAAACCACTCTAATAAACAGAACACTAATTCCCCCCTGGTGTGTTATTGCTGTCAGAGGGCTCAGCTCTCAGTCTTCTTGACATTTTTCTACATACATCGGACTGTATCTGAGATTGAGGCCAGACTCTATAGCGGAACAGGGGTTAAAATCCATATTATAGAGATCAAAGAGGTAGAAATGAAAAGAAATGAGAATGAGAGACATAATAGGGAGGTAATGATACACGATTTTGTTCTGAAGATGATTGAAAATGCTCTCATACACACAATGTATATGCTGTATACATCAGGGAAGAAATATACCTTCTGAAACATTCATTACACCCACTACAGATCACACAGATCTGTTGGGGGCCATCCATCATTTCAACCAGGAACCAGTGGCACATTTTGAAGATGGATGTGTCAGTTTCAGCAAATCTGAAAGTTACAGCTAAGGATGCAACAATGGTGCTGTTTTTTTTAATTTTAGGAAGACACAAGTGAATTCAAAAATAATAAAAAAGTAAAAGTAAAAGTAAAAGGCAGTATGAAAGAAAAGATGCCACCATTTGTAGATCTTTCTTTCCTCACGTCTTGTTGAAAACATGAATCCCCCCATTAGGTCATCTAATTGAAAGACGTTTAATCAAACGCCCTCCTTGTACTTCTGTCATACGGGTTTAAAATAGAAGCTGTTGCACACCAATCATGGACCTAATTGGACATGGTGTGATTCAGGATGTACACACACAAAGTCACGCAGACACACACACACACAGAATCTCATATGCACGTACACTTATCTATTAAAAAATTACCCGGCAATCAAGAAGCTGTAACCATTTATCCAAGTGCTCTGCTTTCCAAAAGTAGCTTTTAACCTCATTTAACACACACACACACACACACACACACTCACTGTCCCTCTCCCTGAATCTCTTGCCATCTCTCTCAAACACACACACATACACACTAGTTTGTGGCTAATTGGTTCTCCATCAATAGCTCTGATTGGTCACTAAATTAAACCATCCAGTGATTAGTGCAGCTGCACGGCCATTCGTCACGCTAACAACACACACACACACACAAGTGTCATGATGCTGCATAAGAAATTTCTTGGTTTTAATCTAACAAGTTTCAAATTGTGAAATTACAGGATGACTCAAACACCTTCTCATCTTTTATATCACACAAACACACAATGCACAAAAAATATTAAACTTGAACTCTACGCACTCCCCCGAAAAACATATCTAAATGTGTCTGAAACAACTACTCTGCATACAAGATCAAGTCACAGTACGAAGAGTCTGCAGGCCCTCCAACACTCCACATGAACTCAACAGCGTATTTACCCACAGTGCACTATGGCTTTGGGACATGTGTGACAAGTCAGCTGCACAGTTGACGCTGGAGACACAGATTCACAAATACTCCCTGACTGAACTTCAACATACACCCTTTACACAGCACACGCATACAGGTATAAACCCTCCAGCCTCCAAATCTCTCCCCACATCAACACACACACACACACACACGCACACACACACACACAGACACTTACACACCACTATGGATATGAAATATGAATTTGCAGAGTGGCAGATAAATAAAAGATGACAGCGGAGGCAGTGTGGAGGGGCCTGCACTGTCACACGTTACTAAAATCAAACCTTAGCTGGGATTTCCTCTTTCTTTCCGTGTTTATGGGATAGTGTCAGAGCGTGGCCAGGCTGGTTTCCTCTGAGGACTCTCAGTCTATCTTTAGTCACCAACCCTCTGCTCTGGTCTGCTTGGCTGTCAGGTAGCTTTCAGCGATCAGAAGAATCTCAACATGCCTGAAGGCTAGTTGTAGCAACGTTATTTTTTTCTCAACTGCTAGACTTGTGTGCCGTCATACCAACAGTCTGTTTCATCAGTTTTTCCCACAGAGGACAAGCAGTTGACCTTAATTACTTTTTGTCTTTGTTTGTGTCTTCATTTTAAAAGAAACTGTTTTTTTTTGTAAAATCTGATCATTCGCTTCCTTGCAGAGTTGAAAATAGAACCGCAGCCACGTTGCTCACAAATTAGCACGTTAGATCTTGTTTGTTTAACCCTTAAAAAAAAAAAAGTGTAAAAACGTTAAGTTGCAGTTATATGGCGGTTATATGGCGGACTATTTTTTGGCCTTGGTGCTAAGACTTCTTCCACAGGTTGCCTGGCAACCTCATGGTGATGACAGGACTCCAGTTCCTGTACGGATTACACAAATAACATGTTAATTAGTGAGCTTTAGAGGGGCTGCTAGGCCCCCCCCGTTTCCTGTCTTTATGCTAAGCTAAGCTAGCTGGCTGCTGGTCCTATCTTCACATTAGACGGACAGATATGAGAGTGGTATCGAAAAGAAAGCGAATATGAGTATTTCCAAAAGACTATTAGGAAAACACATGAATCTCTTTTTATATGACGCAAGAACTGTACAATACAGAAAAAACATCTATTCCACTACCAAGTTAAAAATCTTTTTCAGTGTGTACCAGACAGGATATATTTTTTTATCCAGATTGAAATTGGATTCTGAAAAAACCTTGCAACAATATCTTATGGTAGATATTGTTCAACAACCTTCTGGGTTTGTCAGCGACTTCTATGGACTCATTCATAGGAAGAAGAGAGTCAAAATCACCTGGTCAATGCAGCATTTCAGCAGAGTCAAGAGTAACACAGCAGATCTTGGGCTTATAGTATTATTGTTCCCAGTATTGTCAGATCAGAGTGTAATCCTGCACAGCACCACATAAACCTCCCTGACTCTGTTACGTCAGTAAAAAAATAACATGTTGACAAAAACAACATTCTTGATTTCCAGGCTGTTTGTAGATGCACAAGAAGATTAAGAGAATTCACATCTGTCAGGCAGAGAGAGATAAGGGGGGCAGAAAAAAGAAAATGCAAAGATTACATGAGAGACAAAGAAAATTACTAATAAATCAAATAATGATCTGCTCTTTTATATTCTGGATTTTCTAAGCTTTCTCATTAGTTGATTAAAATTTACACTGTTAATATTTCTTTTGACATGCGAATCAGTGAAACTATTTATTGAGAATAATACAGAAAAAAACAGAAGCAGAGAGAGGCATGTGGATGAGCCAACAGAGTGACAGGAGGAAAGATGAGTAAAAATTGAGGGAGATATTGAGCGAGGATGAGGTTGACAGACAGTCAGTGTTTTTATGTATGTGTGATTCAGGCTGATGGACCCATCTGGTCCTCAAAGTGAAGCTCCAGGCTGATCTGAGTTTTAATGATGAACTACAGGACACTCTGACCCTAAACACATCCATTGCAGCGCTTACAGTTCAAGTCAGTAAACCTGCAGGGCAAAGGTTATTTTTAACATAATGCCCTCTGCGTTACGTAGAGATATTTTTTTCCATACTGAATTATGTATTCTACAGACACACTAATGGGGGCTACTCCTTTTTGACTTAGTGTACACTGTTAAACCTTTATAATGGCTGGATGTGTGTGTGAGAGAGCAGCCCTTCGGTGGGTACAGGGAGCACATTAATGACTGCACTAATGTAGGTTTATTATGCAGAGACAATTATGTGTTCATAGCTGAGTGAATAAATGAATTAAGTTGAATTAATGAATTACTTGATTACACTAAGGTGTGAAAGAATGAATAAACAGAGGAAGAGTAGAGGAGTAAATAAATGAAAAATAAGGTAAATAAATACATTAATAAATGATTGAATGATTCCATGAATTACGTATGGATGATGAATCAATAAATTAACAAAAAATAAATAATTGAATCAATTCATTCAGAATGGTGAATGACTAAAATGATACATGTGCAAAAAAATGGAAGGATGAATAAAGTAAGTGACTGACAAATAAGAAAACATCACAACAAAAGCATTACCAAACGTCTCAACACTAGCTCCCAGGGTTTAGTGAGTGTGTGTGTTTGTGTAGTGAAGACTGACACACACATACACACAAGCACAAACATCTGGCTGAACAGCTGCCTTTCAACAAGACAAGAGAGACATAAATACCAAAGAGAGAGACAGAGGTTGCAACTCTGACTCTGACTGTTATGAAATAATATAAAATATCTCTTCCCTTTAACAAATCATAATTTGAATCAACTCAATAGTTTGCTTCGTAGCTTCATTATGACCATGCTATGTTGTCATGCACTGAGGCACACTGCAGACTGATAAGTGTATTAGAGAAAGTGCATAAATGTGACAGCGAAGAGGGAAAAAGATACATCAAGAGCACGTTTATTATTAATGATTGCCTAACAAATACACTATATTCTATTGTTAAGAACTTCAATAATTAAACAATTATATATTATTATTATATTAAGCTCGGTAGCTTTTTTGAAATATATGCCTGGCTGGCTTGTGGAAGACTCGGGTCATGTGCAGTGAGTGCATGGAGTGCGTGGAGGTAGGCAGGCAGGCAGCTCGGCCTGGTAATCACTTCATAGTACATTGTAGAACATTTAAATTTGGATTTCTGTAGGTGGCAATCTTTTTCTAACTATGCTCAAAATAGTTGGCTATCATTTCAAACAAATTAGAAACTGTAAAACACATCACTTCCTGTGCAGCACGGGATTATTAAAAGAGCCACCAAACTGCCTGCTTAGACAAGCAAATGGATCTTTTCTGCAGCTGACATTTTGAAATGTCACAGCAGGAAAAAGCAAAGGTGTAATTAATAGCATTAACGATGGCTGCATGCCATTTAGTTTTACCAGTTCCAGAGCCCTTGCATAGTGCACGCTGACTCAATGTCATGGCTTACTGGAACCCTCAAACGGAACAGATACGTCTTTAACGTAATTAATTACACCCTGGTATGACAAGTCATAATGTTTGCTGTGAAAAAGGTCTATGGGGAAACGTTCATGAACACAGTATAGGAATCACTATTATTATATAAGTCCCATCTCTGCATGTACGTATGTGATTTAGCAGGCAGTTGGAGCAGAAACACAGACAGAGGGTCTTTTTTAGGGCACCGGGCTGTGACAAGCAGCAGTCTCAGGAGAGAAAAGTCAGACAAATTAATGGTGAGGGCAGCTAAAGCACAGCTGGAGCCGTGCTACAGGCTTTGTGTATGTGTGTGTGTGTGTGTGCACATGTGTCTAACAAGTGTGACAGACCAGCCCCTTCTTAGAGTGTGAGGTTTAAAATGGATATAGCACAAACACACACATGCACAAGACAACTGCATGTATACAAACACACACGCAGTCACTGATTCGTACTGTTGAGCTCCAGATCCCATATTGCTATGCTGCACAAGCCACGCTGTTTCCAGCAGTCACACATCCTGTCTCTAACCCATGTGAGCTCTTGTTCATCCATTTAAATATTTACAGGACAATACAATTTTCAGCTTTATTACAACTTGGTTCTTATTTTCATAAGGCCATCCTTCCCATTAGTAGTAAAATCATTTTATTCCTTAAAGTGGCTAAATTGATATATTTTCATAATAATGATGTATCAAATACTGTCCAAGATGATGCCCACTGTGGCAGACGTCTCTCTGTGTTTTATGTTTTTAGCACAACTCTCAGTATGTATGGATGTACGTGAGTGGTGGGTGAATACGACTGTACTGTGTGTATATTTGCCTACAATACTGTTCTTATTCTTTTTATCTTTATTTTATGTATTAAACCTAGTTTTTAGTATATATTTGAATTGACGACACCAGGTTCTGCACATGACGATAAAGCCTTGAATAAAGTAACAATGTGAAAACAATGTGAAGGAGTTGCTCATATATAAACCTACAGAGAATGATCACCCGCTTTACCTGCAGCTCTCTTTATAGTGAGTTTCAGCTCATTGTTTAACTGTCCAGCCCAACATTACTGTTTTGGCTTATTTCTGGCCACAGGAGGCAGCTGTTTTTTAGCAAGAAAAAGTCTAAAAACCTTCTGTACACCACCTGCTCAGCAGTACAGTAGAGTGAATATTGGACTTACATTGATCAGGTTGTCAGAATGATAATGTTGCTTTGTAACTGCTGGGTGTGTCAATACTGCCAATGTTGTGTTCACAACTTGCATGTTATTGAAGGTTTAAATGAATTGCTGTATGGATTTAATCGAAAGAAAAAGAGAAAGTGAATGAAAGAGGGAAAGTGAGTGAGTGTATATAGAGAGGAGTAAGAGTGTGTGAGGGGCCACAGAGTACAGAATGGAAACTGGAGGCCTCTTATGTCACTGTATGTGTGTGTGTGTTTAGTTTGCACTACAGCCTATACAAACATGTTCTCTAGTCCAGACTAGGGTTATTTATGTCCAACATACACACACACACACACACACACACACACATGCATACACATATACTGGGGATCTGTAGTCTTTCAAGCTATTCAATTACACAAATTGCTTTGCTTCAGCTACGGTCCGTTAACTTTTCCTACAGGGAAATGACATATGTTTGCAAACATGCCAAGCACTGTACACACACACACACACATACCCACACACAAAGGCACAGAAGACAGCTGGTCCACTGACCTGTGTAATGTCATGACCTAATATAACAGACCCTCATACACACTTACACACACAAACACTTACTCTTGGTTACATGCCAATATGTATAAAGACAAATTAAGCAAACCGCATTAGGTTCTATGTGGTTTTCTTCCATACTGTATCTGTGTGATATCACTCTTCACTAGATGGGCCTTAGTTTAGCCTAGTTCCCACTGCAGGGCCAACCAGATCCAAACAATGCTTACTCATCAGCCTGATTGTCAATATCAAACCAACTGCAGCTTAGCAGGAGGGATCTTAGCCTCCCTCCCACAACATGGCCAAAGAGACCCAATCTTGCTTCATTCTAGTGTTCCTTAACAGAGCCAAAAGGGGGTTTTCAGTACTCACTCTCTTTTTTTTTGGATTTGTCTATACAGCTAAACAGTCCCCATTAAGCCTTGTTAAGGCATGGTTCTCTGCAGGAACCAAGCAGACCAGCCAGAGAGGGCGAATTCTTATTAATTGGCCTGTATTTCACTGTAACACCAAAGAACGGAACTTGTTAATGGCTTACTGTTGCTAGGTTTCCCAACACAACTAGCCAATGCTAACTTATTGTCATTTAATCTCCTGCTCTTGTGTCTTTCATCTCCTTCCTTGTCACCATATGGGTGCCTAACAACTCTTTTGGACTGCCACACACATGCAAAAAGTTGTTGCATCCTATCCCCTGACAGTCTGATGAGAACGTGTGAGTGGAGACACACACAGAGGCGAACTAGAAGAGGAAAACAGCACACTAGTCACTCTATCGTTGTGGGGATTAACAGTGGGTAACACACATACACACACACACACACGCACACACACAGCCCCCTGCTTTTCTCCACCTGCCACAGTTCAAGGCTGAGCTGATATCCTGCAGAGAAGTGTGTGTGTGTGGATGTGCATATCTATTATGTACATTTTGTGTGTGATTTATAAATGTAAGAAAACAATATATATTCATGTATGTATAGGTGTGTGTTTGTGTGTCTGTGTGTGGTTGCAATCCTCTTATGCCTCTCTGCTAATGTTTCTTTGATATAGAGAAAAAAGACAGGGAGAGAAAGAAAGGGGAAAGAGAGAGGTCGAGGTAGAGACTTGCAGAAATGTCAGAGCGATTAGTAGAGCCATGTAGAGAGGTCTGCGAGTGCTGATTCAACAAAAAGCTATAAAGTTAGTGAGTTTTAGGAGGGACGCAGCGTAGCAGAACTTGAAAGTGTAGAAGCAAAAAAAGGGCACAAGCAAATGGGGATGAGAGAGAGGTGGATGAAGGATAAAGAAGGAGGGAGGAAACTACTTTTTTATTTGCCTACTGCATTGGAAAACTCAAAAATGACTAAGCCAGAATAAAATGGTTACAGTACTTGAACCTCTTTGATTGCAGTCATGATCCTAGTCTGTTCTGAAAGGCAATTTCATTTTACCATATAAAAAAGTCAGATTTAGTCTGTGTGTCACTGAATGATTTTACTGTTCTCTTTTATACAAAATAAATGTTTTTCTATGGATATTGGGATCTTCAGATGCTTTACACAGATGGCACTGTGAGACTCTGAGCCTTTAAATAATCTGTAGTTTGTAAAGGGTGAGTGAGGATTCAACAGGATGCCAACCCAATTACGTTAACACTCCTCCTCTTCACTCCTGATTATAGCAGCTAAACAATACATTATTAAAGCTAGGGTAGGTAAGAGACGGCTAGATTTGAAAAGTATCCGACCCAAAAAAATATCCCACCACCTCCCTTCAGGTCTCCCTCACCCGGTCCTAATGAAATGACTGGCTGGGATTATTACAGACCTGTGAGCGCTACTTTTTCAGAGCATTTAATTTTTTGATTTCTATAAAGAAAATTGGAAAGGTCATGGTATTGCATTAGTGCTCTTCTGATTGGTCATCCTTGTTTCCACTCTCTCCACATCTTCCCTCTCTCTCTCAGTAAGCAAATATTATCCATTTGTGCTGCAGCAGATATGGTTAATTTTCCGGCTTGGAAGTTATCTGTTCCATTTGAGTGGCATGTTAGTGCATTAGCAGATATACAGCCAATCTGTCCACCTATCTGGTGAATAGGAATATACACCAGATATGTGGCCACTGCACATAATGGCTGCTACTAGTGCTGTCATAAGCAGGTATCATCAATTTTAGAAATAGTCAGTGTTCCTCAGCTCCATGACTTTGTTATTTTAGTGAAACATCTGATGAGTGTGCTGAGTGCACTGGAAACATGTAAAAGGATGGAATTACTTGGGACATCTTTTTATAGGAAGCATTTTTACCACAGTGCTGGTTAAATACCATTTTCATAGCTATTGCAGATATTCTGAGGTAAGCGTCATAGAAAATATATCAAACTTTCCTACAAATTGCAGACTGAGTGAGTCAATATTGAGTTTTTTGTTTGCTGTCCTTCCTAGAGTGATCTTCCCCCTTCTTAGCCATGAGCTTTTACCTAAAAAAAGAGTCCCAGCTGCAGCAGGTAGTGTATTATGTAAGCCAGTGGTGGGAGATGATTAGCAATGATAATGTTAAGCTACATGGCGCAGAGAGAAAGCAATGACCAGAGGAGAGGAAAACAACTGACAGTAACTATATGTGAGAGGAAAGAAGGTTTGGATGTTGTACCAATGAGGCCAAAACAGTGATGGAAGCATCCAGACAGTAACAAAAAAACTGAATTTGCTGCAGTGGACCTCAATAAACAGGACAGAATCCAGTCAAATCAGCTCAACAACACTGAGTCAGTCTAACCGGAGTCTAACCAGAAGCAAGTTCTGCAAAGTCTTGGTCTGTTAAACCGAAAAAAAAAAAAAAAAAACCCATCCCATTACAGTCTGGTCAAATCTGGTTTTGTAATTTACATTTCCATTTGACTCCATTTGGTCTGTAACTCTGTGGATCTCTCTGTATTGGTCTCTGGTTTCATTATTACATTTAATTACATTTAATTGAACATCTCACACAGACACATAAAAACGTTCTGGCACACATAAAGAGATACCAAAGACACAAATATCAAAGATTGTGCAGGCCACCTGAGAACAGATATCAAAGCAATGATATATTAATCTGCAGTTAATGTGTTATGTAGGTCAGAC
>NW_023339751.1:17635960-17636418 GCF_004916995.1 Morone saxatilis | reverse complement strand
TAAACTTTTATACGTTTAATTATTGATTTTTTCCCCCTATTTTTCGATGGGATGCAGGGATACACACACACACAGCATCTTTATGCTGAGCTCTGACACTTTTCCTCATTAAGATCTGCCATTAGTAGCTTTGTAGTTGTGTGTTTTTGCATGAATTTGCAGTTCAGATGAACGTGTGTGTGTGTGTGTGTTGCGATTTAAGATGCATCTGGTAAAACACCACAACTGCGCCTTAAAGAATTAGCATATTTAGGAGTCAAATCATATACACTTAAGAAAGGAGGCTGGAGGGTGTGTGTGTGCAGTATGCAATAATGCTACCCCCCTCTAGTGATACTGACTGTGGCTCTAAAGGTTCAAGCCTGCCCCAGCCGAAAACTGTGTGTCCTGATGTGATAAATGTGTGTGTGGCTGCGACATGCTGCTTAGCTTCAACACAGACAGGTACGGCAGCCAGT
>NW_023339751.1:17632439-17635860 GCF_004916995.1 Morone saxatilis | reverse complement strand
CCCCACCGTCGTCTCCCCCACCCCACCCTTTCTGGGACATCTTTTCAGGGCCTCTGTCCCTGGATTGATGGTCGAGGCTGTGGGCCGGATGGGAACCATAATAGCAGGTGTTGATGTTACGGCCTACAAGAACAATAAACTGGCCCTCAGCAGCATGTTAATCCAAAATAAACAGGCGCTGGCGTGGGCGGTTTGGGCCCCGGGTGGAGGGATCCTCATCAACACAGAGAGCATGAAGAGCTGCTACCAAGAAAGGAATGTAGAACCAACGCTTAATCTTTCCTTTGTAGTGAAGAATGTACAGCAACACACCTCAGTCATCTGCGGCATGTCAACACAATAGACACATCCAAGCTCAGTTGAACTCATTTAGTTGGCTTTTGTAGTCACAATAGTGTGTCTGGTCATTGTCATATTCTGTATTTATAAAAAGCATAGATATGACAGATTTTAGAAAATAGAAATAATGAATTCCACTGTAACTGTATAATATATAATTGGCGAAAGCTACTTTGATCGCTGTAATCGTGATATCTGTTCACTTCTTGCACCTTATGTCCATAATTCTCCTTGCGTAGGAGGTGGATAACGTGTTACGGCCAAATCTATAAACATCGCAACAGCTTCACAAACTGTCATCATGACAGAGACTCCCACATGCCTTTTGCCATTTTCATCAGGGCCATACTTCTCTCATGATCAGCTGCCTTTGCTAAGTGGCTGGTGTCGATGGCTGTGACTCAGCTCTGCCCACAACAATGATGAAGATAAGACATCTGGAGACGGTGTGTGCACACTTGGCCGTGTATGTGCACACATTGAAAATGGGAGCACGAAGTAGTGGAAAAGAGAAGTGGAGCAATAAGAAGAGTGACATAAATTGTGTGGGTACTGGTGTGTATATATGACTGAGTGGGTGAGCGGCGGTGGTCAAGGTTCATTAGGGTGTCATCGGCTGCCTCCACACTGAAATAATAAGGCTCTCTCTCTCTCTGTCTTCCTTCCACTTGCTTCCCCCTCTGCATCTGCTGAATATGAACTGAGCTGTGAAAAAGGGCATCTGATCTCATGCCACCTCTCTGGCACACTGACACATGACTAAGAAACAGATAACAGCTGATGAAGCGACAACATTAAAATGGTAACAGCAAGGTCAGGAGGTGAGAGGCACAGAGAGAGAGAAAGCTTGATGAGCTGTAGAGAAGGCATTGCAAAATTAAAGTGATTGAAAGAGTGTGTGGTATGCATCTGATAAAATACTAGCATCTGGATCTCAGGGTAGATCAGGAGTATATGGCATGCGAAATGCAAGACAGGATGAGATGGATTTCTATCTCTGACCCCTTCCATAGTTATTAGTCAATAATTTTAGTAATGAACACATCAGATATCACACTACGGAGACAGCTCACTGCTTCTTCAACTGCCTCAACATAAAATAGATGCTGGGGTTGACTGCAGTGCTGTGTACAGTTTGTATCTAAAACATTCTGCAGAAATTAGAGAATTGTTATTGTACACATTTTATACAGCAACACTTCCAGACAGACATGAAAATCTGTATCTTGTGTATATGTGCACACATTCATTGGTATAGGTACTGTACATATGATAAAGGAAAATCAGTTGGGCTTTGATGAATGGGTATAGCCACGCTGACAGACGAGGAGAGAGGGTGACACAGCTGGGAGTAAGGGAAGAGAGGGGAGGGGTTAGGTAAAGGTTCACTAGAGAGGAGTTGACAGATCCCAAATGGTAGCCTTTGAAAATGCTTGGCTTCATTGCATCAGCTGTGGAATGATCCACAGAAGACATAAAATGATGCCCGAAAGACATCTCAGCAGACAATATCTCTCTGGAGCTACAGGGGATAGTATAAATGAAAACTACTTCTTAGTAATATAGCATTATTATATCACAATAGTGGGAAAAGCCTGCAATGTTTGCTATGGGGTCCTGACACAATACAACAGCATGTATTTTTAAACTACTATACGATTTCCTGCTATGATGGATGCACGCAGTATGCACACACCATGCTCCAACTGACATGTGTTTGACCCCTATCCAGGAGACAGCACCTGGTGCCTCACCACAGCACCATTAGTGGTCAACCACACACACGCACACATGCACACAACCACACACACGCACACATGCACACATACACACACACACTCAGACATCGCCGTAGGTAGATGCTATTAATACGTGGCTGAACCAGGACAGTGGAAGTGGGGAACGGAAGCAGGCCGGTATCCGCTGGGAAACAGATCGCTGCCCCCGTTTTAACCAGAATACTGCTGGGACTATCAGCAGGAATGACCAGCGGGAATAACAAATGGGAAGACCGCTCACTCTCTGAAAAAATCTGTGACCTAGACATACCAGACAAGGTGTATTTCCACTCTACTCACTGATGTGACCATTAGATCTTCAGTACCTTACACTACAACTTTAGTCAGAAGCTTTGGGTCATCGACTGATCGACTGATTAATGAATATTCTTCTTTACTGACAAGACATGAAAGTTTTAGTTAGTTAGTTTTGCATGCAACACAGGTGGCAATGGTCCCAATAAAAAACGGAAAGGAAAAATGAAAGGGGAATTAAAATGGATGGAATTAAGTTGACACAGAATGACAGAAATAGAAAAGACGACGTGCAAAAGAAAATACGCTGCATGGTTAGAAGAGAAATTTGAAAATAGGGAAATTTTAAGATTGAGGAATGCGATGAGAGAAGGATGGACATTGTTTAGTGCGATAGAAAACACACCTGTTGCCTTGCTCTTTCTGTCTCCCTGTGTGCGTATGAATGTGTGTGTGACTGTGTGTGTTATGACAGATGTCGTACCATGCTGCTTCCCAGCAGAAGACGGGGCTTAAAGTTCATTAGGAAGGTCTCTTGACATTCAGACTCTGATACAAGACACTTCTAAAACACTGAGGACTGCTGGTTGAATAATAAATGCAAACCGGATAGCTGTGTTCATGACCTCTGATTGGCTGAGGCATGTTGAAAGTCTTCTTAAAAGACCCAATGAGTATACAAATTGTCCTCATTTTCATTTCTAAATGTCAAAAGCAGAAGAGGGAAAATAATGGGACAGTTGACATCTTATTACCGGAATTGGTAAAATACTTAAATGTTTAGTAGCCTGGTTTTACCCATAGCAAAAAAAGTTTCATGGCAGAGAATGTTGAACTCTTTATGAACAAATTTAAGTGATATGACTTAAAATGACCCCAGGGACACACAGATAAAGACTAAACCAGAGTCAGAGACACAGAGCTAAGTGTATTTAATGTTGACCTATGAACTCCATTGTATTTAAAAGCAGCCAGAGTGTAATTCATTCTGTAACCACTTGAGAGACCAGACAGGACCTTCTGACTCTGCATTATAATGAAATTAAACT
>NW_023339751.1:17630680-17632407 GCF_004916995.1 Morone saxatilis | reverse complement strand
AAGCACAGAGACTACCGAACAGCAGGACCATCTCCATATATTCTATAATACATTAGAACCTCATACAGACTCCACAGAGACTAATGAACCTCCTGCTGGGTTAAGAAACTCTAAAGATTAATATACAGGTGTACTGACAATCCAATAGAAAACTGGTTCTCAACCTGGGATAGGCCTATATTTCAAGGGTTATATATATTTATGTAAAAATAGGCCTAAATCTCAATATTTCATTAATTTCTGTGAAGAAAACGTAAATATACGTATATATAAGCTTACAACTTCACTACATTCACTCAGACACAGCAGGCATACAACATACTAAACATTGAATTGTACAATCCCAATTGTGACAATTACCCAATATGTTATTTTTTATTACTTTACTCTTTATGTTGTTGCCTCTGTTCAATCATGCAATATGTATTATTTGAAGTTGTATCTACTTCCCCTCCATTTGGTTTATTGTCCACCGTGTTGGGTTCCATTTAGTTCTCTGGTGAGTGAACAGCAGCAAGCTGCGTGTTGCTGCTCTTCATCTGACAGTCAGTGGAGATGAGTGCGGGAGAGAGCTGCGGCCCTTCATTGATTTTCACTTTTGATCCACTTCATACTTGCAGGAGAGTTGAAGAGGTGAACTAGGAGTCTGATTGACACCAGGAACGGGAAGGAAGACACTACAGGGATGAATTTGTCAAGAGTCTTGTATCTATAAATACCAGAAATTGCCTCTTGGTACATGGCAGTGAAGGTGTGTTAGAGCTACTTTAGGATCTGAAAGATGGGCCTACAGCGTGACGTTATGGGATGGTCTTATACCAATTCTGCTGTACAGCAGTACATAGACATGCTGTTAAGGTATGCTATGTATGTTAGATTGGACATGGTTATGATTAGACATGGTTATGATTAGATATTAAAGCTCCTGGGAGGACGAGACTTCAGGTGCATTCCTTACTCCTATGACTTTCATCATATTTAATGTCTGTCCCTGTGAGCAGGAAGGGATCAGGATGACAATGAGGGTGGTATTTTCTGGACTATGAGGATGATAGATGAGGATGGCATGGCTGTATGGCTCAATATGCAATCTGAACACTTCAAATCATTTGGATTCACAAAGCCCACTTACATTTGGGTTTCATTTGAATACATTATCTGCTATTAGATGGGGGAAAAGGACAGAAGGAGAGCCAGTGTGTGCATGTGTGTGTGCAGACAGTGAGTAATGTGTAGCAGTGTGCTGGGCCTGCTGCCGTCTCCGATAACCAATGATGGAGGAGAGACCTGATCAATAACAGCACACAAACACACACACATACACAAAACTCTTTTCACTCCACTTCCATTTTGACATGCACCCATACACACTCAGAAATATGCACACAGGCAGGCAGACAAACACACACAGATACACATAAACATGCACACAAATACACACTGACCCCTGCAACTTCGTCTTTTTTTGAATGCTTGGGAATGGAAACATTCCTGTGAGAGAGTCCCCAGAGAAAGAAAGAAAGGGGGATGGAAAGAGAGAGAAGGCTATAGGGGTCTAACACAGTATAAGCTTAGTATAAGCTTGAATTTTGCTCATATGCACTCTAATAGAGCCACATGATTTACTCCCTTACTCCATTCAAAAGGTTACCTCGTGTTTCTCACCTTCTTCTTCTTTCCCCCCTGTTATTTAATATCATTATATTTTGTACATTCTGTTTTTTTTT
>NW_023339751.1:17618526-17630579 GCF_004916995.1 Morone saxatilis | reverse complement strand
ACTTACACAAAGAGCCAGTGGAAATGAACAGCAAAGCATGAAGGCCTTTTAGTGTTTTCTGTGGCTTGCTAAAGCAATAATCATAATTCTTACTAATTGAATACCTGCAGGAGCTTGTGGTGTGTGGCTGTCTGTGTGTGTGTGTGTGTGTGTGTGTGTGTGGCTGCGTGTACAGGTTTTACGAGTGTCTTTTGTCAGAGAAGGGAGTGAAAGGTGTAGCCCTCTTTTTTATGTTTAGGGAGACATAAATCTATGACAGCTGCTACTAAAACACAAAGAGGGGTGTTTGAATGCATGGTCGAAGGAGAGGATGGGAAGAAGAGATACATGATGAAGCAGGAGTAGAGAAAGGAGGAAAGAATGAGGACACAATATAAGTCCACAACAGTAAGATTCACAGGAAAAAAGAGCAGATTTAACATTCAGGCTTTACTAGAAATTCATGATTATCAAATACTAAACCTGCCTCTAATAGAACAGCCTAAAGAAAGACTGGCAAAAATCTAAAACGAGACTTCCGAGTGTGTTGTACACCAAAAGCTTAAATAATGTGTTAAGCTTCAGGTGACACTGAGTATAAAATACATTTTCCTATCTATTCATTTATATATTAAACATATAAAGAACTATTAGAAGGAGACATTATGACCTACAGGGACTGGTCTTTCTGTCCAGTTGCTGGTCCTAGATCAGTGCAGTCAACTGTAAGGTGTCTAACAAGGGCTCGTCTCACATCAGCAGTTATCACTGACCCCCATTCGCTTCCTTGCTCTCTCCCAGAGGGTGAGGGGTTTCTATTGATCCACTATGAATTCTCACACACTGTGGGATGCACACAAATCTGCACAATACACTTTATAGCTAGAGCCACGACACATCAGCACAAATACATGCATGCTGTATGGCACTTGAACACACAACAGGCCCCAGCAAAGGTAAATACTGAAAGTAGACACACACACACACACACACACAGTAAAACGACTGATGTCATTTGGAGTTTCCAGAGATGTATAAGAAGCCAAGTCCAACACAGCAGACTGGGAAAAATGATTTCAGACCCTGGTAATCACAGCTTTAATTACATATTCTGCTCTCTCACTCTTTTCCTCCCCTCTCTCTCACTCTTCCTCCCTTTCCTCCCTTTAGATCCGTCTCTTCTTGGCTTCAGTTTATGGCCAGACGTTTGTCACTTTGCCATCCTCCTTATGGCTTCCTCTCTCACTCTCTCTGTGTGAAGCAATGGAAACGAGATTTTTCAACTCAGCCTTTCTTTCCACTTCTTTTTCATTTGCTCACCCCACCTCTCCATCCCTGTTCACCTCCTCTTGTAACTCCTTGCTAATTCAGGCACTCAAAGAGTTTGTGCACATTATGTGTTTGTGTGCATGCAACAGCACAAAACTGCATCACAATGACAAGTACAGCCACAAATGGCACAATGGGGACAAGTGTGCAGTATATAGTTCATTTTATTTGTGTGCTCATGCTTTTTAGTAGGCAAAGTAAGTGTATGAATGTGCATAGCCTCTAAGGATAAAACTCATTTCAATTATTAACGTGCTGCAGAGCTTGATCACACACCACACACACAGATGTAGTAAGGGGTACTCCAACTATGGCTATAACTGCATAAGTGCTAATGCAGAGTACATTACCATTGCATAGTTTGAGTGCATGATTTATTAAATGCACACTAAATATATCATTTGGGCCATTAAGTGTTTGTTTCAGACTTAAAACTATAGCTGACACCTCTCCTCTGCAGTATATACACCGATCAGAGATGATATATTTAGAACAAAAGCCATTTTCACTCTGAATCACCAAAGCTTAAAGTGTCACTTTTTCTTCCTTTTCAAAGTGACATAGTAACATCTGATGTTTTAAGCACAGCATGAACAGAGATGAAACAAACATGTAAGCTGATATTTTTCTGCCTGATCTGGACCAGATTCACATGCAGTCTTATAATAAATCTGCTACATATCTGATCAGTGAAGTGGAAGTCCTTGTTTTTCAAGTCGCTCTCCAGTGGACAATGACTCAAGCTGCTAGTGGAGAGATTTACATGCTTGAAACATGTATTCATATTTGGTCAGATGCATCCATTCAAGTAAAAAGCAGACAAATCACATTTGGGCGAGCTAGAGCGTGTCATACAGTAATCGGAGTATCGGCTGTCCAGTCGCCGGCTCCCTCCAGTTGGCATGTTGAAGTGTCCTCAAGATACTGAATCCCAAATTGCCTGTGCCATTGGTGTGTGAATGTGTGTGTGAATGAGCTTTAGTTAGTCTTTCTGATGAACAGTTGGCACCTGGCAGCCAGTCATCAGTGTATGAATGTGTGTGTGTGTGAGAATGTTTACATGTGTAAGGAGCATTGAGTGGTTGGATGACTAGAAAGGCATATGTAAATGCAGTCCATTTGTCAGATTTATAGTGAAGGTACACATATTACACATGTGTTTTCTCCCCATGCCAATGCATACATTCATCCATGACAAGAGAGACTGATCAGAGAGAGTTTTTCCATCAATATTTGACTGAATCTGAGTACTGCAGCATCTTTGGAAAACAGATGAGCAGAGGAGGCTGGCAGTGCACTGTGTGTGGGCCGGTCATGAAAAGTTTGGTTTTACTGTATACTGGAAGCAGAGGAGGCAGGAAGAGAGATGGAGGATTTTGGCTTGGAGGTGACACAAAGCGACACACACACACACACACAGGCCTTTAATGTCTTTACTGTAAATGTGTTTGATACACTGAATGACTTAACACACCTCCACCACAAGAGCAGACATTTTAAAATACTGTTGATCAGACTTGCCAAACAGCAGGGGATGTAACACACACACACACACACACAGACCTGTGTCCAAACAGCAGGACATGGCTAGTGTCTGCCTGACCCTGTTTGTTCTCTATGTGACATACAACAGACAGAAGGGCAACTGTAGGCCAATCAGTGAGTGTGTGTGTGTGTGTGTGTAAACCATTTACAGCTCTACATTACCTGCTGTCTGGCTGTCACTTCCTTCAGCGTGTGAGTATATCCAAACAATTATAAACAGAGAATAAGAGAGAAAGAGAGCAAGCTTTGCTTTTAAAATGGGCTGCAGTTGTTTGGCCAATTGGTCAAATATTATATGTGATGAAGAAATTGACACTAAAACCGTGCATTTGCATGGAAAGAAATGTTTTTTTCTTTTTCAGGAGGTATTTTTTGCAGCCTTGTTCAAGGAAACACTAAACTATACTACATTTGCATTGCATATTAGCCATCAGACACAAGATTAGTATCAATTTATTTTCCATTTATTGTCAGCAGGTCTTCCAGAGCACGACTTATTCTTCCTCCTCTTCATTCACTTTTTTTAATACCATCTTGGTTGCTTTATCTTTTGTTGATGCAGTGGTTTGTATTGATTGTCATTTACTCCCACTTGCTTGCAGAGTGGTGCCAACAGTTCAGACTGTTTCAGGCTTGTTTTTGAATCAAGTTGGAGAGAAATTCTCATCCAATACACAAAAACATCAACACATCAGAGACTCCCACGATCTACCAAAGTCGATCTATGAGGGACAGTAATCCAGCTGACGCATTAATATTTTATAAAAATAAAATGTCCGAGGGTGAGATTGAAAGAGTGGTCTTGTTTACCCCCTCAGTTCTATTTTCACAGACCTTTCTGGGACTGGTTTAATTCTTACCACAAGCCCATGCTAATATCCATGTGCCACAGATATATTATGTTAGTAGTTACGGATACTGCACTGAATGGGACCAAGTTTAATAGTAACAGTTAAACTACAGCTGTGTCCCATTTGAGGAGAGGCCTCTTCTGATGCCTGCAAGACTGAGTATGGCAAAGACATTGTTCAACTCTAAATTGGCTTCCCTTTTCCCTAAATGAGCTCAATATCACAAATTATATTGCACATGAGTCACTAGTCTCATTTTGGATGCAACAATGAGGCTAAGGTGATCAGTTAAAGGTAGAGGTGCAGACTCAGTCTGCCAAAGACAACACTTTCATAGGCTGTGTCCTTTGAAGCAGGTGGCTCCTGAAATGGGACATGATTGTAGCATAATCTCTAGAGTCACAAAATGACAAATTGGAGCTCTAATGGTGGCAAGAAAACACTGCACAGAGGATGAATACATGGTTACTCATCTGAAACTGTTCCAAAAATAAAGTTTGCTTGTTAGCAGCATTCTTTACTGCCTTTGTTGGTGCATTATCAACAGCAGGACATGAATTGTGTCAGTAAAAACATTGCTCCATAGCATTACTAGTGACCAAAAGCTCCACAGGTCCAGTGAACATTTAGGGGGATCTACTGGCAGAAATGTAAAATTATATTCAAAGGTATGTTCTCATTATTGTAGAATCAGCTGAAAATAAGTATTTTGTTACTTTAGTATGAGCTGTTTTGTCTTTAGAGGGAACGGGTCCTCTTCAACGGAGTCCGCCATGTTTTTATAGTAACCCAGAATGGACAAACCAAACACTACCTCTCGATGGCTATGCGTTTTTCGCAAGTTTTGTGGCTACCATAGTTTCTTGGAAGGGGAGGGTAGGGCAAGTTGGTTGCAAGTTAGTTGCAATCTGCAACTTCACCACTAGATGCCACTAAATCCTACATACTGGTGCTTTAAGTGTTACAGTCTAACAGTCATTTTCATAAATTAGGTGTCCATGTGTCAGTTGACAAATGGGGACAATCTCCTAGAGATTTGATGTAGTCAGTCAGAGAACCAAATATATATTAAAAATTCCCATGGTTTAATACTCTTCATTGAGTGTTACAGTGTAGAGCAAAATCAAGGATAGGAGAGAAACAGTGAAAGGAATTTCAAAGACAACACATGAAAAGAGCTGAGAGTGATGAAAGACTTAAAGTATCCCTGCGAGAAAGTTAAAATGAGGGTAAAAGTGTGATACAGGAGGACATATGAGAGAGAGAAAGAAAGAGAGCGAGAGAGAGGAAGAGCGAAAGAAGAAGGAAGGAGAGCCTGAAGCCTTTCTCTCTCTCCCGCTCTTTCGTCCTCTGCAGCATCATGGGAGTCAGTGTGCTACATTAGAAACAGGATCAGCTGATAGCCTACATCCAGCATTGGCCTGACTATAAGTTACAATACTACTGGAGAGCTCTGTGTTTCTTAAAGCAATAATCTGACAGAAAAAAATACATTTGAGTTAACATTTGAAAAGTTTAAAGAAAAAACCTTTCTGTGCATCCCAAAGATAGGGAAAAAATCCACCTCCATATGGGTTTTCAGATTGAACTATTTGGGTACCATAAAATCTCCTCAGTTCATTTAACCTTATTCAGTACCAAAAAAGATAAGACTTGAGCAATGATGCTGCAATATGAAAGCTTACTACTACAAAGGCTTATACTCGAATAGCTCCAAATAGCCCTCAAACAAACTCAATAGACATTTTAGTTCCTGTTGCTAGGCACAAGATCACATCCACAACTTACTTCCCAGAAAATCAGTCATTGTGTCTGTGTGTGTGTGTGTTTGCAAATGATTGTTTTTCCATTGCTGTCCTTATGTCAAAGTTAAATAGTCCATATATTTCTACCAAGAGGAAAAGGCACAAATATTGTGCTATTATATTATGTTACATTATATATTAAACTGTGATACAATGCCATTCTGCCCTTGAGCAGAGCAACCAAACAAACATTTACCAGGGAAAAGTGCACTGCTAATGTCAATTTGCAGGCAATATAGCTAATTAGCTGTTCAGCTGCAGCACATTAAACATCATGTAACCATACCTACAAATGTCATTGTGTGGTCCTTACTCTTCAAAACCACCACAATATGCTGTCTGCTGCTCCTCCAACTGGCTGAGACAAAACGTATAATTTCTGAAATTTCTCCTTTTTTTCTTCCTTTCTATAATACAAAACTATTGACAAACATGGTGACATTCTTTTACACTGCAAAAAGGGATGACTGAAGGTGATTGCAGTTGGACTTAAGACTTGTTGATGTAGTATAGGAAGGAACCAGTTACTGTATAGTTAGGACAAGTCCACACAAGGTCCTCTCAAATGACCAATGAAGGACGTGTGTTTGTTTGTCTGTGTGTGTGACCACATGAAGTATGAAGCAGCTGTGAGGGTGTTCCTCACTGTCAGTATGTGAAGTCATAGATTTTTACACACACACACAAACGCAGGGGACCTCTCCTTACCGACAATCCGCTCCTCCAATCATGCTTCACCTGGGAGATGCTTGTCACTGTGGAGACAGGCAGCAGGCCCACTAGGGCATTGTGGGATATCTCAGTCCTCCAACATATAGACAACCTGCCATTGCTGATAGATGGGAGAGTGGATTTATTTACCTCTCTATTTCTCTCTCTACACCGGGCCCACTTTTTTATTCATCTTGTTTTGCCGGCAGCCTCTCTTGTCTGTTGCTATTTTTCAGACAGCCAACTGTTTTCCTCTCTGTAGCAGGGTTGATTAACATGGATTTAATATATCAGGATGATGTATCAAATTACTGATTAAACACTTGCATTAAACACTCTGCATAGCTGACATTTTAAGTATGTTATCAAATCACATGCACATATTTTAATGTCCTATTTTGTTCCAAAGGCAGTCAATTTTCCAAGAGTTTCCTTGGATTATATAATAGGTGTGGTGGGTTTTTCTGCCTTAGGAGCTGCTAACGCTAAAAGAATTTCATAAGCCTGCATTTCCATGGAGAGTTTTGCTTATGATCTTATTGCCATTTTTGGGGTTTTCCACCCTGACAAGAAGAAAAGAGAGAGTTTTTCTAAAAGGTTTTATATGAAAAAGTTGACTTTTGAAATTATTTTGAATGGTGGAACAAAGAATTAAATTTCAGCAGCTTCTGTTCCATTTCTCTTCTTATCGATCCATCTATTTATTATCCGTAACCTCACTATAACCTTAAAGAAGAAAAAGCTCATTCCTCTTAATCAGGTGAGCTGCCCCCGGCTAACCTTCAAGTGTCCGGTCTACATCAGTCACCACTTATCTCATTAAAGACCTGCAATTAGTCTTAACTAACTTACAGATACCCCCACGTTCCATACAGGAAGCACAGGGGGAGGAAAACAAGATGAAAGGAAAGATGATGAATACACATAGACGGATGAACAGTGTGTAAACAGTAAGATTAAGGTCTGTCTATGTGTAGATTTCCATCATTAAAATAAAATCATGCATTCCTTGAAACATCATTTGTTATGTAACGGTTTGATACTTTTTAGCCTGGAGTGAAAACCTTGTAAGGAGAAAATAAGTAGACATAAGTTTCTAGTGGTTCATCTGTCAAGAAACGTTTTAGTAAATTAGGGTTTAGCCTTGAAATATAATCACAAGTGATTTGATTCCCCAGAGAGAATCCACTCTTTAGCTTGTAAACAGCAAGCCTTAACTTGTAAAACAAACTGTGCATTTTAGTCTCTAGAGTATTTAGTGTCTAGTCTTTTTTTACTGGTTAGTAACAGAAGCTTATTTTTTCTCTTAGATGGTCTCTAGTGTTCCAAGCAAGGAAATCTTTAGTAATCGGTCATAAAATTTTAAAAAAACATAGTCATAGTTTTAAGAGCAAAGGTAGAGTATGGTTTTCTGAAGGCTGAAATGTTCATTGAAATTGAAGGACATCTGTCAGGTCTCTTGCTTGTAGTCTCTAAATTAAGCTTGGTTTATTTTGTTTTTCCAACATGCTCGCAAAAAATCATTATATGACACAAGACCATTTGTTTAGGAAACACGGGATTATGGTCGCTCCCCACTGGGTGAGCCTTTTGTTTGTTTTAAGAAAATTATGACTCGATGAAAACTCTTGATATCTTGTTAAGATGTATCAGTATGAGCTACCCTGCTGACCCCATATTCAGAATTTAACGCTTCGACTGTAACGCTTTACTGTAGGGGTTGAACTCTCAGTTGTAGGACCACACGCACAACACAGGGGACTAATATTAAAAAACTTTCTTAAAACTGCCTTAAACCTGGGTTCATTTCCTATGGCAACCACACAACGGTAGCTTATGACAGCTCAGTGATATATGAGGACACGGAGGTAGAGCTCACACGTGCACACTCCAAATCCCTCCACTGAATGTCTATTATCACATTCCAAGTCGGTAAAGGCTGCAAGGGAATTCCCTGCTGGAATTCCCAAATTACTCTCGTATTCCTGGGATCGCGGGAGAACTCAGTGGGGTCGGATCCCAGAGGACCCAAACTGACATTAAGAATGATGTATGATTTATCTGTTGCACACATGCATATACAGTAAATTTCCTTTTGATGAATACTAATAAACACAGTGAATGCACACAGAAAAACACACACTCACACACACAGACTCCATTTTTATAGACCTTACATCCACAATCATGCTACACACATTCTGCATGTCATGTCACTGTTTAAGCTGGTAGTGTATTTTTAATCTGATTTGAGGATCCCACTCTTACTCTCTCTGCAAGATACACAATATGTATGTGGAGATGTTTACTGCCAGGGAACTTTAGCTAGAAGCTAGTTTGTGACAGAAAGCTAAACATAGCTACAGATTGATATCTCTCTTTTTTCTACACACTCATATATGCACAATTTGTCTACAGGGTTTTGTACACTTTGCGGTTTGAAGACCAGCTTAAGGGTAACAACAATGTCAAGGAAAAAGCTGTCAGTGTCACATCATAACACACAGATGTGACACACGACACTGTGGCCAAAAGGTCTGCAAGTGCCACAATGGCTATCATCATTTTTATGTGTCTGTGTTAGTATGCTCTCTTTATTTTTGTGAAAGGGAGTATGAGCGTATATAATAGAATACTTAAACTTAAACTTAAACTTAAACTTGTGAAATACGCTATTTCTGTTTCTTGCCGAGCGTTCGATGAGAAGATCATTAGAATTCTCATGTTTGGTCAATACAGACATGAGAGCCTCATGTTACTGATACTGGCTAAGAAATATTCCAGTAAATAGCCTCACTTTTATACATGGTTTACATACATTTTTGTATGTGGCTGATAGCAAATTACAGGCCTTATGTGCAATTCAAGCTTTGTCAAAGTCATTGACATGCTGTCTGTCCGCTTCAAGAGAAACTGGAAGCCAGAGAGGAAGGAAGCAGTCATCCAGTGGTAGGCTTAGCGCAGCACATCTGTTGAGTCAGAGTGTAAGTGAGGTCACCAGACGTTTTGTCCCAAATCCAATGATTTTTGGCTCCTTTTACCCTCATACAGCCTCAAACACACACACATCATCACTCAGCTCTTATCACACAATGAACACTTTACGATCTTTTCATGGGAGCAGTTTATTAGACTGGAAACTGCAGTATAACCAAAAACTCATTTACCAGTTCATCATGACATTTTAATGTTTTTGGATAAAGCCATAGGTAGCCTGGCGCCTGCAGCACCCAGATTGTGTTGTTGTGTTCAGTGGGAGAGAGAGAAAGGAAAGAGACCGGAATCTGAGTCACGCATGGCTGCTGGTAATGTGGAAAAAAACCTCCTGCACACCTGCATGCCTTTGAAACATGTGTAGAAGAAAAAAACATATATCACTGCGAACTCAACTCACTGAAGCTATACAGATGTTTATGAGTTACTGCAAAAGTTTTGAAAAAGGACACGGAAGAGATAAAAGGACACAGTGACAGATCTGTGTATTTCTACAGACTGCGCAAGCCGGTGACTAAGCATCAAATCCAGACATTGTCCCTAGCAAACTGGGACATCTTGTCATCATATATTACATGGAAAATTCATCTAGTGGCATGACAAGGCTTTTCCACGGTCAAAGAGTATTGCGTCTTAAAACTGCAATCCACGAAGCACTTACGCAGACCTTGATACAGGGGTTGGAAATTGCGTTGTGCACCAATTGCAGACTGGGGTTTTCAATCTGAAATGGTAACACCACAACACAATCACAGATTCTGGTTCTCTGCAGCTTTAAAAATCTCTAAACTGCCTCCTCCCCTTCATCTAAATCCCCGCTCATGACTGAAGTGGATTTAATAGGTGAAATCAATCAAAGATCAGAGCCAGGATTCTCCTGATCAGCCTGTTTCATTGAGAAAGCATGTGGATGTAATATATTTTCAGCTTTGAACACTACAGAGACACAGAGAGAGAGAAAGAGATGAAAAAGAGAGGCAGATGAATCGGTATCAGATCTCTGTAAGCCAGGGATTCTGCAGACTGGAGCTCTTACAGATTAGCTTACACTGCAGCTGCTGCAGCAAGAGTGTGTGTGTGTGTGTGTGTGTGTGTGTGTTCTTCACTGTCCAGCACTGCACTTGCAGGAAGCATGGCACTTGTTGTGTGTGCAGCAACCAATGCAGAGATTGTGTGTGTGTGTGTGTGTGTGTCACTATCCCCCAGTATGACTGCTATCACATCTCCCAGATTTATAATGAGAAGAGAGATTTATCACTGAACCACACGTGTATCAGCATGTGGGTTTCATGAGATTTGCATACAAAACACCTCATCTGGCAGAAAGTCAGAATTCTAGCTTTGCATTGAACCCACAACTTACAGCTCCACCAGCATTAACTTTTTCAGCAGTTTGAGCTGCAGGAGCTCGTCTGTTGGACGGGCCAGCCTATGCCCCCACGTGCATCAATCAGCCTTGGCTGCACATGACCCTGTCTCCGGTTTACCGCTTTTCCTTCCTTGGACCACTGTTGATAGGTACTGACCACTGCAGACTGGGAGCACCCCACAAGAGCTGCAGTTTTGAGATGCTCTGACCCAGTCGTCTAGCTATCACAATATGGCCCTTGTCAAGTCGCTGCCCATTTTCCTGCTTCTAACACATCAACTTGAGGAGGAAATTATTCACTTGCCCACTGACAGGTGCCATGATAACGTGATAATTGGTGTTATTCACTTCACCTGTCAGTGCTCATAATGTTATGGCTGATCGGTTAATATTGTTGGACAAAATCTTAAAAAGCTTTTTTTTTTTTCCCCAGAAAATAGTTAATAACAGATTACTTCTTATAGACTTTTCACAAAACCTTCACACGACCAGCTCATTATTCAGTTAATTTAGAAGCATACATTAAAGCTAAACTGGCAATAAAATCAACATACAGACTCCGGTTGAACAAAATAATGAGAAATCATCTACTTAAGTGAGAGAAACTTAAATGGGCTAGCTAAAGAATATTGAACTGAATTATTCATTAAAAAATAAAAGTAAAAGTTCATGTTAGTATGACTAATGGGTCCACATATGATGCCATCCATAAGTTTTAAGTGTGCAGACTTTTTTTCCTTCACTCTCCACAAGCCTGTAGCTCATTAGCACTGCTGTGCATTTCTCTGCTGCTCTCATTAACAGAATATTCCCTCAGCAGCTCGAGTGAAATCAGAGAAAAAGAGGTTTGGTTCAATGAGAGCAATGTGAGAAAAGCTGAAATGTACAGTATTGAACTCATAATGGAGGTTTGAGGAACTGGAGTATTCTCTTAATAGATTTCCTCAACTTTGTGCATTCAATGACAAGCATATCTGTAGGATTTTGCAAATTCGGATGTGGAGCTGCCCAGGACAATGGCATGCCTCTGCTGCTGGACACATGGAAGATTCATTACTAAAAGGGCACCACACCAATAGTTGTTGACAAGTCACCCACCCACAATGTCCCAGCTCATTTAAGGATTTGACCTGGCAATCTACCAAATACAAAGCCACTCCTCTAAACACATTTTATCATGGTGCTATCATTTACCTTCCCACTCAGGTATTTTCTCACTCAACTAACTATATGAGTAAAGACCCTTAGGGGTGGGAAGTAGTCCAACGTACAGTGGATACGTTTTCTTATCTTGCTTTCAAAGTAAGAGTACCCGCTTCAGAGTGTCAAAATACAAGATCAAGAAAGACTGACTAAAACATTAATTCACATTTAAATGGCTTAATATAATAATATAATAAATGGCATACAGCCTTGAATATCATTAGGCAACTGATTTGCCTAACCATTTTCCCCCACACTTTCAGAGTT
>NW_023339751.1:17612593-17618506 GCF_004916995.1 Morone saxatilis | reverse complement strand
ATTTTGCTTGTTTATTGATCTCTCTTTAAATGTGTTGATGCAATTTCTGTTAAAGTCATCCCTCAATAATTATGTAGATCTTTTTACCTACCTTCTATAAGTGCCAACAAGGGAATACAGTCATTTTCTTTCCTCGCACATATTCTAAAATACAACCGCAACAACCACTCTACCTTTGTCAATCACATCTGCTGCCAAACACTTACATCATCTACCACATCTGCACCAGCCCCAGTCCAAACATAGTCTCATCCTTTTTTGGAAAAAGTTACCTCCATTGCTAACTGAACAAAACTATGCTGACTATGTTAACGTGGTGTAAACATTAAATGGTCACACAGAGTGCACAAAGGGGAGAAAATGAAAAAAGAGAAACAGTCAAAGAGACAGATGAGAAGAGAGAGAGTCTTCATAGAAAAAGTTAGGGTAAGCGCAGGCGGAGAGAGCAGAACACCAGCTAAGAGGTCCAATCCATCAGCTATCATGTGTGATTATATTGTAACAGCCTTATTATTGCTGCTGGATCTCAGCGCAAGCTGACGTCTCTATTTATCACAGTGAGAGAAAAAGATGAGCTAAAGTGAGAAGAGAGCAACAGTAGCTAATTTAAAATACAAAGCCGAGTTACTAAGTTACTCTCTTTACTGTGCGATACAAACGCACAAAAAGGACAGAACATGGTAGAAAGTAAAGTGCATAAAACAAGGTAGAAAGGTACAAAGTAAAATGCAATTTAGGGATGTTTTAGGGTTGAGCATGGCAATGGTTTGACATTTGCTGACTTCCTTTTGTCCACCAATAGGACATACCAAAACATTTGTTATTGTCAGGTGATTATACACTAATAGTTATGCATATTATATATGCATATTACCTTGATATTGATAACAATTTTAAATATCTTCGGTAAATAAGAAGCACTGTGTTGCATTTTTGGTGCTGCCCTTCCAGAGCAAACAGGTGCCATCTTACAGAAGCAACCTAATTGGACATAGTGTACTTTTTGACAACATCACTGGAATGAAATAGACCACAAATTGTCTTTGTGGTATATTGATGTATATAGTTAATTTAGCTACATAATGTGTTATATAACTGCTAAAGATGAATGGATGTAGATGTAGAGGGTAATTAGAAGCACAATAGATCCTATTATTATTATTATTGTTATATGGGCTGGAGAGGGAGAGAGGAGAACTGTGTTAAGAGAGGGGTTTGATCTTAAAATACAGAACAATATGTTGTGGCTCTGTGGTTTAGTTGCAGTTCATTCTGCCTGTTTATCTCAGAGTGGTTTCTCTTTGTTTCTCTTTCTCTATCCCTTGTTAGTTTCCTCACTCTCTTTACATTCTTTCCACCTCTCTCTCCTCCATTCATTGCTCCACAGTCTTTCCTTTATCATTCCACTTTTTCTTTATATATATTGACTTCTCTCTCTCGCTCCTTCCCCCTCTCTTCTTCACTCTATCTGTCAGTGCAGTACAAGAGAAAAAGAGAGAGATAGAAAGAGAGGCCCAGCAGAGCATGAAATGGTCTGAGCTTTTACTACAACTGGCAGCGTTTCACCGCATACTGCACCAGTCATTGCCGCGGTTACCCACAGCAACACTGCACTAATAGAACGGCATTCTTAGGAAAAAAAGGGGAAGAAAAAAACAAACAAAGTAAAGCTGGGGTGATCTGCATGCAGAACAGGTGTTAATGGGCAAATTGAAAACATGCACAAACACACACGGGCACACTATAGAGTTCGGTGTAGAAAATGCAGTCTTCCTGACTCAAGTATAGTTTAGGGCTGCAGTTTCACTGTTTTCCGTCTTGACACCGCTGCGCTTCATTCACCAAACTGTCAGTACGCGCCACTTTACATTCTCAGTAACGCGTAACGCGTTGCAACGATGGGAAAAGTAATTAATAGATTACTCCATTACTGAAAAAATAACGCCGTTACTCCCAAAACTGCGCTAAGGGGACGCATAGCCTGTGACGTAAGCACCTAAAAAGAATCCGTGCCAAACGTGAGCTTTAAATTTAATTAAACGAGGCTCCAGAGGCAGAGAAATTCCTCGATCATTTTTGTAATCGAGTTACTCGAGTTACTCGAGGAATCGTTGCAGCCCTAGTATAGTTCTCTCACTCTTTACGCACACAAACACGGTAACAGTCAAATCAACCCAGCCTTATCAACATCTTCAGGACCCGAACCGACCGAGACCTGACCCAGTGTAATAATCTTGTTATTCCATCAGTAAAGTGCTTACTTTGGGCACACAGAACCATGTTTCCCACGACACTGTAACATATTATAATAATAATCCCTTTGCTTTACCTGTTTAGCAGAAAATTATTTTCCCAATATTGGCCAGATAAACATGGCTGCTAAACCCAAAACTTGTTCCACTTTGAGTTCATATATTCCAGAACAAAACTATGTACAGGTGTGATATGATTGGTTGATATGTGGTCACACAGGTTACATTTTTCCCACAATTAGGAAGCCTTCCCTCAAAGACCCCTTTTTTTTTGCTTCTTTATACTGACCAATAGTTTATCAAGCTGGCATACAGGCTACATTCTCTCTGCTGAAACATGTGACACAGGACATCATAAACTAGAAATAACCAAAGCAAACACAACCTGAGCCCCCCAGCTTCACCCAAGAAAACAGAAGAAGGTAAACACGAGTCTTATGGGACCCAACATCACGTTTCAGGAAGCAGAACTTTTACATAAAAAAAAAGATAACACATTTAATTGAAATAATCCAGGGCATAATGATATCATACATCCATTTCACTTGACCTGCCAATTTCATACTCTCTCTCACACACAGACGGACACATATTTGGCTGTCTCCCTGCCTCTGCGTTGTATCTGTAACGAACCTGGAGGATAAATAACCCGGTGAGATTCAGTTCCAATATCACAGCACCGCTCGCCAAAAAATTAACATCAGCATAATAGTATTAGCCTGCTCATAGTCATCCATTAAAACTACTTAGGGTAGACAGGCAGACAGGCTGGGGAATACACCAGCGCTCTTATTAAAGCGCTTTCCTTGTAGCACTGAGCAAAGCACTGTACTGTACATGTGAAGGTGCCACAGGTTTGAATCTGGCTCATTTATCCCTTTGTTCTGCCCTGGTCAAAGAGTCCCCTTCCTTATTAACTAACTCCAGTCAGAACACCCTCATCATCATTATTATCTGATTGCTTTTAATCAGCCATGTAGAGAGGGTGAACAAGGAGCTGCACTTGGTCAATTGTGTGGATACATTAGAAGAGGCAGAACTAAAAAAAGAATGCTTCCTTTTTAACATAAGACCTATTAAGAACATTTACTACTTGGCAATAAACTATTTCTAAATTTGGTCTAATGATCAGATTTAGAACTTTGTGGTTAAAGCCCAACAATAAATAAGAAAACCAAGCACCAAGGCAAGTAATCATTGATTCTGGTCCTGTAACATGATGCAAAGCAGTTCGTCCTTGAATCTGTGCCTCACAGGAAGAGTCCACTGGCCGCATGGTCTTAGGAACAATCCTATAGGAAAAACATCTTATGGTATGAGATAAAGCCTTATATTTTGGCTTTTCACAATAAAAGCCTTGCGTGTAGTGTTTGTTTGTGTGAGCACACATATGAGCCTTTTGTCCTACCTTTGAGATTAATACCCACTTCTTTGTTTTCTGGTAGTCCAACCTTCCTCTTTATAAGCCTTTGTGAGCAAGAACCGCATCTCCTGGCTACAAAGTCAGATGTCAGACGTAAAAAAATAATCACCCCTCAGCTGGTTCAACCGCCCATACTTGTTTCAGGGGTTGAATTCCCAAGCTGCACGGGGGAATTGTAAACTGAGCCCTCACTGAGAAATGGGTGTGGCTGTATAATGGGATAACCCTTTCTTTAAGCAGCTGAATGGGCTGGACGGCATGGTTGTGAATAAGAGCTGTGACACGGTCATTGAAATGAGTGGGCGCTCTTTTGCCCAGAGGGATGGTGAACAAGTTTGTGTCATGTTTTTTGCTCTGTATTTCCCTGAAATCACCTGTAAATCAAAGAGTTTGGGTGGTACTCTGACGTCTTTTCCTTTGAATTTGACTAATGATAATAACTACCATTACCATTGTTGATATCAAAAAGGCATGTGGTGTTGCTTAAACAGTGCTTCCAGTAGTTGTTTAAACAGTGCTTCCAGTAGTTGTTTAACAGCGTCCTCATTTCATTATTGCAAAATGACTCGTGCCCTCTTGTTTGCACCGATAGATCAAAATCAGTAACCACGGACAAATTACATAATCAAAGGACACATCTGGCAGCATTAAGAACAAATAATGAGAAAATATAGTTTCCCATCTGGCCTCTAAGTCTATATATGTTTTCTCCTCCTCTCTAACCCTCTCCACCAGACCACCCTCTTCTTCGCTCTCATGTCTTTTATCACTCTCTCGCTCTGCATCCCTTCTGTCTGTTTCTTAGTCTCTCTTTTTCTCTCTCTACATCCCAGTGGTTGTCAAGGCAATGGTGTTTTGTGGAGGCAGCTGGTTAGGGCTCATTTGTCAAGCTGCTGACCTGCCCTCCCTTCTCCTCTCTTCTCTTTCTCTCTCTCTCTTTATTTCTCTCTTACCCTTTTATTCTGTTTTTTACTGTAGTAAAAAAAAGACTCAATAGGCTGATTTTCACACTCACGCATTCCGAACAATCATGCAGCACATTTTAGTGTAGTCCATTTAAAATGAAGGTTAAATCAATCTTTTTCCTGTTTGAGCAATAGGCTGGCGTCAATTTAATGTAATATACAGCGAAAACAAAATGGAGCAAAAAACACAGCAAAAATTACTTAATGATCTTGATAAGGGATTTTGGAAACATTGATTTTGCTCATGTTCAAGAGAAAAATTGTGGCAGTGCGCCCCGAGATAAAAGCTGGGTAAGAAAATGCCAAGACATGATGTCAGTCTCTATGCTTTCTCTCTCTCATGCTACTGCCCTTTCTCTTTAGCTCTTGCTCCTACACATGACCGCACCTCTTATTTTCAGTATCTATTTGCTCCATTGATCTTTTTAACTAGTTCATTGAAGCAAAGCAAGAACATCTCAGCAACTGTCAAACTGTTGAAAATAATTATTTAACCATAAGAATTATAGCTTATTTTTTTGTACTCAAGTAATCAGAGTATTGTTTCAGCACTAAAGCACAAACACACATAGAGTAACAGGTGTGGGTCTCCTGCCAAGAGATGTGTTATTACCATGTTCTCTGTAACATGAGAACACGACCTTCACACCTTGTGTGTGTGTGTGTGTGTTTATGGTGTGTAAATGTGGGGAAAATAATGTTTCAAGCTGTGTTGGGACAATGGGGACCTTTTAAATATGAGCTCATTTGGTGTGATTTAACTGGACTTTTGATGTGATGGGTCACTTCCTGTTACCTCTTATCTGGTCACTTCCTGTGACCAGAATCTCATACTATTTGATGACACGGTGACCAGGTAACAAAACACCTGGGCATGTCATTAGTCGTCCTTTTTCCGCTCTTTTCTCTTCCCTCTCCGCGTGCCCACAAGCCAGGCCCACCATGAAACGACTAAAGTAATTAAAGAGCGGCAAAAGAGCCTGCCCTTTCCCTGCAATTCCTGGTTAGGGCACCACTAACAGGAGTAAACAACTGAAGTTGGCTTCTGGATCTTTAAACACAAAGTCTGCGAGCTGATTCTACAGGAGCGACATGAAAGAAAGTTAGTGTTAAGCCGTTAACTCTGTAAGGACAATATAGTGAAAGGCCTTTCTTCCTCTGACCTGGACTAGTAGATACTGCACACAAACACACACAAACACACACACACACACACACACACACACACACATCACAGTTAGGGTATTATATGAGACTGAATCAATCAATTATT
>NW_023339751.1:17579142-17612493 GCF_004916995.1 Morone saxatilis | reverse complement strand
TGAGACTGAATCAATCAATTATTGGCTCAAATTTCCTTCTTTAAGGGTGGAACCCCGAGTATCTTTAATGTTAATTAAAGTCATTATTTATTATCTTTGATAATAATCAAATTTGAAAGCCAATATTAAGTGATTTCACCAACACAGTGTGGTGCCTCTTTAAACCATTGTTGCATCAACAAAAGGTGCTGCTGGGTTTTTTACCAGAGCACCTCCAGCAGATATTATTTTACAGTTTGCTTCATTGTTCAGTGCAACAGAAAAATTTATTAAAACAAATGCAAATCAATGCAGAACACATACAAACACAGACCCACTCACACAGTTTTAATCATCTGTCCATTATAAATGTGGCTCTCCCACAACACTTGTTATCTTCCTGTGCTAATTATTTCAGTGTTTCTCACTAATGATACTGCTGTCACAGAAGGATGGACTGTGTATGTGTGTGCGCTCCTGACCTACAGCCTCACCAAAGCTCATTACCATCTAATGCCTCACTGATATGTGGGGGGTATTTGAGTGTATATGTCTGTGTACACAAGTGTGTTGGCTTAAGTGATTTTCTGCTCCTGTTTATATATTTGTGCATATCCACACAATTATATCGAACATATTGGATTTTATTAATGTGGAATCTGAACAAACGTACTGTGACATTTCAACTGTAGTCTGCAGCTGTTAGTTGTATGATGTTCAGCACTGTGTGTGTGTTTGAGTAACTGACATTTAGGACTTAAAAAGTCTGCTTTAGTCATCAATGAATGAATGGCCACGTACTTGGGGTGGCAAGTTCAAGTTGTGATTGGTCAACTGTGCGGAGGTGAGAAGGTAAGCAGGCATCTCTTGAAGCTCTCTTTAGTCATTCTTCCCACTTCTATTTCTGTCTTTTTTCATGTGAACAACTTAAGTGCAACGCTACAAATGCCCTAATGTCTAAAATGTTTGCTGTTATCCCCATATTTGTTATATCTATTACTTTTGAGTGCAGTCATTCAAAAACAGCATTAAACACTTTTGCCTTAAGAGACTGGATGATGCACTTTATACAAACTAATTTGTTTTGAGCACAACCTGGCTTTAAGTCACATTTGTCAGTCAGTAAACCCAAACCTGACATAATAAAAAGCAGTGTTATTAAATAGTTTATTTTTTGTACTTTCTTATAAAGAGCATTTATAAATGCTGGCTGATTTTAACACTAAAATTCAGTTTGCACTGTATAGCAGCTGTTTGTTTAAAATAAGCAAAGGTGAACAGTTTGCATGAGGACTGACAGCCATAAAGTAGAAAGAAAAACACCTTCAGAAATCAATCTTTATCATTACAAGATTTGGGAAATACTGTATTTACCCCCAAAGACAATTCCGTAACTATGAAGTTAGTAACTAATCTGTGATGTTAGCTGTCTCTGACAAACAAAACAAACAGAGAAATGATGCATATTATCAGATTCCACAGCATGACTAGTAGTCATGAATTGGTCAAGCTGACCAGTTAAAAGTAGAGTTTGAATAATTGTCCTAACATCTCAACTGAGGCAACCATGAGCTCTACTGGGAATCTTAAGAGGGAAGCCTGATTAAAGTGAACCCTGAACATGAACATAATGCCAATTCAATGTTAAAATATATCAAAATCCACTTCTATCGGCACATTGACTATATTTTTAAAAAGCACACACATGATCATAATATGCAAAAGTATGTATGATTGCACATACACACAACCCACATTCCTATAGCTTCCAAGCATGCATCTTAAAAGGCCAATCTGTGCTGGTTATTGGAGTGTGAAGTCCCAGTCTGCTGTGTGTGTGTGTGTGTGTGTGTATATGTGTGTGTGTAGGAGGGAGCCTAATTTGATTCTCGACTGTACCATGTTTCTCCACTGGCTGCCTGTTTGTGGAAATTGCATAATTGGCTCTGTGTTTGTGTGTGTGTTTGTGTGTGTGTGTAAGGGATCCATGTATTTACTACCTTATAGGGTCAAAAAGTGAAAGTCAAAACCAAGTAATAGCAAAACAAGTGTGTGCATCCACCTGCATGCTCTTTTTTCTGAAGTCTTTTTATACCCATATCCGTATGAAACAAGTGCTTGTTGCCCCAGAAACACTGCTTCATTGATAACTAACAAACCATACAGCGTGGGCTCATCATACATTTTACAAACCAACATGACACTAGACATATTCAACCTGTCTGTCCCCTTCTCTGTCTAAATATAAAGTTTTAATGCAACAGCTACGGGAAAAGAAAGTTGAATTGCTGACCCATTTTGCATTAAGTGGTCTGGTAAATCCATCAGGACCATCTACATTAAAAATAGAGCCACTTAGGGTGCTGGAAGGTGCTCTGGATAAAATTGCGTCATGTGACAGGTATGATGATGTTAGTTTGTAGTAGTAGATAAGTATTAGCAGTAATACTATCATTTTCATTTTAACAAGTTACTTCGTCTAATGTTGAGCCTTGAATCTTTATATTTTTGCACTCTTCAAACAAGTCCAGTTGCATTAAAACTAGGTGAAATCATGTCATATTGAATATTGTTAAAGCGGAAGTTGAGGTAGCAGTAGTACTAATAGTAATAATAACACTAAATGGCAGTGTAGTCAAAGTTTAAGTGGTTGTAATCACAGTAGTCATTGTAAGACTAGTAGAAGCAAAGAAGAAATAATTGAAATGAAAAAGAAAAACACTTGTTTAATAGGCCTGTCAAAATCTGCCATCTGTGTTGGTGCATTACACCACAAGGTGGATAGAAGAGTACACCCACACACACACACATAAACATGTAGAACCGAGCTGGTATTTTCTGTGACATACTGCATTGAAGACAGAAACAGAGATAATTTGACACTGCTGAGTGCTGTGGAGTTGTCTGTGCACTCTTCCTATTTCTCTCACTCTCTCCATCTCCAGCTCCCGTATGTGTGGGAGACCTTTCTGTCTTTCAGAGAACACACCAGGCAGGCCCTCACAAACTATTCCGGAGACAAATTGTACAGGGCCTCTTACAGACAGAGAGAGGGAGAAATGTAAGGGGAGATAGGAGGAACTAAAATGGGGGTAAAAAAGCAGGGAGGGTGAATAGGGAAAAGTCCAAAACTTTAATAGATCTAAAACTTTGTTCCTCACCTCTCTGTCTACTCCATCATTTTTTGCTGTCTGGCCTCCACCCATCACCTCCTTTCACACTTCTTTATCGATATAATTGTACCCTCCCTACATCTCTTCCTCGCCCTCTCTGTCGCTCTTTCTCTCTCTTTATCAGAGAAACAGAATCAGGGTAGAATTAGCCTGGAGGCAGTCCTATTTAGCTCAGCTATTTTGTAATTCCTTTTTTCTGCAGCAAAAACGTCCTCTGCTTTTCCCTATAGGGACATACTCAAGGCCCCGGCGGCTCATTGATGGCATACACTGTGTATTTCGATGGGAATGTATATTTTCTAAAGAAGCTTATCTTGAGACAAGCACTGCTAATTAGTTTAAGCTATTAATGCTATGGAACAAGGCAATTTATTTAATGAATATTCTTTTTATGTATCTGTCCTCAATATTATGTTTGTTTTGCAATTTCTGTCAACAACACAACCATGGCTTCCTGTATGTCCACAGCAGCCATTTTCAATTCACATCACATTAAACATGTGAAACTGTATCTGGAAGACAAAGCACAACCCAGTATTTTCCAGTGTACTGTATAAAGCTTGGAAACCAATATATAGCACATACATTTTACATATTAAAAGATTCAACATAAAGACATGAGTATGTTTCAAATCTAGAAGGAAACTGGCTGAAATTTAGGGCAGTTGAGTTTAACCCAGTTTAGCTATTAGCAGAACCTAGCTAGTATAGATAACAGCTAACGCTGCTAAGCTAACATCTTCCCAAAATTTGATGCCAGACTTTGTCCTTTGATGTGTATAAGCAGGCAAATACTAAATTAAGTTAAATATAATTAAATTGCCTAACCAGACCATGCTAGTAGTTTTGCCTTTTATCCCATCAACTAGGGCCTACAACTTAAATAAAAGAAAAATAATTCCACAGGTTTTAGTCCATCTCATTAAAAGCAAGTTGTTGAGACTTGAAATGTGCTTGTGATAACCATGAGTAACAAGGGCTGGTATCATCACTATGTCTGTGTTTGAATGACAATTTAAAACTTAAAGAAATAATTAGCTTTAGACTTTTGGACAGTTTTAGGAAGTCTTTAGCAGTGATGTTACAGCATCTGTGATTTGTAGGCTAAAACACCCAAAAATACTGCCATTGTCCTTTTATATCACACATTAGGCTTTAGAAATGGCTGCCATTTTGAACCAGTAAAGATCATGTAAATAATTCACCAGAGGTGATTAAGAAGGGCAGTTAGAGATTAATTAAGAAACACTGTGTGGGAATCAAACATGTAGTTGACTGGTTACAAAACGCCCTCTCCCTTCATGTAGATGTAGCCATGGTTGAAATGCGTTTCACTTTTGGCAGGCAACTATAATAGTTTACAGTCACACTGCTCCACCTCTGGATCTTTTCCCTAGGAAACACACACATGTACACACGAGAATACACACAGTAACCAAGATAGCCGGAAGGACAGTCCATCATTTGATTTGTACAAAGTGTTATTAAAACCCACTTAGTCCTGGCTGTAAGAGCTACAAGCTATGGAAACTATGTAGTCTGCCACAGGCTGAAAGAGCCAGCCCTGCAGACATCTGCTTCAAATCTGACCAAAAACAGAAGAAAGGGAGAGGGTTATAGTCTACTGTTACTAAGACAGCATCTCTCCCATTCATTCATCATGAAAGTACACTTTGTTTTATGTCATTACAACACTTCTTCCTCACAAACAATCTGGACATTCAAACAAGCACTGTAAGCAAACCTTTGGTTTTCAAGGCAATCTACTGCAACTAACAACTGATGCCTGCCAGCAAAAAAGCTCTACATCTTGCCCCCACTGCATATCTAAACCAAGTCAAGACATGTTTATTTCTATTGTTCCATATCACATCTAATGTCGCAGTTCCCAACATGGCTCAAGCTTTCCAAGAACATAATGAAAACTCAGATCCCAAAGATCCTTTTGGAGAAAAGACAGATCCCCTTGAATGGTTTGGGGTGCAAAAACAGGCAAAAAAATGGGATCGTAGCCTAAAAATAGAGTCATAATAATCGAAGAAATAATGTCATAAATTCAATATTTAGAGTTCCAAAAAAAGTCTAATGAAATAAGTCTAATAATATAATAGCAATAAGTTGCCATGGTGTGGAAGAGTGAGTGAGAAGGTCAGTGGGTTAGCACTAGTGGAGACTTCAGTTTTAAAAGACATTTATTTAGACAGTATTCTGTAAAAATGAATTGGTCCAAAGGGTCCACGCTGATCTCCCACCCTGCTGACAACTCCCAAAAACTAGCACATGGTCCAAACAGTAAAAAGGCCAACTGCTGAAAGCTGTGAAGTTTATTGTATTCTCACTAAAGCTACAAGCCCAACAGGCCTACAGGCCACCATGAGACGGCTTTACTGCAAACAGTAATTTGTGGTGACATCCTGAACACGCCCACCCTGCTATGTGTATGAGAAAGACTGTGTGAGAGAGACCAGTAGCCCACCTTATTGAGCATTTTACATAAAACAATAATTGTGCACACCAAACAGTTTTGTAAAAAATAGCAATTTCACCTCTCATTATGGGAATATTACCATACTGAGTGTGTGTATGCAGTTTTACACGTGTGCATATACGTGTGTGCATATGTTAAACTTTTCAGATTCATGCAAAAAGAGCAACACTGAAAACAACCTTTCAACAGTTGCATGGTGCACGGCCATGCATTTCAACATAGACATCCATATGATGGTGGTCGGTAAAAAACGCAAGATTCAAATCAACAAATCACAAGGACAACAAATCCATATGAAACTGTTATTCCAAAGAAAATGTACCATTAAGACAGTTAAGGCACTTTAACCTACTAGAATGAATTCTCATAAGCATATACCAGATGCTGTTATTCAGAACCAATTCATATCATCCTACAGTCCTGTCAACATCTAAGTCAACAACTGAGTCAACAAATCGAGTCAGTGTATCATACTACCTGCTATGTTGAGTAATGACCAAGTAAACGTGAGGCAAGTTTGTGTTCACTGCGTTAGTCACAATAAAAGGGTTAAAGAAGAAAAGAAGACTTTGACATCAGGTTTGGTTTCAAGCCAAAGTGCTCAGCATTGTACAAACATTTAGCTGATAGCTGGAGCTAATTCCCCACACTGTGAGTGGGTTAGGATGGAGAGTACAGCAGCTGGCTGTGAGTAAATCCACCACTGTGGTAAGAGGCCTCCTGAAATGTGGTCAAATAGCAATCACGGACCTCACCATGAGTCACCATCAGATAATAAGGCCTCTGCGTTTGGCTAAGAAGATCTTTGAACTGAGGCTCTGGCATTTCACAGCAGGAATCCTTAAATGGAGTTTCAAGTTCTTTTCACACAGTTAGACAACAAAAACCCTTCAGCTGGCTGCATGAGTGGTTTCTCTGGGATTACCTCACACTATAAAGCCATGTAAAAGGGCAACATGGCATTTTCTTAAAAGGCCTTTGTGTATCCAAATTAAGTTGACTAGATAGATGCTCCTTCTTAGCATAGCCCCGATCCCCTGCTGCTCATTTAATTCATGTACTGTTTGAAGTGCCAGCTCCTTCATTTCTCTTTCCATTAAGTGTCTTGCTTAAGGAAACTTCAACACTTCTCATTCAATTTCCATGTCCTGAAATTCCGTCTACTTAAAATTCAGACCATTAACTGCCCAACAAATAACCAGTTTCCAAACTTCTTGGCTCATGCAACTCACAAGCTAAACCTACTATGCTGACCATACAGCAATACAAAGTGTTAGAATCAATAAAACCCACAAAAGAATAAAACAGCAGCAGAATCCAAAGCAAAGAGGAATGGACACACTGATGAAGAGATTGAATGAGTCAAAGAAGATACAAGGTAAAAAGGGATGGGGAATTGTTGATTTTGTTCAGTCCCCAATGAGCAGTCCGCCTCGCTGCTCATCGTGACCACCACATCACACTCACACCCTCACTTTCTCACATCATCAGCAATAACATTTGCAACATCAGACTGATAAAAAGCGTGAAAAATAATCAAGAAAAACATGCAGATAATGACAGTGAAGCTGATAAATATCTGTATAAATAAATGTAACAGTTAGGATTGCACCATCAGTGTAATTCAGAGTTACTCACAAGATTTCGTCGTTCTGAAATTCCAGGATACCGTGAATGTCTTCAAAGTCCTCTCCGCCACCTCGTGCTGTTCCCTCCACCGTCTTGTACGGCAGCATTACCACGCCGCGAGCCCCCGACGTTCTCAGCACCTTCACCTCCATGGTGCCAACGCTCTCGCTCACATGGCATACAGGCTCCTCAAATGTAAAGATACCGGCATGGTCGTCATCAAAGATGGTAACGGTCGCTGCGGTGGGTAAGCCAAGACACGCCACTGAGTCCACATGATTGGCTGACTCGCCTTCCTCGGGCTCCTCGCCTTCTGATGTCAACACCTTGACATTGGATAGGTGAATCAGGAAGTTTTCATCCTCTTCAAAGATATCATCATCAATGATCCCCACACGGATCTCCTTCATTGTCTCACCAGGCTTGAAGACCACCACGCCCTCAGTGAACTCGTAGTCCGAGCCAGCGTTGGCCGTGCCGTCTTCTGTCCGGTACTCCACAGAGATAGTTTTGCTCACATCGCCACCACGTCGAACCACGTTCACCGCTACTGTGCCGCAGTTCTCAAGGCACTGGTAAGAACCGGGCTCAAAAAATATCTTCGAGATGGGGTCGTTTTCACCAGCATCAGAGCGAACCTCGTGCATGCTGACAGCTTTTCGTGCCTGATCGGCTGCATGTTTCTTTAGGATGTTGCCAGCACCTGTCATCAGCCGGGTAGCCTGGCATCGGTAGAAAGCACGGCTCTTCTGCTGCTGGCTCAGGACTTGGTAATTGGCAAGCTCAATCAGTTGTTCTACCTAGTAAGAGAAAACATGAAGGCACACAAACTGAAAAATGTTTTCTCAAACATGATCCGTGGACATGGCACTTTTTCTAAATTGTTGCTCCACCAAAAATCTAAACACCCAGACAGCTGATGTACTATGTTCTACTGTGGGAAAGAATGCCTTCTTTGTCAACTTGTCTGCTTAAATAAGAGAACACTGTTGAACAACAGCTTGTCTGGCTGAATCACAGTTTCATCTAGCTTGTCTGGAAAAATAAGATTTAATGGTTGTGTCATGTGGATGAATCCAACATTATAAACAGTCAAAGAACAGTGGTCTCACAATGACTTATACTGTTATGTCAACATAAAAAGTGAAATTTCCATCAAACGTATTTTCAGTTACACTGAGGAATATGCATTAGATTGTCTAAGTCTTTGTGAGGTCGTACACAGCTGTACATGCTGTGCCAAATGAAACACAAACAGTCTGGTAATTTCTTAAGTATAGAAGTCCTCCTTCAACGAGAGGATACAGGTCCAAGCTCAGATGACAGCAAGCATCTATCTTGCTTAGATATCCTGGAGAAATGCATTGAATTCCTGGGTCAATTCCAAGGTTTTTCCACTGTTCCTCCTTTCTACCCTTTCCTCACCCCACTACAATTCCTCTACAATGCAGCTGAAGATCAGGTGAATTACTGTTTTCCTGGTTGGAGAAACAACTGAGCTAAGAGCCTTTATAGGTTGAACTGAAGTTGGTGAAGTTAAAGATCTTAAAGTAGTCTTGGTGGAGTTTAATCTGAGCTAGTCTTATTTTAATTAACAAGAGGGGAATACTAAGCATACTCTGCTAAAAGAGTAATCAGGAGCAGTTTCTCTCATCTCCTTTGCTAGTAAGTCTTCCAGCAAAATTGGTGCACCAGTATCAATTTCTGGATCAAAAACAAAATGACGATGAAGTAGGATAATGAAGACCAATTTTGGAGCTTTGGTATTCGACTACTATCAGCTACAGATGTGCTTTTGGTCAGGTCTACAACGACCAATATTGTAGGAGCCCTACCCACAGTACAACATAAAGTAAGACCTGCAATGTCAAAGCACTTGATGTCAAAGAAAACAGCTTGTTTTTGACAAACAAAAAAAGAAAAAACTATTTTAGCAGGCTCTCATGCATGTAAGAAGAGTTGCCATTTCAGCAGCTTGTCTTGGTGCTTGCAGCTTCCATTAAGCTCTTGAGTGTTAAATCTTGTCCAAACAGTAAGAAGAGCACTGAGTAGAACACAGCCCGTCACGCCATATTGATGACTACATCATTTGGCTGTTTTTTCAAATACAGAGGTCTGCTAAAATAGACACAGTGGTTTGAAAAGAAAACTATTAAATGAGGTACTAGATTACTAAAATATCAGCTCAGGTGTAGAATGAAACAATAGTTCTACAATCCTGTCAATCTGTCCAAGTACACTGAAATCTTATAACTGTACTGTACTGTGTATGTAGACACAAGTAAGCAATGTAAGAGACTCTGCCGTATTGTCACAAAAACAAATTCCTGTATGTATGTTTATCTTGCCAGGACAGGCAGCAAGCCAGATAGAATATAAATGATATCAATGTCAGAATTAGATTTGTAATTGTGTTTATTTTTTTATTTACATTGATTTAATGGGTGCTCAGTTTCCTTTGCAATTTTCTTTTTTTAGATGTACCATTATCAAATTAATCTGAGAGGTTGTGAGGAGACCTTGAGCGGCATTCATCACCATAATAACTGTGATAATGGAAGCAAATAGAAAGTGCATCATCTGCTACTGCTTATTTTGTTATTTCATTTCCTATACAATTATACAATACTGAGAAAAACAACCCCAACAGAAGCAGCAATGACAATATGTATGATTTATTGTACTTTTCTTTTGACTTTTTTACCCACCTCCTTGTCAGGGTGTTTCTGTTTGAGCTCCTTCAGGATCTTCGCCATGTCTCTCCGGGTTTCCTCTTCATCCAGATCCTTCTCATCTAGATCCAAACCCAACGGACCATCCAGGAAGTCGACACCATGAGAGTTCAGCATCTTCCCATCCATCTCAATGTCCACCTTTTGGTGGGAAAAAAAGAAGTTTATTGAGTTACACTGACTTGAGTCTTTATAGCAGTATGTCAAAAAGGCAAAAATTTCTGGTGCTATTATGGAGGTTAACTGGGGACTGGGTGTGTACCAAGAACGGCCTTTATAACAACCAAGCAAACAAAGGTAGAAATGTTTAGTTTCTGTGTAAGTCTTATCCCAGTTATTGGTAAATTCCCTGGTTTTGTTAAAACATCACGTAGCGCCCCTCAATCCCAACATGTTTTCTTACTGTTGATGTTTCAAAGTTGTTGACTGTGATCAATCTCAAGAAATTATTTATTATGACTGAAGGGCTTCTTTAGGTTGAAAGAATAGACTGTTTTGTCTGTACTACAGAGTTAAGCTAGAGGATTCAGCTCAGCTTTTGTCAAGAGTTGCCAGATAATTTGAATTAAAAACAACTAACATTAATGTTCACTGTAATACTAGACATATTAGACATGTTAAAATGTTAGCCATTTGTTTCTCTCAGAGTAAATAGGTTGTTCTGTTGTTCGTTGAAAGCCTGTTTTCTTTTGAGTACAGTTTTATTGAAGAAATGTCTTTTGGCTCGTTAAACAAGACATTTAGAACTTCTAAATGATTAGGCTTTTCCCTCAGGGATATAGTTGGGTTTGATTCAGTGATTTATTTTAGCCAGAAGTTTAACTGAAAGTGCTCTTTGTGTACTAATGGAGCACTGACTCTTAATAATCTCATCAAAGAAATTAGAGAAATAATAATACATGTTAGAGACACTCTAAATTAACTGAGTGGTGAATAAATGTACCCAACACCATAATATTGAGAATGTAATTAGATATGTGCAATGCACTGCATGGGACATCACACAAAGCATCAGATAGTAGTCAAAGCAGGAAATTAAAATGTGACAATACTAAAGTATTTGTGCGTGTAATATGCTTCATGGCATGGGTTTACCTTGGCAGAATTCCATTCAGTAATACAGATAATTGTTTCAGATACACGTTACTCATGAACTCACTTCCGCCTACATCGAGTGCCTTATCTGCTCCTTTGTTTTTTTCCACCGCATGTTTGGATGAGGACTGCTTAATTAATTTGTACTGGTTGGCTGTACTCTAACTGACTGCCTTTGGAAAGTAGAGAGCCCACAGCATGACTGTTAGATTCTTTATAAGACTCTGATGAAGGAATTTTAGCTTCTGAAATTCAACACTTTTTTGGTGAAGATAAGATAGTATAGAATTTTTCTTGTTGACAAAATACTGACTGTTGTCAGGAAATACCTGCTAAGCATGGTAGATAAGCAGAATTGAAATGAGATGTCCCAGAAGTGGTATTGGTACTAGATGTAGTAGTAAAGCTTGTTATTGTAATCTCCACAACATCTGATGATGGTGGGTGAAGTAGAAGTTGTAGTGGTAACGGGAGTGGTAGTAGCATATGTTTTAAATGATACCAGTATAATATATGTCATGATGCAGTTGTTCTATTGTACATTGTTGAATAAGAATGAATATGTCCATAATTTCTGTTGGTTATGAAAACATTGCACTAACCAAAGTGATTGGTAAGATCTGGGAAAATGTCAAAGTCACTACTACGAAGTCTGACGAGAGATTCAGATTCAGATTTTGAGGCAACAACAGTTTAGGTAATATTTATACAGTGGGAATTTGCTTTCTCTTCCAAATAAGTTTGCCTTACTTGGGGATTTGTTTAAAAACTGTCTGATTTGTGTTTCTTACCCAGTGTGACTGCATTTTTTGGATCTTACTGCATTTCTAGATCTCAGCAACTGAATTGGTGAATACAATGTTTTTATTACCAATAGCTAAAACCACACAAATAATACCAAAGTTTTAATTCTCCAGAGAGCCATAGCAGTAGTGGTAATTCCTCTGAACAAACCTTGGAAGGAAGCGGACGGTCTCCCTCGGTCTCGATGATCATGCCACGCTGCTTGCCAGTGCGGTAGCGCTTGTACACATACTTGTAGAACAGCAGGCGGCGGTCGGCCACCCAGGCGAACACCACACAGATGGGGAAGAAGAGGAACGTGAGCAGCCCCTCCCACACTTGGACAACACCAGGTGAGATCACGGACAGGATCAGGTAGAGCCAAATGTAGGCGAAGATACTCCAGGTGGCTGTGACGAAAAAGACGCGGAGGTGCTTGACCTTCCTGGTCTCGCCGTCGGGCACGACGTACACACAAATTCCGATGATGACAAACATGTTGAACGCAGCAGAGCCCACAATGGTGGAGGGGCCCAGCGTGCCAGCCTCGAACCCATGACCTATGACTTCTATGACGGACAGTAGGATCTCGGGAGCCGAAGAGCCCAGAGCCATGAGGGTTAGGTTGGAGACGGTCTCGTTCCAGATCCGAACAGTGGTGGTTGTGGTTTCCCCATTAGGTTTCTTGATGGTGATCTCCTTTTCCTGTGATGTGATTACCTCTATTGATGCCATGAAACGGTCTGCGATGATCGACACACCTAGGAACATGTAGACCAGAGCCACAAAGTAAACTGTGGCCCGGGCCACCTTGTCACCAAATGACGGGTTTCGGGGCTCCCAAATAGGTAAGACCACCCCCTTTGCGCACGCTTCAGGCTTGCTGCATTCAGTTTTATTTGTGGACACCGCCGAAACGGAGCCACCCAAGCTCTGCTCAGGTGGAGCCCCAGCCAATGAGGGATGGAGCTTGAGGAGGAGAATCACTGTGATGACTGCTAACCTCAGGCCAGGGGACAAGAGGGATGAGTGATCCCAGCGGCCCATTTTGATGTCCAGACCAGTACTGCGCGTTGACAGTTAATGAAGTTGTTGAACCTAGAGAGAAAAGAGGAGAAAGAATTCAGATTAGACCATCAAAGACCTGATGAATGTGGGGAATATTTAGGTTTGATACTCTCCTTTAATTTGAATTTTCACTGCAGTTACATATAGTTAGCCAGAGTATATGAAGGCGTTTGGGATTATCTTGCTACAGGTCTAATGGTAGATATGACTATAGAGAATTTTACAATATCATTTTAGTACCTCATGATGGATGGTAAAAAAAATAGATCTCACTTCTACAGCAAGTAACCAACTTTCATCTCATCTCTCTTTCATCTCAAACATGAAGATGTAACAGACACGATTATGTGTTGTAGCAAAAGAAAAAAAAAATGTTATTATAACAACTTTGTTTAGAAGCTGTGTGGTTAACTTTGGTTTATATATTTATAATTCCCAGTAAACACTGAAGCAGTGAAAGGTCAAACCTGCATCTGTCTGAAAAAACACAGCTGACACTCTCACGTCACCTCTGAGAACTTATGAGCGCTTTGGTTACTCACTAAACAACACGTTTTACAAAAATGTAAAAACAAACAGCCCAAGCTCAAGTTCACATTGAGGCCTGACGAAACTGAAAAGCACAACATCACAAAAACAAAAACATGTGTTTCAGGTAAGATGTTTTGCTTAGCTGTTTAGGGGCAGCAAGTTCAAATAACCACGCCAAAGGTAAACCAAGGAGCAGCTTCTGAAATCTTACAGCTACACTACCCTGCTGTTCCTCACCCAACCTGTCCCGGAGGGACTTTCTCTGTTAATTATTGTGATTTCAGATGTTTGCCCTATGGCTTATTATTATGTCAACTAGTGAAACCACTATGGAGGCGTTCACATCAAGGAATACGGGGAATCAGAGCACACTTGACCCCAAAATCCAGTTTGTTTGATTAGTCTCAACACTGAGTACCCGGGCACATATCAACAAACCATGCCAGGGTCCACTTGACATTACACTCAGGCAAAGTACGGAGCATTTGTACCTAATATGTAAACGCCCTATAACACTTAATGGCTGTCACTTTTCCCTCGATATCTACAAAAAAAAATCTAAAATCAAACAATAAATACATGACAACCTGCGACCACTAATAACTGTTTTAAGAGCATTTAGAGTGCAATGAGGATAATTTTACCTTAAATAGGCCAGTCTCAAAGAAACCACCAAATCCCAACACTGACACTTCAAATTAGACATTAAGTTTCCATTTGATTGCTTCCACACAAACATAAAATGGGCAAAATTGAATGTAGAAAAAACATAATTAGCTTAGAATCAATTTCAATGAAGAAAACATGTCCCTGTAGCCCAATGTATATTCAGCGCAGTTACAACATATAACAAGTTTATTGTCCATTGTTGGGTCATTTCCCATAGGGAGAATAATCCATCAATACCAAATTTGTATGGTTATGAGACCATGCAGAACTCACATATTTGTCTAACCGTATTTTGCTCCATGTATGAAGGTATACAAGTATATGCATTGAGGCAGCTTACACATATTTGCTGTTGTAAATTAGTGGTATACAAACTTAACTAGGATACAGGGTTGCCTGGTAGTTTAGTGTGTATGAGTCAGGAAACCCCTGCCTGAGAACCACTGGCTGCATTGTGGTTCATAGGGGACCAACATAACTGGGAGCCTGGCCATGCAATATACTCTACCTAAAAAGTTACCAGCACAAATTTTAAATCAATTCCATGCTGCACAGGGAGCCAATGTGCATAGGTGGTCTTAAAAAGGAGAAAGGAAGCAGACGAAGGGAAAGGGATGTGGGTGATTCCACATTTAAGCATTTTTTTTAAGACACACACATCCTTCCCCTGAGGTTTTATGGGATAAAAAGTAAAATGCAAATACTCCTTTCAGTGCTGCCACGCTTAAGAGAATAACAACGTCCAAACAGATTTTGAATGTGTGTGCCCATGTATTCTCTATGGAGCTGATACGCCTACAAGCAATGAAGAAAATGGAGGACTGCATGTTGATTTTAACACAATGTGGTACAGCATGGTTTTGTATGGAATGTTGGAGCTAGGTAAACTAGGTAGCTAGTTGGAGCTAGGTAAATCTTGCAACTTGAGATACATTTCAAATACCTGCTTTGTGGTGTACAGTACAAAATGTGTGCATGAACACGTCCTAGCTGCACATGGAACTTTCATCTCATATTTGATGCCATGGTGCTCATATCAACGAGTGGCAAAGAGGCATGCTGGGAAAGCAAAGTTGGGAATAACTTTTAAGAAGGACCAGTGCATTCCAATAATGCAGTGCCCCCCTCTCTGAGAATGTCCACTGTTTCTTGCCCCTCACCACCGAAGCAGAGTGTTGCTGAGACCATCCAAAAAGGATGTCTGGACCATCCTCTCATCCCGCTGTTTAAAGGCGTTGCCTCAGAAGCCTGGGGCGCTCTGCCCCGGGCTGCAGCGCTGGAGGTGTGTCTTTGAGAAGACAAGTTGCTGTGAGAGGGACCAGGGTCTTGGCGAGGCTCCTGCCGTAGAGAGCAAGCCCTACGAGGCATGATGTTTTGCAAGGAAACCGACTCCTTGTGCTACCATTTAACTTTTGGTGGGATGGGCTTATCGGAGTCATACACGGCAGCAGAGAGAGAGGTGGAAGGTTTTGCATTGTGTAAGACTGACACATAGCTAGTGTAGCCTGGCATGATATCAGTGCAGCAGTTTGGTTTCCAGGTAGCAGACAGCAAGAACAGCTCTATAAGAAGAGCATTGTAACAGCAATGATCTTATGATTGGCAACATCCATGTTTATGTCGGAGAAACTATCTACCTTTCCTAGAAAGAACCCCCAAAGTGTTTTATATTCCAATTGGACAAACAATACAGAATGACTTCATCTGTATCTGTCTTGCCAACGCACATGATTGTTCCCTCTTTACTAACCCTCACATCTGTAGTTACACAGGAACAAACTTTTACCACTTTGTAAAACTTTTTGTGAAAGCACTGCTGCACCTAAGTAGCAATCCTTTTAATCAGTGATCAATAACAAGATCCAAGACCTGAAACAAAGATCAGCTTAGAATTATCCTCAAACAAGCTTCTCCCACATGCCAACATCCATTTCCAGATAATTAACTGTTCACACTCTTACATGCAGACACAGCACAATTCACCCAACAACAATAGTTACATCAGTACTTTCCTGCTTTTCTTTCTACCATAATACTCATTATAGATGAAGCTGTAAATCCCCTAACAATATGAATCGTACTTTCTCTCACATTACATGCAGCGTAGCTCGGGAGCCGTAGGGCCTGGACACTTAATGAACAACACAGAATCCATTTCCACAGGGGTTGTAATCAATGTGTAAATGTTCATTCAAGATATTGTACATACTGTAGAAGGTAAGTGTGTGTGCCTTGCCTAATGTTGTTGCCAGCCACTTGGTTCATAAATCAGTTAGTGTGTAATGCATAATCAGTCCACCAATGGTGAATTTAAATATTTATTATATATATATTATATATTGAATAAACCAAATGTGACGAGTGTTCAGTTTGACTGCTGTGTTGATGTATACTGAGTGGGCTCAGCTGTGGTGTGTGGAGTTTTTCTCAGGTGTTGAGAAAATCAATCCCAACAAAATTACACGTCTATTTAATTAAACTTTTCAATTCTGTAAGCTTATAACAAAACATTTTCCTCCTGGCTAATGTGATCCAGCAGCTCTTTGCCTTCTACGGCCTTCTTGTGTGGCCACACCAGGCTTTGTGTGCCATTTTAGGTGATCAATAATTCAGTGTGCTTTGGGATTTGGTTGTTTTCACTTAAGGATGTCATTTTTCTAGCAGGCTGATGGCTAAAGAGCATGTTCTCTATGCCAGCTGTTCTGTAGATAATAGTGTGTGTTTTCTATTACTTCTCTACACCAGTGAGGCCAATTATATCTTGAGAATAGAAACTGTTGGATCAGTAAATATAATACTTCAAGGCAAGCTTTCTCAACGGGTGGGTCGTGACCCAAAAGTGGGTCGAGGACTCACTCGGAGAGTGTGTTTTTTTTAGCTTAGCGACCTATTGTCTGACTTTCATTTTGAGGTTCCACAAATGTCTGTTAAGTGAGGAAAGTTATGCAGTTAAGTTCAATAAATAAATTTTATTTATAACACATTTATATAAGAATCAGTAGAACATACCTGATGTTCATACTCATGTTTGTTATTAGAGGAATATGCTCTGATTGCAAGAAAACAAATATGTGGATATGTTGAAAAAGGCCATGATTTTTACATACATATCTAAAAAATAAATTTGCTAAATTTTTCTATAAAAGTGGGTAGGGACTTATTGACCATGGGGAAATGTGGGTCTCAAGGTCAGACCAGCTGAGATCCACTGTCCCTCAATGAAAGAGTAACTTGTATAAAACCCAACATCCTTCAAGTTAAATGTCAGAGGTAATACAATTCAAAGATGACTTGTAACTGCCATCCTTGCTGCTAACATCAACACCCATATGTCTTTATATCAAAGAGAAAACCATATTAAAAGCCAAGTCTAATAGACTGACCACAGGTGGGGAAAGCTGTGAGATTAAAACTCACATTTTAAGTTATTTTGGTGTGTCAGCACTTCCAAACAGCAGCAAATATTAAAAAAAGCACATGAAGGTAGTTGGTTTAAACACTCTCAAAACCATTCATGGTGACTGCTAAATGTTTTTTTCACCACAGGTGAAAACAGTCAAATTATTAAATATAGTGAATATGCAGCATGACTATTAAAGTCTTGAAGGAACAGTTTTGGGAAATACACATTTGTTTTCTTGCTAAGAGTAAGATAAGAGGATTGACACCACTGTTTTCTCTGTTCATTAGATATTAAGCTGGTTAGCTTATCTGCCTACCAGCACCTCTAAAGCTCACCAATTAACATATAAATTGTACATTACTATTTAATGTGGAAGGTCTTGAACTTTGGGTACTGTGCGGTAAAGGAACTCTCTCAAGAAGTACACACATGCTTGGCTGACAGATGTTTTATACCACATCATGGAGAAACAATTTAATTTAATTTAACTCAGCCTTTATTGCTCATTGTTCCCATTTTTCCTCTGTAACTAAGTTTGATTCATTGTATTGGTGCCATTTTGATGGGCCTGTGACCATGAACAGGATAAATCAGAAAAGAAAATGAAAGGGCGAATGAAAGATTTGCGATGACAATGTCATGGGTGCTTTCACAAACAAATAGAGGTTGCAGTGCATTTCAAGAGGCCCCTATTTTCGAGCAGGTTTGGGAATTAAATCCACCACTTACAAGGCCTTGTACAGTGAATGGTTAAAGGGTATTTAATATGGTGCATGTGTTAATATAAAGCACTGTACTGTTTATATCAGCACAGTTGATGTGATATAAAACACAACTCATTTATTAACCCAGAGTCCATGCTCTAGTTTTATTTCCTTGCTCTGTTTCTTCTCACTGGCTTGCTTAAAATTCATCCTCACGAACACCAATCCACGATAAACCTTGCTTACACAACCCTGATTACTTTACACTTTATCAGGAGATTACACTTTAGATGACTTCAGATAATTACCTGTTCTGTTTATAGTTCCGTTTTGTTGTACGACTGAAAAATATATCCGGCGGGAATGACTGACTGCAGTTGTTGCCTCTCTGCATTAGAATCATTACCGGCTTTTTGATAAAGGAAAAATTGATGCCCTGGCTGGTATTAACACCAAAATCAAAGGGTGTATGTTTATGTGTCTGCTGTTAACAACAGAGTGGTTTAGTTGCTGAACAGTGGCTGCTATTTTAGATTTGGTAATTGAAATATCAGGTTTCAGAATATCCCGCCATGATTTTCCCCAGTGTTATTATGACCTCAAAATCTTGGCTCCATTTCAAGAGAGCACAACATTAGACAGGCTAACCCAGCTTCAAAATACACACATGCACACTCACACACACAAACACATATAAACCGGACCACTGAATCCTCCTTCCCAGAGGCTAAAACAAAAACACAATACATAAAATTATGAAAACCGAAACCATGTGCTGCACTGAGGCAAGATGTTCCCTCTCTGCCCCAATCCTGTCATTCCTCGGGAGCCTCTGAAGGCAGCATCCAAAGGTGCCAAGAAGGCAGCTGATTAGACCGGGGAGTGAACCCACTTCCTGCATAAACCACTGAAGTTCATCTGAGACTTATAGGGAAATTTTATTATGAGTGATGTCAAAGTAAAATAATCTGAAGTGGAGATGCTGACCATGAGTAACAAAAATAAATCTGAGTTGCAGTGGGAACACAAAGAAATGCCTCAGCCTGCTGCTCTGAGGAGAAGCCTGTCCGAGATGCATTTTTCTCACCACTGGGAAAGGCAATGATAAAAAATTTAAAACGGTGAGCGAAAGAGAGACAAAGAAAAATGTAAGAATAAACAGAATAGGGGGAGGGAGGGCTTTAAAGAGAAAGAAAGACTGAAGGAGAGAGGGACGTTATATAGGAAACTGAATAGAACTTCTAAAGGAAAAGAGAATGAGAGACAGGAGGAAAGGAAAAGGGAGTACAAGACAGGAAAGTGAGGTCACCTAACATACTCTCACCTCTCCTAGTGAAATAAAATCAAAGGGATATTCTGCTTTGAGCCGATGTGTGTGTGAAAGTAAGACCAAATATGCACACACACACATACACTAGCCGCTGCAAACAATTGAAGATTAATGGTCTGCGTTTACCGTGATTAGGGTGATGTTAAGCTCTTTTAGCCTGGGTCTGCCTTGCAGCCAATCCTCGAGCCAAGATGGCACGCCATATTATTACACTCGGAGTGGAGGAAATGATGAGACTGGCACTGTAATACAGAGGACTATTTCCTACCGTCTGTCACGTTGTCTGTCTATCCATCTACATTATCTGTATGTGTGGAATGAACAGGACTTGCGGGTAGATTTAAAAAAAAAAAAATCATTCAAAAATGAAAAAGTCAAATAAATCACTCCTCTTATCTCAAGTGCTTCATTCATTCATGGAAGAGGAACAAGCTAAAGGCAAGCAGTCATCCTTAAATTAACTACATTAAAACCCCTCCTGCCAGGGGTAACCAGTAAGAGCATTTATTTCCTCCGTCTCTCTGAAAACCTGAAACATGTTTTCTCTCCGTTTTCTGTGGTAGCTACTATGCATTGGACAGTAAAATCTGAACACCTCGTCATTTTAACGAAGATATATATGTTTTTCCTGGCCTTCGACGTATGAGGACATACATAACGAAAACTTGACGACGTACTGTACCTACATTTACAGCTGCACTAATCAATACTTTATTATAAATGGGTCAAATGAGTATGTGTAATGTCAAAGGGTTGCTCGTAGTGATAAATCCACAGATTATTATATTACCCAGCACGTTTTATCTGTCTGTCTTCTACCTTTAAGCTAAATTCTTTTGTTTTGCTGCCCATAACTTGGCTGCTTTGGTTTACTCTTACTGCTGCCATCAGCCCTGTTTTCAGCAGGAGGAGGCAGCTGTTATTTGCAAAAAGAAGTTCTGATGAACCCACCATATACACCAAACTGCAGACAGACAAAGTTAGCAACAAGCAAGTAAACAAAGTGGAGCATTAAGCAGCTTAAAGGACGGTGTGTGTAGGATATTGTGTATTTCCAACCAACTTGCCTCCCTCAGTGTTCTGTCTAAAGAGAGAGGGAGTAGTTAGGTTTGGACAGATTGTAAAGCTCAGCTATAAAAACTATATGCTATATAAAGTGATTTGATGTGAATACTCTGTATATGTTTTTCATTATACTATGCTATACTATTCTACACTACTCTATAGGCATGCAACCTTGTTTGGATTCATCCATATTTTATCATTGAGCTTACTAGTTGTGGGGGGTTGTGTCTCCTCTGTACAACATTATGAACCATTAACTACAACACAGCACAACAAAACTACTTATGCAATTAAAGTTCCTCACGTGTTAAAAGTGGTACATGTATGATTTTTTTCAGGCCATGGAGGGACAAGAGGTGACCTCTGCCCCATCAAGTATTACTCTATTGTTGTATATATTTCCTGTAAACACTGCTCTTTCCATCATGGAGGTAAAGCTCTGTTGATCAGGGATAAACACATGACCCTTACAGATTGAAGTTTTGCTTTGTTAACCCAGGTAAAACAGCGCCTTCCTGTTCGTGCTAGAAGGGTCCAGCATTTACATATGCCACCAAATCTTGGATTGCACAGCATTAAATGCAGTGTACTGGCAAATAAAGGCTGCCAATCTTCCCAGTGACTCATTTCTTTACGATGCTTTTACTAAGATTAACATGACAGTGATTTATTTGTGTTACTATGATATAAGTAAAACCTTTAACGGAGGTGACATATGTGTCAGTCAGGCAGGGTTAGTGGTTTGTGTCCCACTGTGCACACCCATGGTTACAATGTACAATACATTATATTTTGGTTGTCAATTCTGTGCGTGAGAGCAGCTGGTCTTTACATGAAATGACAGTACAGGCAAGTCAATACGGTTTGCAGGATTCTTGTTTATGTTATTATATCATCTGTGATGAACCTGACAACAACTGACATGTAACTGACATGTATTGTAATGTAGCAGTACACCCACATATTGACTTAAAGACTAGAATTGAAAGTAGGGTCATACACATCAACTAAACAGCATAACAACAATTAACCTATGATGGATGGTGAGTTTACAGACAACACATCAATTTGCATATTGATTTCTAACAAGAAATCTTTCTTGGGGGTTGACACTATTAGCTTATTAGCTATTGAATGATGGTCACAGTATCACCTATCGGCAATATCTGCCTTGAATAAATACATACGGTATACTATTCACTATGTGATATACAGTGGTTTTAGCTGTCATTTTTAAATGAAAAAAATGAAAAAAATAGATTTGAATAACATTTGGATCAATAATTTAAAAATCAGTTAAAACTAGATTAGAAAAATTGCATTCAGGTCAAGAGACGGGCTGATCTGCAGCTAAATGAGCAGCTCTTTTGAATTTCCTCAGATTTTTTTTTCCATTCACTTTATGTTAGAAGAGGCATTACCTGACCTGTACTTGTGATGAGTGGTTCCTGTTTACTGTAAACTATAGTGAACAGGTTCCCTTTTGCAAAAAAAACCAGAAAGACTTTTTGGTGTGTGGGAACATAAAATCTGGATGAAAAACTTAAAACTGATCTTGTTCTTGAAAAAAATAAATCTATGGCTTTTTGGGTAGGTATCTGTAAAGTTTTAGCTTTATATTCTGATTATTACAGTGTTATTCAGTCTTACATATGCAAAAAGGTTTGCTTAAATGGCTTCTTCCCATCCCAGCCTCCTCTCAGCCACTGACCACTAACTTATTTACAACACAGTGACCCAGCAGTTGCTACACTGTAGCAGCTACATGTCTGGAGAAGGTGCCTGTGCCTGTGTGTGTGTGCGTGTGGTATGTTCAGGAGAGCTATTATGCTCTCCTGAACCAGGTTAAGAACAGGCCTAATCACTGATTTATGCAGACCCACTGAGAGGCGGTCTGGCGTCAAATAAGGAAAAAGGTACTTTTTTTTTATTTTTTTAATCTTTTTTTTAATATTTGCATTTGTTGTATTGTGATGCCTAAAATGAAGCCTCGCCATTGCATCACCACAAGGTCTTATATCCCATCAATAACCAACTGCACCACTGCTGGAAGGTAAATAAAGCAGTAAAGACTTCTGGCTGCGTTTCAGTTTTATATAGTCATAAATAAATATTTCATTCAGCTACAGTTTTTCTGTGTCATGCCCATAAAGCCCTGACTGAAGTCAGCTGGAAAAAAGATTGCCTGGAAAGCCCTGATGGTACCTGCCTGATGTGCCAAGCGCTCCTCACAAGACGAAGCGTTTGTAGTGTCACATCGGGAGAATGAAAAGCCGCTGTCTGCTGCCTCCTCTAATATTATCTGTGCCAGGTTTACAGAAGCAGTTAACTGATGTGTGAAGCCCTGCTACTGTTTCATTTCCTTTTTATAATATTTAAAGAAAATAAGCCTTTTGTCCCCCGGATTTCACGTTTACGGCTTAAAATCCGAAAAACGATGCTGAATTGAACCCATTCAAACTCAACCACGAGGTCCGGAGTCAGATTTCTCTCCAACCTGCTCCGGACTGATGTGCAAAATCACTCCATCGGCCCCAACAGCACGGCACTGTTTGGCGCAAAGGATGTGGGACGTGCAGAACTGCGCAAATGTGGATCTTAATGCGCCTTTAAGCGACTGGATAATTCATCCTCATTCATCCTCACCCAGGATTACCATCTCTAAGGGGAAATTTAGCCTGGACTTCACATGTTTGTCACCCAACTTCCACAGTGAAAGCCTATAAAGGGTGCGAGCGTGGTTATCTGAACGTGCTCTGCATCCGTAATTATTATTCCTCTAGAAATAAGAGAGGCCGGCTGTCGGACTTAAACATGGGAGGAAGGGAGAGGGCAGGGAAGCAGGGTGGGAGTGAAGGGCAAAAAAGAAAAGAAAAAAAAACAGCCCCTGAGGCGACAGAAAGGAGCCTCCGAATTCTTAACCGGTGTCTAATTTTTTAATGAAAAAAAAAAAAAGAGAAACACCTTCCACCGCACCCACTGATTTCTAAACCAGCTGTCCTCTCTCTGTGAATCTCTGAATCAGAGGAGGACAGGCGCAGTGTTGAAAGCGTGGTGCGGGAGGATGAGGAAACATCGTCTCCACATCGCATCCAAACCCTTCCGACGCATGGCGCTTTAAAAGTCCAGGTCTCCATGAGGCGACACTGTCCCCCTTTGCATCCCATTCACTCCATCTCCCTCCCTCCCAAAAAAAAAAAAAAAAACTTGCTTTCCCCTAGACAATGCGGCGAAATAGAGGCAAAGACCCCCAGCATTCATCACCATTAACTGATTAATTATCCCCGCGGAAAACGCACCCAGAAAACTGCACAATGTCCTACCTTTTTATCCAGAGAGTGTCCAACAGTCCGGAGAAGACAGCCAGTAGTAAAAGCAACACTATAGCTCTACTAATAATAGTAGCAGTACAAGGAGTGAGAGGAGGAGGAGTAGTAGTAGAGGTAACCAGTAGTGGGGAATGGTAATGGAGACGCAGGGAGCTCTTATACGCTAGCCAAGGCGGCGTATCCACCGACCGAGACGCACAAAAAGCAGGGGAGAGGAGTCCGGATTCCCATGCACACACAGCTTTTTATTTGTTGCTGTTGTTTTCTGATGTTGCCTACTCCTCGTTTCCATGCAGCGCGACCTGTATGATCGGATGACCGGAGCGGCGCTTTATCAGCAAACCCTCATTTGTTGGGACGAGGCGCGCAGCACGGTGGACTTCTTCCTCATTCTTCCCTTCCAGTCCCCTCTCGCTCCGAGAGAAAGAGAGAGAGTGGGGAGAGAGAGAGAGAGAGAGAGAGAGAGAGAGAGAGAGAGAGAGCGAGGAAGGGGGTGAGCGAGAAGTGTATGAGAGTGAGATTGTGAGAGTGTGTGTGAGTGTCTGTGTGTGAGCAGGTCTCTACTTCGTCTGTTCCCTCACGCAGGATCAGCTCGCCCTCCTCCTCCTCCTTCTCTGTCTGTGCTGGGTGTGCGCGCGCGTTTCTTTCACTTCGCGTTTCTCTGCCGTTGTGTGTGTGTGTGTGTGTGTCTATGCATGCACATATATCTTCCTCTCTCTTACACACACACACACATTCTCGCACCCGCTCTCTCTCTCTCTCTCTCGCTCGCTTTTACTCACATACTCGCTTTACCCACCCTTTCGGGTTAATATCAATATCCCATTGAAAATAAATAGTGAGCGCAGAAACATGCCACATCAGGCTCACCCTTTCTATGGATCTCTCTCTCTCTCTCTCTCTCTCTCTCTCTCTCTCACCAGCCTCCATAACGGAAGGCCTACAAGTTGAATGATGTTTCAAAGCCAACGTGTTATTTACCGCGTTCTCTTATTTTCAATGTCCATAAAAATAAATGCGTGTTCCTGATTGGCTGACAGGTGTCCATTAAGATCTTCCCTCCATACAAAACCACGATTCTGAATCATGACGTTTGACCTTGTAAAAATAAATGATTATCTAGGTTATAATAAAACTTTGATTGGTGTGATCGGATGTTAAACTGCTAAACAATCTGGCAAGGCTGAGCTCCACTGTTGGTCTTTAGAAATGGAGAAACTGTATAAAAGAGTACTAAACAAAGAGGGAGTGGCACAAAGTAAACTCACTATGACATAACTCTATGACCTATAGGAAATACTGACACTCCTTTATTAAACCTCAGCAAGAGGAACTGCTTTTTAAAAATAGTGAAATGAGGAAGAATACAGTTGACAACATATATGAACGTATAAGACTGGACTCACTACAACAACAGTTAACTACTGCTTAGCAGCCATATAAGTGCAACCTATGGCTAGGCAAATAGTAACTTAAAACCATGAGCAGTATTTAATTTTGTTACACTTTTAAAAAGGCCACCATAGTTCTGACCTGATAGGCAGTGACGGACACACAGCCTTCAAATTGATACTTTACAAAACTGCTGCAGGAAACTCAAATATTTTTGAGTCAGTCAAGACATCGCTGTGGTCTGTTGTTAAATGTGCATTTTAGGCCAATAGGGGGCACAATACACTGTTTAAAGTATATTTTCTTTGTAGAACGAAAGTTAAGGACATCTACAATTTATGTATATGATGACTACAATCACTATCATACATTTTTTAGTTGGTGCCATGAATCACTTTATTGTTAAAATATTTTAGATGCTTTAATTTGTGCACTAGTCAAAAAAGTATGATGCACCTTCATGTTTATATTATGTAAGAGTACTTTTACTCAAAAACAGCAAACCTACAGACATGAACGAAGTGAACAAATCTTTATCAGTACATTTTCAAAGTGAACTGACAACACCGGTCGAATTCCAGGTACCCGAAGGTCCCCTCTACGCTCTCTCTGAAATTGCAAAAATTTAATTTAAGTTATAAAAAATAAGTCGAAACTCCTCTTACTCCCACAGTGCTTGTATACTATAATATTTACCTGTAAACGCTATGCAATTCAAATGCTATTGGTTTCATACTCAGGCTTCAATGAATACTAAAAAATGTCACATAACACTACCTAACAATCATTAATAAGCCAGCCTCCAGACTTCAGAGCCTAAATCCAGAGAGCTAACCTAACCATGGTATCTTACCAATTACAGTCATGATTTTTCACAAGCACACTAACCTAATAATAACCTCTTATTGGTAATCATAATAAAGTTCCAGAGCGACAGAGATGCAGAGCGTCCCCGTTACTATAGTAACTCACTCACTCCTGCCTGCACACGATGCGAGAGGAGAGGGGAGAGACACTCACTGGTCTGTCAGCTAAGACAGTGAGAAAAGCCCCGTTATCTCCAGCAACAACTTATCCAACTGCCTAATTACATGAAGGGTTCAACTGCAGGTGTGCTAACGTTAGCTGCAACTGCTGCAGGGGAAAAACACAGCAACAATACACTCTTCAGCTTTTGCATTTATTTTGTGTTTTCTCAGGTCAGACGTCTTGCCCTGGCCAGCATTGCATTAAGCATTACACAGTCTGCGTGCCCTCACTGTGACTTGAACAAACTGCAGGCTCTCTCTCTCTCTATTCTCTACCACACTCTCTTACCCATATACACTCCCAGGTACCAAAATTTGGCACCAATTGATTTAACCCAACCCTACTGGCCCCTACTGGCCCCCTCAATATCACTGGCCGTCCAAGCGTTAGAAACTATGGTGGCAATGAAACTCAGAAAACATATGAAAGGCCTTATCTACAGCCAATGTATGGTTTGTCCCTTCTGGGCTACTGTAGAAACATGGCGGTTAAACATGGCAGACCCCATAGAAGAGAACCTGCTCCCTCTTTAGATAAAAAGGTCTCCATCTAAGGTAACAAAACACAACAATTCTTATTTTGAGGTGATTATACACTAGTTAAAACATACCTATGAATATTATATTTTATGTCTGCCAATAGATCATCTTAAACACTAGACCTTTAAAAGACAGCAAAACCCACAGAAACAGGTAGATTTTCTCGCTGTCAGCCAGTGTTACAGGACGGCCGGTGCCAGCTTACCATTGCTTGCTTACTTGTTAATGCAATCACTAGCAAAATACTATTTTAGTTGGCTAGATTGCCAAATTACTTTAGCAGTTAACATGATCCATGATACTAACTCATGCATTATGGCAAACAGTGTTGCAGTTTTGCAATACATTATCTATTGGTACAAAACAATGGTGTATCAACTTAATATTTCTTTCCACTTGCCAGAGTGATGCAAGACAGGAGTGACCAACTAGCTTCCTGTAGTAAACTAGCTGTGGCTTGGCTGCGTGGTGTGGGTCTGGCGTTGGTTGCTTTGTGACTTGAAACATTACAGACATAGTAACATCATTCTATTTTGATTGTAATTTATTTGACAGTAGTGTTGATTTCAGCTTTTAGTCTGGTGTATGTCATGTCACTGTTTTGGCCGATACCTACGTTGGTGTGAGCGCTGCAGTTAACGCCACTGCAGAACTGTCTCTTTCTGCCACCATTTAGGCTCCGTCCACAAAATGTGTCATCACTGTTACAAACACAAAAATGGTCTATAGTTGGAAACTGGCAGACAGCCAGACCAGGCAAATATACTAATAGGTTGGGAGACAGAGGGAAGGTTGCCCGATTTAGAAGCAGAGGCCAAAATAGCTGTCAGAAGGGTAGAGGTAAGCAGAAAAAAAGAAACAACTGGAGGTCCGGCAGCAGAGAATCAGATAAGGTGGCTGAGGAAGTGAACAGTTGGTTAATGAGGTTAGAAAGAATGATCTAACAAATGGGGAAACGGCAGACTGAATGACTGCTGGTGTGGCTAGGCAGCAGAGGAGACTATATGGAGGGCCCTTGAAAACAAGAGCAACACTCTTGGACCTACAGGAGCCATTAGTTGATATTCCTGGAACCTCCCACAATTGGCAGGAACAGGAAAACCACTGGGAATAAGACACACAAGGGTTTTATAAGGACCAGGGAACAAGATGGCAGTGGCTGTAAGGATATAGGGTTAAAGCTAGCTGAGGGAGATGCAACACACTTGACGACCAGTTATGTCTCTTTTCCAGACATTTGTTCAGTGCTCATGAGTCACTATTATTTCTAAAAGCGCTGTTGTCTAGGAGGTGTCTACCAATAAATACAAGTCTCTCTAGATCTGACAACCAATAATAAATTAGATGGACAGATGAAAATTTCATTTTTTTTAATACTGGGAAATTGGAGAGCATTTAGATATAGACTTTTAGAGAGCCCAGTTAATCTTGTGGTATGCCAAGGTTATCTACTACATACAACTCTTCTCCCTTTGATGGTTGGCTTCCATGTTTCATCTTTCCATTCATGTGTAAATAATATTTCAAAGCAGTTGATTGGCAAGTCTTTTTCATGACTGCAGTTTTTATCCTAGTTAATATTATGCTTCCACTGAATGATAATATTGTACTTTAATTGAACTGGCTTCATTTCTGTCATGGTAATAAAGCATATTTCAATAAAACTGGATTGACATAGAGAGTGAGAGAGAGAGAGAGAGAGAATGAGAAAGCTTTCTGCAGATGTAAAGTTGATACAGGGAAGTAAGAGCTTCAGCCCATTCATTCATAATTCAGAGGGGCTGCACCCCGGGGGTGCTTTCTTGGAGCACAGCCATTCTCATACCTGTCAATCAAACAATCCTTCTAACACTATAGAACCTCAGCAAGAGCTATGCAGGTGACATAAGCTAAATATATGTAGATTGAAATTGAGTGGGGTGATGCAACTGGAATACAGGTCCAACCTAAATTAAAGGGGAAATCCACATTTATCTGTTTTGCTGTGTCATGTTCTACATACATAAAATCATTTTCTAGCCCCACAGTAAAAGTCCTGTTTATGCAGCTGTTTTACAAAGAAACATTATAAAGTCCAAGTATTTTTTAAATCATCATTTGATGTTTTGCTTAAGTGTTTTAAAATGAATTTGTCTTTCACTTGGTAATAGTGGCTTTGTGAGTACAGGCTGAGAAACATGCTGCATCTCTGCAGGGATGCATTTTATTAGACTGTCACCATGATTATGATAATGGTAGACTGCTGTTTTGAAATAGGATAATTTACATTTTAGTATAATTTGGTTGTGGCAGTGTAAAATACGGGTAAGACCTTCTGCTAAAGATGGCAATTTATCATGCTGTTAGAAAGAGAGAATATACTTGCATGCACAAGTACATCCACACAAAAATATACAATATACATTCTATTCTATTCATATTCTAATACAATAAGAATATGGAAGTAATAAGCAGAAGCCCACATTCTTTTTCTCAAGTCTTGCCCTCTTGCCAACAACCACGCACTCACTCACACCTATGTTTAGACAAGCACACGTTTAATTTCTAACATCACAGTGGTGCACAGTGATGCATAAAGAGCCAGAGGGGGAAATATTCTGCAGTGTTTAGACATTGTCCTCCAGGAGCATCTTACATCTCAGATTATACCTCAGTGCTGTGATTCTTCTGGACACCTACAGCTTATGTAAAAAGCCACTAATGTGCTTGTTACTCAAACTTCAGTCTAAAGTAGACAGCTACTAAATAACATGTTACGTAAGGTGTTTATAAGTGGACAGTTACAGTTAAATTATCATCACAGCAAAAGTAGACTTGTTGACAATACTATTCTTAAGTAAATGGTTGTGTCATCTTTTGTTAAAGGTGCTAATCCATTGTATACTAAAGTGCTAAAGTATAGTTCACTTAAAGTTTTAAGGCTGATACACAGAAGCAAGGCTGTCCTAGAAACAGAAAATCAATCTCCAGAAATAATAGAAATATACATTCATGTAAAAGAAATGCCAGTAAGCATTAATTTGGTGATTTCTGTGAACCCTTCTCTGATGTGGGGTAGAGAATCCCCCCGCGGTCACAGAAGATAGAATGAGCTGTGTAAAATTAAAAATTCATGTGCATTTTTAATCTCCTACTAGAGGAAGTGTGGTGTTTGGCACTGCCGTGCTGGCTTCAGTTGACGTCCGTGGAGGTTGCCGTTTGGTCACAACCATTAACATACATAAAGATGGACGACTTGTCAGCTCTCCAAAAGGGAAGCCAGTGGTTACGGTGTTTTCCGCTGCTGAGAGCCTGCTCAGCCTTGACGCTCTGGGATGCAATTGAATGTCTGTGGGTTTGGTAGCATAACCTAGCTTTGTTGGTAATTACTATATTTTAAGGGTTATGTTATCCCCATATTTTTAGGGGAACATTGAAAAATCCATGCTGCTGTTTTATTGTTAGAACTGTGTAATGTGAACCCTTTATTTAGTCTGTTTTTTTTTTTGCATGGTGTTTTATCTGGAGTTGAATTGTAGTTGGCCTAATTGCATGTTTGCCTGGGTGTTCATGGTGTAAAGGAGGTCTATGTAACAGTGCATTTCTTTTATAGTTCCTTGTAAAAATAATTTATTTTATTATACATATATATATATTTAATAATAATATATTGTAAAAACGAATGCTGCATTATATGTTCTTCCTCACACAAGTGTTATACCCAAGGTATAAAGTGTATTATTTCTGTGAAAGGGTTTGCCCCTGTTACACATCATAAAGCCTGTTAACTCCACATCATCATAAAACTAAAAAATCAAATTAGACGTCAAATAACATTTTCCCAAATATGGTTTCTGATGTATGTTTTTAGTGGAAGTAGGAAGAGAGAAAGAGAAGAAACAGAGGGCAGCTTAACAAGCACTTAGCCTTAGCATAAGAAACCTTGCCAGTTACTCTGGAAAGTCAGCACGACTTCGTAAAGTTACAGAAATTGAGGGCAGTGCCTTGTCCCTACCTAACCATATAAAAAGAAGCTTTACCACTTTTGCAAACCAGAACTTCCTTACATATTGGCAATTTGCTGTCCCTTTATCTAATAAATGCTGTTTCTGTGTTTCCACATTCTACAGGACAGTCTAAAAAATTGTAATTTATTTTATAAAAAAAAAATCACCTTTAAAAATGACTTTCTGCATAAGATATAATCTTGAAAATATCAGTACTGTTACTAACCTTCATTCAGACCATCTATTGATCTCTTGAGTCTGTATTGAGTGTGTGTGCAAGCCTGCTTGACATGCAAATGTACATACACCAAGGCTGTTGATTGTCTTTGACTGTCTTTAGAAAATACAATACATTGACAAATTAGTCAAATGTGACTGAAATTCAAACCACATTTGCATAATATTGACATTTGAAGGTAAAGTAGGTAACAATGAATGAACAATCTATTCTCTAATGTTGACAATTTTTCCTTACCTGAAACTGGGTTTTGCAGTTTTTTGTTCTTATAGAGGAAGCTGCCACTAAACATGTATGTTGACACAACAGTAACCAGTTAGAGTTGATGGAGCTTAGAAAGAGCAGCTATTGATAGATGGATATATAAATGTATACTGTATAGATAAATATGTCATGTTATTGCTTTACCCAAAAAACTCACACATCCTAAGGCCAACCAGTAAACCAAGCACTGTATGTAAGCCAGTTCATTTTTACATGCTATAGAGATGTTATGCCATCTCATATTGCATGGAGACAATCACATTTACACACATATAGCACACAGGTTGGCTGGAGCAGGCTGGAGGTAAGTAATCTCACCAAAGGGGACATCTACAAACATAACGCTGAGTCACTCAGCATATATCTCTCTTTCACACACTCTCTCCTTCTTCATCTTTCTCTCACTCTCAGTCCAGACAGTGTCAGGGGAGTTGGTGTTCTAAGACAGAGTGTGTAACGTGCTTGACATGTTCACCCAACTTTGACCCTCACTACACCTCTCGTTTCTCAGATGAGTTTGTCACAAGTGTGTGTGGCATCATTGCAGATTTAAAGGTCCAGTGTGTAACATTAAGGTGGATCTATTGGCAGAAATGGAATACAATATTAATAGTTTTCATTAATGTATAATCACTTGAAAAGATAAATCATTATTATTACCTTAGAATGAATCATTTTTATCTACTGAAGCTGCTGGTTGCCTTCCGTGGCGGCTGCCATGTTGAACCACGATGTTGCTACAAAAGCCTAGAACTGACAACCAAAAACTGCCTAGATACGGCCATTCAATAGATCCTACACACTGTCACACTCCTTTCATTATAAAATAATGATGCATTATTTTTGAATTGAAGAAAATGATTCAAAACAAGATCTTGTTAGATTTAACCTGGGTATCATTTGCTCTCAGCAGTTAAGACACTGCTTGTTAGGTCAGTGAAAATATAACCTGTTTTCCTCTGTTGAAATATGATCCACATAAAGCAATCTGTAGTGTATTTTTCTTAGAGGACATGAGCAGGCATGACTGTGATTCCCTCCTGCTGTGCTGGTTGGTGCACCTGTTGTGAGTTGATTGGGTCAGGACAGGAGCAAAACATGCCCAGCCACTTACACTGAGGCATTCATGTTGTCTAAGTTTAGAAATAATAAAAAGAAGAACACCCCACCTTACAAAGTCTAGAGCAAGACAAAAACAAATAAGTGGAATAGAATTTGATTGAAGATGATCACCATTCATCCAAAGGTTCTGGTACACAATTGACTGACATGGCAAAATATAGTAATTTTTTGAGAAGCTGCAGCTGCATAACATCAAAAATAAAAGGGAGGAAATAGGAAAACTGTATAAATAAAAGAAATCCACAGTATTGCATTGGAAAAATAAAATGAGCAGGTTTGTTGAAAGGTCGTCCTTACTGAGTAGTGAGGTTTCTGCAGGGCAGCGATGATCAGTCTGCCGAACTAGATTAGTCTGAAATGTCAGGAGAGGAAAACTGTAACAGAGGTGAAATGAAAGAGGGGATGGTATCAGACATCAGCTGTGAGGAGAGACCAGCCTGCAGTCTGCTGTGTCCTTAAACACTGAAAGAGACCATGCACACGCATACACACACACTTTGCATATGTACATATCTACAGTATAGACTCATCCTTTTCTCTTTTTCTCTAAGGCAGAAAATCAGAGAAAGCCAGCTAAGATATGCAATTGGTCAGCAGAAAATCCAACCATATATCTGAACCTTGACTTGCAAAAGCATATCAGTGATATATTTCTCCCCAGGATGAAGAAGTCAGAGACTTTGCACTGATGCGGCAGCAAGCAGGTTATTTAAAGGGGAACTTGGCAACTTTTTCAGCTTAATAAACCCGTTTAGAAATCATTTGGATGGTTAAATGGCCTGTTCCGGTGAAAATGGGGACCC
>NW_023339751.1:17576761-17579042 GCF_004916995.1 Morone saxatilis | reverse complement strand
TGTGTGTGTGTGTTTGTCAGTGTCACAGAGAGCTCCAAAACCCACCCACTGACCCCTCTGCACACACTTCTAAATGTTTTGAGTGTGACAGGTAACAGCAATATTCAACTTTTTAGCAGCATTTAAATATCTACAGTAGCATCCAGTGAGAAAATGTAATTGGCCAACCCAATAATGTGAACGCTTTCAAATGTTTTGGTGATGCGATGACAGTGATGGGTGTCAAAGGCCAATGAATTCAGATACATCACTTTCAACTTGGCTATCATCGTTAGAAGTTATTGGTTGAAAAAAAAATCCACTATGCATCAGATATCAGCTGGGTATATGGGAAATGAGGTCTTGAATGACAGAAACACTAACACTTATAATGATCCATATATGTCTGGTGTGAGATAGAGGCTACCAATAGTCTTATTTCTTCATGTAATTATATTAAAAATTACACATTGAGAACGTATGCACTTAAAAGGTCAGAACACATCCCATGTCTTTGTTTTTCATTCATTTGGAGTGTGCTGATAACAGGAAAGAACAATCATGTCTTAATATCTCTTTCTCTCCCGTTCTCTCTCACCTGCAGCCACTCCTCTGTTATTGGGGACAGCCTAAAATAAGGAAACTATTTTGGGGGGGTTGAGCTACAAAAAAATAGCCCTGGGCTCCTGTCTTTTTCCTCTCCTCCTCCCTCCTTTCTCCTCTCTTCTCCTTTCCAGTAGCCCTGGGCTTCAGTAAAAACAGAGCAGTGCAAAATAAAATAGTAGCAGGATGAAACAGAGCAGAGCATTACATATACAGCATCACAATGAACTAAAGTCAAAGCAAGCAGATTTTAATACTAATATAAACTACATTACAATACAATAGATGATTGTATAGATGAATGGATGAGAGGAAAAGTAACTAAATATGACACAAATAAAGCATATATAGAGCAAAGCCACAATAAATAGGGTAATATGGGCTTCACATTATATCTTTATCAAGTTTATTTGAAAATATGTCTGACTTTCTTTATGATATCTTAATTGTTACGATATTAATAAAAAAATAGGATGCCTTTGTTTTCCATTGTATCCATACTATATATTGACAACTCACTCACACACTTATATGACTCTTAAAGTCCAGTGTGTAACATTAAGGAGGATCTATTAGCAAAAATAAAATATAATATTCATAGTTATGTTTTCATTAAACATATTTGTTAGCCCAGAGAGGAAAAACCACAACACTGGGTATAGATAGGGAGCTTTTGCGGCCACTGTAGTTTTTCCTACATGTTTGGAACGTGAGCGGTATTCAGTTGGTTGTAATCTGCAACTTCTCGCTAGATGCCAGTAACAGTAGTAACACTAACACTCCCACACACTATACCTTCAAAATCTCTCTCTCCGAAGTGACTAAAGTTAAGAAGAACACAGCAATTTAGAAAGTGAGTAAGTACTTTGCGCCACTGACAAAACCAAATAGCTGTTTATTATGCGCCCATGGCTGCCAATACTTCCTCAAAGGATGTCGACTGGTTCGGTACCACTATATTTGGGCAACTGTAAAAACATGTGCCTATAGCTTGATAAATAGAGGCTCACAGTGCATGACAAAGACAATTCAGTAAATGTTACAGCAGTTGTTCCATTTATGTGTTTTGCCCTAAAGCAAAAACGACCAGCACAGAGAAATGACACCTTCAGTGTTCCCAAAAATCAAATCAGCGTGATGAACAAAAAGAAAAAGAAACATATAGATCAAGACTAACCTATAGTTTCTATGTGTATTCCAATAAAACCAATCAGAAAAGAGAGCCAGTGGGGGAAAAAACCCACCAGAGTGATGATGTGAAATGAACAGAGCGGAGCTGAGCAGAGCAGAGCAGAAAAGAACAGATCAGAGAGGAGAAAAAAGATTGATGCAGTGCAGGTGCAGTGCAGCACAGTTAACAATAGAGCTGATACAGGAGAGCAAGAAGAAATGAAACAGCTTCAGCTGAAAGAAAAGCTTGTAAGAACTCATATGTACTGGGTTTGTTTACTGTCGATGCGGGGGGGAACTGTGCATAGAAAAAAGAAAGAAAGAAATAAAGAAATAAAGAAAGAAAGATATGAGAAGAAACAGAAAGACAGGTACGAGAGAAAGAAAAGTAGGACAGAAGAAGGACGAAATGACAAATCGATGAGAGAAAGAAAGAAAGGATGATGGAAAGGGACAAATGCTTTTTTTCTTTTATTTCTCTGAACATGTCCAAAGACATAAAGGGAAAAAAGCAGAGGAAGAGGGAGAA
>NW_023339751.1:17576124-17576598 GCF_004916995.1 Morone saxatilis | reverse complement strand
AGTGTCAGTATGAGTTTGATAATCCAGAAAAGATTTGGCCAGTGTTCGCTGTTGCAGCATATTTTAGGAACATCAAATTCCTGTCGTGCATTTTTCATCTTCCCTTTCATTCATCACTCTTTCTTTCTTCTTTCTTCTCCCCTTTATATTCTCTCATTTCTCTGTTTTCATCGCATCACCTTCCCTATCTCTTTCTCCTCCTCACTTCTTTCTGCCTCCATTCATCTTTTCCCTTCTTATTGCTTTCATTCCGTCCTTTTCCCCTCTTCACCTTCCTTATTTTTTCCACCCTTTCTCTCTTCCTCTCCTCTCTTAACCCCTCCTCTCCTGCATTTTCCTCTGCTCTTATCTCACCAAACAATATTTCCTTTTCTACACTTTATATTTTCTCTCCCCGCTTCATCTCTCCATTTCCACCATTTCTATTTCCTTTCTCTCTCATACTGTCTTTCTCGCCCCTTAAGATCCAGAGCT
>NW_023339751.1:17575689-17576024 GCF_004916995.1 Morone saxatilis | reverse complement strand
CACACACACACATACACACTGAGGTCCATGGCTGAGGCAGAGAGTTCCTTATGAAGCCTGTAGTGCTTTCTGTATGCATTTAGAATCAAACCCTGACAAAGCTTGACAGACAGAAACATGTGTGTGTCATTACATGTGTGCTATTTAAAGCTGGATTACAAAATACTTATAATAAATATTATATATAAACCTGGAGCAGTGCAATCCCATCCTTCTGATGCACTTTCTGGGTCTTGAAAAGCTGTGAAAAGTTTAAATTCCAGTGGTGTGATGACATTTACCTTAAAACGGCTGTTTTTGGATTCTTGGCTTTTGTGCTGCTGGACTGAAGTGAA
>NW_023339751.1:17572133-17575678 GCF_004916995.1 Morone saxatilis | reverse complement strand
AATACAAGGTGTAAAAAATCAATAAAATGCAACATCTGGTGTAGAAATGTGAAGAGAAAAGTAAAGCTAAAACTTTCAAAAGAATTATATTTCTTTACAATAGCTTCACACAAAGATAAGCCATCTGAATATGAATTATTTTAACCATCTGTTTGATGAAAAAAGTCTTTATGTTGGATTAGAAATTAATCCAACCAGGACTTTCCTGTGGATTTGTATGACACAAGTGGAAATATCATCAGTAATACAAGGAGTTAGTCACGGTTTGTTGCTTGGACTTAATGGAAGCATCGTCTCAGGAGACAGACTTTACTTACTTTTATTCATTTGGTCGTGTCTGTCTTGTTTTTTTTTTCTATCTTTATATTCAGTGCTGCATATAGCATGTGGCAGCTAAACTGGTATAAAGGAGATCTTTATAACAGCCTGTACTTTCTTCTGTTCTTGTGTGTCTAATGTAATCGTGTCCATGTTGTTCATTACCTTTTATGGCAGATTGTGGATTATTTCCTTGAGCTGGCTTTAGAATTTGATGCTTTTAAAAGTGGAATCAATGCTGGAAATCCTGTCTTCTCATGTATGTCGTTCTCAAGTATCATGAATAGCAAAATGTCAACATTAAACAGTGTTAGTTAAAAGGGGGGATGTGAGGGAGCTCCATTCACTCCCTCACCAGTCAGGTGATAAGACTCTTAGTTGAATGTTTGGTTTTGGTTATGTGACATGTGTTGATCATCTAAACTTAGGATCCATTGTGGGTGATTAATACATTGACTTTACTTTGTATGCTTTCATTTAATTGTTTATTTTATTGGGTTATTGTTTGCTTGATTACTAATCATTGTTCTCTCCGAGGTCCACTTCCTGGTTGAGGATGATGCTCTCATGAACACGTGCACATGAATGTCCCTTACTCCATTAGGTGTTGGCAATATGGACTGTACCAAGTGAGACTTTGGGAAGGGGGAGGAAGTTATGGGTTTTCTTTTTGTATTCTTTTTTCTATTAGTCTGAGTAAATTTAACTCTAGCCTGAATATGATGTTGTAGAGGTATTGTACATTTTAATACCTTGATGGAATGACTGATGTTGCTAATCTTCTCAATAGCTTTAGTTGTCCATGTAATTTTACCTTTGCTATTGACAATGTAGTTCAACCTAGAAGTATTTAAAGCTGTTGTTTGATTTATTTGGGGTTTTTGTCTGTGAGCTGGGGACCCTCGTTATGTCAGTGAGTTTGCAGAATCAAATTTCTGGGCTCATTTTGGTTCTTCAAACCTCTCAGAACTGAGGGGGGTTTTAAAATCGTTACCCTGACAGGGGAGCCCTGGTAGATGACCTATATTGGCACCCATGAACAAAGGCTGAGTCCTTGCTGCACCATGGGTTTGTCTATGACCTGTAGCCCTTTGCTGCTGTCACTATCAATTAAATGCAATAAAAGTCCAAAACATATTCAAAGAAATGTGTTAATTAAGTTTTTGTTCCTACTACTAACTATTATACATCTCACTGATGATTCTCACTGAGAGTTTGCGGCATCAGCATCATATTTAAATTCTCTTCTAAATCATTCTTGTTCTGTTAATAATCTCTGTGATCTTTTGTCCTTCCAGATATTGATCTTGCCAGGCACTTATGCTTTAGCAGCTGCTCCGTGGTCAGATTAAAAAGGACCCACACCCTCAATGTTATGTACATTAATTGATTACAGACCTCCAAAGTAGTCTGACTTAGCATATCTCTTTGAAGAGAAATTTCCTGTGTGTGCATGAAATAGAGAGTACTGTCTCTCCAATAGTGTAAGTGCAGTAAGCTAAACCCTCCAGTGATAGGAACTCTTAATGGTCTCGTTTAAATGTTATCAAGTCTACAACATAACACTGTGCATCCATCTTTTGGCAGCTAATTAATCCTCACATCAGTGCTAATTCTTTTCCCAGCAATTTGGCAGGAGAGATCTTGAAAGTGAAGGGTGCACTATATCATAATATGGAAATACATTTTGCCATTTTGACCGGATTAAATTTGAGGCAATCTTAAGTAGCTTGACATTTAAAAGCAGAGGTAGGAGGTGGTGGGGATGTGCAGTATGTTCAATTCAATTCAAAATCACATTTTTCAATGTCAGACTGCTGTTGAATATGGTGCTGTAGGCAATGGTGGTCATACTCACTACATGAACTGGTATGTTTGTTTGATGTCATCCACACCTGATCTAGAAGTAAACAAAGTAAACAAAAAATATACAACCAAACGCTACATTAGTTTCTACAGTGATGTTCTTTTACGTTTCATTATATGCTTAGTTTCGGCACTCCATTCACTTTTTTTCACAGGCTTGTGCATGCGCAACAAATTCAGTTAATTTTGCTATAGGAAAGTAAAAAATAATTTGAACATTTGCCCCTTGATTTGGATTTGCTCCAACATTTCATGGGTTCTTCCTTGACCAATGCTACACCTTTCCACAAGTTTCATGAAATTTGAACCAGTAGTAGACGGACAAACCAACCCACAAACAGCAGAGACAACATAACCTTGTTGGTGGAAGTTATAAAATAGATCTTCACATAATTCAGTACACTCATGCTGCTATATTCCCACTTGGTCTGGTACGACTGACTCATGCAGGCCAGTGTTGTCTTGCTAGACTGCTGTAACTGAAAGTGTCAGTTCATTGACTTAATGACTCCACTTGTCCCAGTGTCATTATACATTTTAGCACTGATAAACATTTCAATGGCTTTATCACAAAAGTAATAACTACTTTATCTGCACAGATTGCTGTTCCCTGTTGTGGTCCCAGTCCACCCCACTTAAGTTTATTTGTTCCATGATGATGTTTTTAATGGGAATGACTCCAGAGAATATTAAATTAAATGAAATGTTCCATTATAATGTCATTTATGTAGTGGCAGCTATATTGCAAAAAATATACAGTTTCACTTTGACTAATATAGGCTAATGTTGACTACTTTTTTAATTTTGGATGAAGTTATCTTAATTAACATGGTGAATTCAGCCAAAGTTTTAACATACAGAACCCGAATCGTGACAAAAGTGTTAACCTTACTTACTAAACAGTTAGGTAGGCTTCAGGTAGCAAGTAAATACCATGTTTGTTTACAGTTGAAGTTGCTCTATTGTATCAAAATTCATGGAGCATATACGTAATGTCTACAAATGAACATTCAAACCCTGTTTTTATATTAACTCATCTCAGCTTTTCACTCTGTTCCATATTCTCTAGACTGACTGACAGAGAAAGCTATCCAGAGGCCTCTTTTAATTCATTAATGCTCACAATGGAAATCATTTGATAAACAGTATAAGATGGTCTGGGAGGCAGGGCCCTAACTTGGTATTTAAGTGTCTAAGAGCAGAAGAAATCATTTAAGATTAGTTTTGGTTGAGAAGTCGTAGCCCATCACAGTTTAAAATATGTGTTCCACCTTTGTCTCAGGAGAAAAAGACAATTTTAAATTCATCCAGGAATGGTTTACTGAGCATGCCAATCACATTCACCCAGATCTACTCATTCA
>NW_023339751.1:17571802-17572006 GCF_004916995.1 Morone saxatilis | reverse complement strand
CACTATAATGATAGTAAAAGTATATTTGAGCCTGACAATTCTGTATTAAATATGTCACATTTACATAAATGAAAAAAATAAATAGTTTCCTTTTTAAAACAATTGGGGACTGCTTCAATCTCCTCTTAAAGGTCCAGTGTGTAACATTTAGGAGGATCTATTGGCAGAAATGTAATATAATATTCATTAGCTTTTCATTAGTGT
>NW_023339751.1:17568640-17571702 GCF_004916995.1 Morone saxatilis | reverse complement strand
AACCGCCATGTTTCTACAATAGCCCAGAACCAAACACTGGCTCTAGATAGGGCTGTTGGCATTTTTAGCCTGTTTTGCTGCGACCATAGCCTCTTCTTTGTACTTCAAAGTGAAGGAGTTTCAATCTGAAACTATACAGCTAGGTGCCATTAAATCCTACAGGTAGCAACTGCAAGGTCTACATAGTAGTTGATTGAAGTCTTATAGCAACAGCAAGACTCATGACCAGCACTTTCCCAAGCTGCTGATGAGCACGTTTACATAATGAAAAACTTCTCAGTGTATGGGTCCTTAGCTCTCAAGTAGCTATGTACTTACATGTACATACTTACATGTACATCGCCAAATGGATTTCTTCACAGGCAGTTGACCGAGAAGCCCTCATGTCTTCATATACATATAATCGTCTATATTAGAGAAGAAACAAGAGTCCGCTTGTACAAAAAATGTGAACAGAAGAATAACAAGATATGATTCAATGTTATATCTAGTGTAACAGCTACTGAACAGTGCTTTGTGGCATTTTCAGTGGGAGTAGTGTATAAAATCGTTCTCTATACTAAAGGGACAATAACTTGGTCTTCCATATGTTCCATATGTTGAAGTAGATCTTAAATGGCATACGGTTTTTTGGCTAAGGTTAGTAAAAGAATAGAAACTGCAGTGATACATCTACTTTGCATCCTAATTGCTAGAAAGAAAAGCATGTCAATATTCGATGGTTGTGCAAAATTACAGAATTCTCACTTTCCACAGTATCAGTGCATGGTAACTACTATGGCTAAAGATGGGGGAAAAACCTGGGTTGTAGTTAGTTAAAAGGCAGTCAGTATTTGCAGGTCTGTTACTGATGCTCCACATCCACCTCGCTGACACTTTACACCTAGCTAAGGGCACACTACTCCCTGCATTTGTTCAGAAGATTGGTGTTGGAAGGTAAATCGCGAGATGCAAAATCATTCACTACGGATATAATTACTAGGGATACAAGGCTGACTTATACCTTTGTTAAAAGAACATCTGTGTATATTGTGATGTTTACATTTATTAGCAAACTGACTACATAATATCTTATTTTATAATTAATTTACAGCCCTCAGTAGGTCAATAGTCGAGTTTAATTTCTTTTTAAAGTGAATTATCTGTGTGCCAATAATCTGCTTCATCTGCTTCTCAGTTGTTGAGACTAAAGGTATCCATTTAAAATGATTCCCAAAAACATTTGATGATAACAAAATATATTTATAAAGCTTGTATTTTGATCTTGACACTAGGTATGATGTGAAGACGAGGGGACTTAAAAAAGCATATAATTTGCATTTAATTATAACAATAAAGAATCATGACCATCCTGCATGGGTTTATCTTTGAAACACCAGAGGGCCCACTTTATTATTTATTTCTTTTTGATATGGCTCCTTTCATTTCACAGGCCTTTTATATCTGCAGCCACACATTATGTCCAGCCAAACATAAAGCAATGAGCCATACCGCACTGTCATTTACAGCGATAGAAGCACTCAGAGGTGTTGTTAGGCCCAGTGTGAAAGGCTGTTATGCAGGCAAATTCAAGTGTTAACTGGGGTTCTACATGGTCTTAAAATGTGACTCTGCCAATCAGAACTAAGGACCAGAAACGGCTGTTTTATAATCCCTACTAGCATCACCACAAGTTGTGAGCCACTGCGGTCCTTAATGCCTCTCAGGTCCAAAAGAAATGTGTGAGTCCAGTGCCAGAGACTAGACTCTAGATGGAGCAGAAAAGACAGAGAACTCACAGAAGGGTATTTGTCTGTTGCGCTGTCCCCATTACAACTGGTCCAACTGGGCTGCGGCACATTTGAACACAACAGCAGAATTGAAAAGCGCACTAAATTATAGAATAAATTGCTTGAAAATGTCACATAAGGGTCTGATCATACAAGATACACTGAGCAGGCGGATTGGGCACAGTCTACATTATGTGTTTTCCAGTAAGCACTTTGTGTTAAACCTGAGAAAGACTTTGTTACTGAACTTTCCTTTTAAGGAGTGGCTACCTGTGTGCCATTTACAAGATATTGTAAGTCTGACTTAGATGAATGACAAACACGTCTTCCCACACACAGTCCAGTGCACAACATATTGCTTCTAGAGACTCAATAGCTGTCAAAATAACTTAGAGCACAACACTTAAAGCTGCACAAGACAAACTTAAATTAACTATGGCGTGAAAGGTCAAGTGGTGCTCACTGAAAAACCAAATGAGTGGTGCCGACCCAGTCCAGCTCCACCTCTCTGGGCATAATGTAGCTCCACCCGCCCTACTCTGCCTCTGATTGGCTAGTGTTAGGTTAAGTTCAGGCATGAGTAGTGAGATGGGTTAGGGTTGTGGTATAATATCAAGGTAAACCAATCAAAGGTAGAGCAGGATGGGTCATGCCTTCGCCATCCTATATAAACAAATCGCTTTGCTGCTGGGCCTCACTCATTACTGAACAAAAGCACAACTTTCTAAGCTGTACAAAAAACAAAACTGGACAATATTTTATTGAGCCAATATTTTCTTGTTTTCCCTAACGTGTCCTCTGGCTACTCAACTTCAACTCCCAGTGATTTACAGAGTTTCCTGATCGATAGATAGCTTTACTTGTTGCTAAAATAGCTAACTGCTGCTAACTGTAGCAATCATTAATGGGCAGGAGCGGGCTCAGCAGCCTCCCAGTGAACACGGGCTGAAAACATTTCAGATTAAGTATAAAGTATATGTCCCTTGTCAAAGTTTGTATTCAAACAAGGCTTAGAAGATGTAAGCTGTAAACTGTTTTTAAACTATATTTCATTTTACTTTTAGAAGAAAATGTACACCTGGTTCACCTCCATTAAATAGCAGCACACAACTACTTCCCTGAGCTTTTCTGTGGTACAGGATTATATGGCCCTTCTCCCTGACCAGAAACTGAAGACATAATTTACATTTTAATAGGATGGCTTTGGCTCAGCAGGTAGAGAAGGTCGTCCATTTATCCCAGGGAGGTTTGATACCGGGCTCCTCCTGTCCACATGTCGAAGTGTCCTTGAGC
>NW_023339751.1:17567818-17568539 GCF_004916995.1 Morone saxatilis | reverse complement strand
GTAAAGCACTTTGGATAAAAGCATTATATAGATGCAGTCCATTCCATATAATAGGGTTTGTCAACTTCGTGTTTATCATGTATACACAGCATCCTGCTGAGCCACCAGGGCCACACCAAGCTGTTCACTGCTGCAGGCTGCAGTGCTGTGCATATGTGCTTGTGTGCATGTCCTCCGCAGCTTCAGAAGAATTTGCTGAATGTATTGTGACTGACAAGACGTCTCCCCATAGGAAATAATTAAACAGGCCGTACAACTGGGGTTAACGAGCATGCTAATTGGAAACAAGCCCATCGGATGAGGTTGACTCAGCTAGCCGTTTGTTCCACTCTTGTTAATCTGTTCCTCTCTCATTCACTCGTTTACCTTCCTCCACGATATGCCCCTCCCTCTCTGTTTAGCAGTGTTTCTGTGGAGCTGCCCCACTTTTTAAAGCCGGAGAAGAAAAAAGAGAAAGCACAGCATAAAAAAAGTTAACTACTTTTTTATACTTTTCCTGTACCTACTGGGGGAGGGGAAGAGAGCGAGAGAGAGAATGAGTTAAAGGGCATCTATTCATGTTTTTAAATCCTCACTTTTGATTCTACAACTTTCTGTTGTAAAAATTTCAAACAACTTTCGCACTTTTCTTCTCTGCTGAATATCAGCAGGTCGCAGGTGAGCTTGCAAGATAAAGACCAGACATTAAAGAAAAATAGTGTGTGTGTGGGGGTGGGGGGGG
>NW_023339751.1:17567379-17567718 GCF_004916995.1 Morone saxatilis | reverse complement strand
GGGGGGGGGGGGGGGGGGGGGGGGGAGGTTGTGTACACAGAGAAGTGGGTATGGATGGATTCAGATAGGAGGGGAGACAAACTGGCTTGGGCAAGCAGGACTTATTTACTACTTTACTTAGGACTACTACATTTTATTTTATTTTGTATCATTTTATCAAAGCCAAGCAGGCTGCTACCCTTTTCTAACCACACACATCTGCTCTTCTCCCCATTTTTTCAGTTTTTCTTATATCTAATACATTTTGCTATCAGGCTCATTTATTTAAGTTTTTCTCTCCTCTAACCTCCATTTCCTCTTTACCTTCGTCCTTCACTTTCTCTGTTTCTCTCTCTCTCT
>NW_023339751.1:17550963-17567341 GCF_004916995.1 Morone saxatilis | reverse complement strand
CACACACACACACACTCTTTCCCGTCAGACCAAGCTGCTCAGCGTGTGGCTTCTGTGATGTTGCTGAGGATGCAGAAAGCAGTCGGCTGCTGCATCAATCCCATGTTGTTACATCCACAGGCAACAGAAAACACCACAGAGCGGGTGAGCTGGCAAGAAGAGAGAGATTGCTGCCTTTCTAGCAAACTTGTTTCTGCAAGTGATAGAGGGACAGTAAAGGATTTAGAGAAGCTAAGACAAGGGGGGAAGAAGAAAAGGCAGATAGAAATAATGGAGAAGGTGAACAGAGACAGATGATGAAAATAAAAAGCCTAGGAGGAAGAAAAGAAGGGGAGCAATAAGCGGAAGAAGTTGAAGCATGGTTCAGTCAGAGACTCTTAAATCCAGACAATGAAAGGTAGTGTGTGTGAGTGTGTGTGTGTTCGAGAAGCTCTCTATTCAGGTCCTTTGTGTGAATGGAAAGGGTGTCATTGCAATATCTTGGAGAGAGGAAAATGTGTGACTCAGTGATTGTACACTGTGAAAAAGAAAACCTGAAATTGCTTGCCTTGATTGTAATTGTTGAGTAAGCTGAACAAAAAATATTAATAGGCCATGTCAACTGTATCAAAGTATTTGCTCCAACTAACAATATTAAGTTTTTTTTGTGAAAATTGGGCTCTCTACAACATATCCGTTGGCAAGATGTGCCAGTATGAGTTGGACTCCGTCTGGGGCCTGTGTGTCATGGTGGCTGGTTATTAAATAGTAAATGCAAACGAACAAAGATTATTTGTATTTTTAAGGTACTGCTGTATGTCTTGGCAGTATTTGGAGAAGACACTACTACCTTGATCTTTCGATGAAACTGCAAGTGCAAAAGTCAGTATTTTTGTTAATTTTTCATTCATGTAAATACGCTGAAATGTGTGTGTGTTTAACACATTCTGTTTTTGACCATTCATTGCATTAATGGTCTTGGAATATCAGCAAGGTATCTAACTAGGTGACTAGCATACCTATTTACAGTAACTAGGTAAGCTAGGTGGCTATTGATACTGGTTCTTAGCATTTCCCTCTAATAGGCTTGCCAAATAAATACTATGCCTTAACCTATAAAAAATACTATAGGCCTATGATTTTTTCCAGTTAGGATAACTTCATTATTATTAAACATTATTCAAATTCCTTCCTTGTACTTCCCTCCTTTTCATGTTAGTGTGTGACATTGCCAGACAGAGATATTGTGACCAAGTTAGTGCTTCCAAGGGCCATTCAATGGTTTCTGAAAATATATTTTGAAGCCTTTTGGGTTGCTTGCAATGCAGTTTCTCACTCAACAGCACCAGGAAATTTAAATCTGGGCACTGGTGAACCGGGTAGAACTGAGGTTTGAGCAATCAACAGCTACCACACATAGCGATTTGCTGTCAATCTAGCAGATAAGTTACCAAAAAGGTATTAGCTTTGCATTTCTAAAATTACACTGAAGATTTTAATACTGAACTCAATGCAATCTGAGATTTCTTAGAAAATAAAGTGTATGTGTGCTATATATAGACATAGTTGTCCAGTCAAACTATTTGTTTGGTATAAAAATAACTTCATTTGGATTGGAGGTAGGATTCTAGAGAGGATGAAGGTGGTGTACAAATAATGAGTTGAGGAGAGCAATCAAAGAGGGCCAACTGCAGAGGGATGAATGGGTGCCGATTACAGTCATGTGGCCAGAGCGGCTAGGAACCCGAGGGTTGTTGGATGGGATCCCTTTCAATGAGCTTAAGGCTTCACTATCCCCCTGTGGCTCCTGTACGAGAAGAGGTAAAAGCATAATTACTTGGATGGAAGCATTAAAGCTAACACACATGACATGATGGTATGAGGAAACGGGAACACCCAGCAGAAACCCACACTAACACAGGGAAAACATGCAAGCTCCACACAGAAAGGACCTAGAATGACCAAGGTTCAAACCCAAGACCATAGTTATAATGACTATTTATTGAATTTCCTGTCTCTACCTTATATTCTTCCTCTTCTCTCTTATCGTTTGCTCTACCCATTATGATTATAGTTATATATTACTAAATTGGAAATTGGATTATTAACAATTTAATAACCTGACTTATACCTGAGCACCTGTGCCTTTGAGAAAGGTTCATGAACATTTCCATCTGCAACATGACCATTTTTGTGTGGAACCTGTATATCACCAGTGCTGTGATTTGTAAGAGCTGGATTTTAAAGACAGTTACAGCTGTGAGTTATAAAAGAGTTTCAGGAGCAGTAAATTATAGGGCCTAGATACATCGCAATGCCTGTCTCTTCTCATTATAAAAGAACAGCCAGATTTTTTATATGAATCACAGCAGTGAGTTTGAAGTGGAATTTGTCTGCTGCAATAAAATGGCCAGCACTGGCTTAAATTGCATCCTGAGGCTTTCAAGAACTGCTCTTGTAGAGTCTTAAGCCTCAGCTGTCTAAACCAGCCGTGTTTGTTAGTCCTGCGGCCATACTCTAATGGATGAAAACATGCAACAATGTAAATGAAGCTCAGCGTAAGTTCAGTTAGAATTACCTTCTCATTAAGCCTCATTCCCTGGCAATTCTCTCCTTAGTCAGCTCACTATGGCCGTTTATTCTTTCACTTACACCAATTACACTTAGCCACAATCTCTTCCAGCCAATCATGTTGCTGCCGTCAAACTTAATAACTGTTCTCCTCTCTGCTGCTTCAGCTGTAATTTCAGTGCGAAATTGTTGTGAGCCTTCTCCACCCCATTCATCTCCAGTTCATCATATCCAGTGCCCAGTGAGCTCAGAAGCCCACTCCTCATTCTGTCCTCAAAGTGGATGTGTTAGAAGCAAGAAAAATGGGCAGTGTGAGGATTTAAGCGACTTTGACAAGGGCCAAGTTGTGATGGCTAGATCTCCAAAACTGCAGCTGTTGTGGGGTGTTCCCGGTCTGCAGTGGTCAGTACCTATCATATACCTAACAGTGGTCCAAGGAAGGAAAAGCGGTGAACGGGCGAGGGTCAAGGGCGGCCAAGGTTCATTGATGCACGTGGGGAGTGAAGGCTGGCCCGCTGGACAAGCTACTGTAGCTCAAACTGCTGAAAAAGGTAATGCTGGTTCTTATAGTAAGGTGTCAGAACACACAGTGCATCACAGTTTTTTGTTTATGGGGCTTCATAACATTATGACCACCAGGGTGTCCAGCTGGCCATAATGTTATGGTTGATTTACCCTCCAGTTTCACCTCTCTATCTAACAAAAAGCCAAGCTCAGCATCATATTAACCCACTCTTTACCATAACTTTAGGCACAAGAGCACTGCCTACGCTACATTAAACTCCTATGAATATGATTTTCTACTGTAAACGCAATACACACACACACAACCTGCATCCACACACAGACACACACACAGGCAAGCGTTCACCCAAACACACAGACAGTACACAGCTTTAGACTTGTGCATCACAAACAGTCTCACACAAATTGCACACATGAGCACACAGACACTGATATTCATTGTCAGGAGAGGAGAGCATCACATTAGGCAGTGAGTCGCTTGTCAGAAAATGAGATTGTTCATCTACCTGAAACATAAAAACTCCCTTTAAGGCCATGAAAACAAGCATTGTTCTAAGTGAGCATGGTCATCAGTGCTTCAAGTGTGATCGTGTATGTGTCTGCATGTGAAGTGCTTTTACCCCTGCATAAATGTCTACACAGGTTTATGTTAAGTTATGCCAGAACTGTATTATTTGTGTGCTTACAGTTGGTAGACAGTTCCATGTTTGAGGCATGCCACCCACCTTCCTTCACCTACACTGTTTCTACATAATAGCCACTATGTTGTGTCCACACAACAAAATAGGAATATGGCCTTTTTTTTCTCCAACGCATTTACCTGCCTCAGAAGAGAAAAACAAAAGCTATTGTTTTCACCAATTAAAAAGTGGCTGTCATTTTAACATTAAAGATTCTGGACGCTTTGGACTGCTGCAGAGGAGATTTGTGGGATCAACACTTCAGTGTGCTAACAAGCTGTAAATTGATACACAACTGTGGTTATATACTGTTATAACTGTATTGTTGTCTTATGTATCAGGAAGCATCCACCAAGAATTTTGTTTTTATAAAGTCTCAACTTTTAGGATTTGGTTACGCTGCTCACCATCACCTTGCTTGCTGTTTGTTACACAACAACCACGAGACGAATCAACTAAGCAACCTGAGTTACTGTTGCTTCACCTGTCAAGCTTTTCATTCTACTATAGTACATGTAGTTTACAATAACGACAGATTTACCATTGAGAGTGTGGTACATTTCGGAACAATAATTGGTCTTTGACTTCAGACAGAAGTATACAAAAACAGGCTTCTCATTTTTAATTGGAAGGTGATTTTTCTGGCTAAAATTGTTACTTTTGGTATAATAGTGGACCCAAATGCAAGACAGCAAGACAATGGTATTGTGAATTTAAGAAGGTTTATTCCAAACTTGCTGCTTGAAGATGGTGATGATGAAGACAAAGATGATGATGACGCGAGGGGAGAGGAGCAAGGGTGGAGGGCTCACTGGAAGTGATTGATGGAGAGCTGGTCAGAAGCTGGCTGACAGGCAGGCAGACAGGTGAAGTGAAGTCCTGAAACACAGGAGCTGCAGTCAACCAGGCGTTTAACTAAAAAAAAATCACAAAAACAACTAAGTTGAATCACAAGAAAGGCTATAGAGCTTATTACCACGGTTGACGACTGAATGATCGGGCACTGAGTGGATGAAGAACCAGAGTAGATATACTGTTGATGGTGATGAATTGATGGAAGACGGCAGAGGAGCAGAGCTGAAGCAAGAAGGGAAAACCATGCCCTCAACACACAGACAATGAGAGACAGACAGGAGCTCAGAAGACACAGTGGAGGGAGAAACACAAGAAAACAGAAGGAAAAGGCAAGGGTACATCTATGGCCATGACAAAAATAACTGACGTTGTAGGCTAATTAATGTCAGCTACATAAGTTATTTAAAAACTTTGTCTCTGGCCAACATTTTAATGGAAAACAAATCTGGGGCTGGCTTACAATTCTCAGACAAAAAGTCAGCATCCTCGTCAGTTGATGAAACATGTAGAAGACACTGAAATAATTAAGCAACATTGCTCTTGTTTTGCAGGGTAGACTTATTTTGCAGTATTATTATGAGCAAAGTGTAGTATCAGTTGTTTCTTTTTCTCTATTTCTCTTTTTGTTGGAACAGTGATTAACAAGACTGAAATTTACCCTCTTACAACAGCCCCATACACATTACTTTTCCAGGTGGAGAAGTCCAAAGCTTGACAGGCCTGTCTTGCCTTGTAGTGGTTGCAAAGTTATATGACAATCACTGTTTTAAGGAGGGTAACAGTAAACAGTAAATCTGGAATTTAAATTGTAATGCCTCTATGTATGCCAAGCATGGAGGTGAGACGCTACAATAAGCATTTTCGCATCAGTTTCACCTGCACACTTCATCCTTCACATCTGCCAAACAGGGCTCAGAAGGACCTGGAGGGGCCAGTGAAAGCAGTGACTTCAGACTTTGGCCAAGACAAATACAGCAGGGCTCGGCCTACATATCCCATCTTATGGTGTCAAAATACAAATGAAGTTACACAAATGAAATTTGGTTCCCACACACACACACCTACACTACACTGAGGCTTTGAAACAAAGCAACTTACAATGAAAAAGTATCCTCAACAAATCAACAAACATGAAATAGTCAAACCCACAACACACGGTTATGTAACCACTGTTTGTTGTGTTGTCCTGAATGGTAATGTATGTGTAGGATTAAACACTTACAAGTATATTTTAAATCCTCCTCTCTAGCAACAGAGGTGCATGTGATTCTGAAACTGAATATAACAAGCAAGCAATAAACAAGAGTCAGTTTCTAATTAGAAACTATGTACAGTGTGGTGAATGGAACAAGCACAGAAGAAAAACAATGTAATTTTCTTGCTACCCCTTTACCAGATACAATGTTTTTCACTAGGTTTAAGACTGGGCAAAGCATTAAAGGTAGGGTAGGCAATCCTGTTCAGAAGCACGTTTTGTTATACTGGGTGAAATGGTCCCTCTGTTGTCAGAGGAATCAATTCGTTATGTCTTCAGAAAAAAGAACGGAGAAAATCAGAGCTCTCTGTCAGCTGCAGGACTGAGAAAACTTCGACCAATCCGTAGTCCCGTTCGGCCGAAGAGCAACAACCCAATGCAGATAGCCTAGCTTCTGCAGCCACCGAGGGCCGCGCCCCCTCTTGTCCCTGCCTGCCTGCGCGCGCACATGCTAGCTGTTGCCGAAACAGCGCACACTTCTCTGTCAGAACGCCAGAGTTCCAGAACACAGGTTTTATGGCGAAATTCTGAGCAATAAACTGAGAAAGCTACCGCTCACGGTTGCCCCGAGAAAAAGCAAAAGAAAGAAAGCCGTGAGATGAAAGCAGCTAACAAAAAGGCTCTGATAAGCCAAGAGGTCAACCAGAGCAACATCAACGTTAGCTTGTTGGAAGCGTGGAGACATATACTGGAGGTTCAGAAGAATGTCCGATAAGGTGATGCCGAGGTTGCTCTCTTTCGCTGACAGGTAATTATTTTTTGCTTTTGGGGATGATTTGGTTTTTATGAGAAATACTTTGTAAGCTTTAGCTACGTTGCGGTTTATCTTGTATTATCGTTAGATGCTAAGTATATCTTCTCTTGAGAGTTTAAACGGGTCGAGTTGAGACGACTAATGAAGAAGATGTGGTATAGTAGGACACTATTTGAATTAAAGTATATCCCATGGAGAGTTTGAAGATAGTTACGTCTGATCTCATAGTCAGTCACGTGTACTGCATAATATTAAATATGTGATAAACAAAGCGTACTATATCGGCTTTTACTTTTACAACTAGCAAGTGGATGTAACGTAGCTTAACGTTAACGTGCCCAGTTTGTAGGGGCGTAAGCTTGACCGACACACTGACGAGAGGGGGGGAGAGGGGTGGAACCATGAGCCAACCAGAGGAGGCAGGAGGCGGTGCTATTTTCAAACCTTGCTAGCTCTCTCGCTAGCTTTCCAAGATTACCAACCCCAGCTTTAAGTCCATCATTATGACGGTCACGTTATTGTAGTGTAAGCTATTTGTAGAATGAACGATTTTCACTGGTGGTTTCTTGACCCTTTGCCTGTCAGAGACCACCTGAGGTCACAACCTCTTACTTGGCAGCTCGGTCTTAACGGTGAAACAGGTCGAAACAAGAGGTCAAGAAGAGAAATAAATAATTCATCGGCCACACAAGACCGAGAGTTACTGTAATCAGTCTTTCCAATAACTGTACAACTCCTTTTTTGTGCATGTTAATAGAAATAGTTTTCAAGTGGTTCTAATTTTTTTTGGTTAAAGTAGACCTTGTCCGCATATTGATTGACCAATTTTTTTTAAATTTTATTTAAGAAATGGCTAACATGATTTTCACTGTTAATATGTAAAATAAACATAGATATTTTCTGTTATTTAGTGTTCTGGTGTATTGAGTGTTAAATGTTAATATTTACTTTCAACCCTTTTATTCATTTGTAAGGAGTGTGAGTGTTAGAAATTTACACACACACTCATAAATATACATTCACATATCTTTCCTTAGGCTTGGGAATGTCTGGCTTTCATGAACCATCTGGGGAAAACCTGAGTGGGTGGGGTGAACATACAGTGACCCTGCAGTGTTGACCTTCCCTTGAGTCAAGCACTTAAACCCCAGCAGCTCAATGATCAGTGGACAGTTCACAGTACAAGCAATGGCAGTTCCCAGGAAAGCGTAAATGAATACGAGCAACCCTGCTGTCCTGCAGCTATTCCCCCAGGATGCTGTTTCTAAAAAAAAAGACATTCTTAGTCAACCTGTTTAACAAGAGTTTAACAACCTGCTTTATGAGGAGAAATAAGAACAGTTTGTCTCCAGACACAGAAACAGAGACACAAGCAGAAACAAATGGAGATGCTGAAAAACGATATAAGCAGATACAAAGCAGGGAAAGAGAGATTCGACTCTGAGGTTTGCAAAGTGGAGAGGAGTTTGAGGAAGTGATTACCAGTTTACTTTGGATGTCACTTAAGCGACCACTGTACAATAAGCTGAATGAGTGAGGGAGAAGATGGGATAGGATTCAGAATGAAACTTAAGGCTGGAATATAAAGTTTCACCACCACACTGCAGCTGATTTTTGCTGCACTGTTCTGACAGTATGAGTCAGAATATGAATGTGGTCTATAATGTAAAGAGTATATAGACAGCAGCCAAAAACCCTGCTGGGCTGGTACCCAGCGTCTTTTAGTTTCAAGTTCCTAAGAGAGAGTGGGATAGAGGGGAGGAAGTATTAGCGATTTGCTTTGGCTGCTGTTCTGCCAGCTACTTAACATGAGGAGAGCAAATCCCCTTTCATAAATAAAGGCTCAGCTAACTGCTACTGTTGGCTCGGACCTCCTCAATACTGCACTGTGCTGGCAGACTGGAAGAGCACTTAGGGAGCTCATCACCCACAAGCTCGTGGCTTATACTGCCAGCAGTTTTCAATCCGGGGTCAGGAACACCAGCATGAAAACTTCTGAAAAGGAAAAGGTAGAAAAATGAATCCTGCAAGGTGGTTGGTATTTCAATGTTTTTGTGGTGCCCGAGTCAAATGTTAAGGGGCTCAGTGGTACTTGGTGTAAATAGCTGAGGAGCTGAGCATGTGAAGCAACTGCAGTCCTTTTAAATTTGGAGGGGCAGCAATGCACCACAATATATCTATTTTTATAGGTAAAATACTTGCAAGTAGAACCTGCTACTGGTCAATTGACAATAGAGTGATGCTTTATTCATCCAAAACGAAAAGTCACTGAGGCAATACAGATTTAAAAAACAAGCCAAAAAAATTTATAAAAATACCGTCTGCATTCACTGATAAGAACATGCAATTATTAGAATATTATTGCTTTACTACCACCTGTATTTTTAGGGTCAGAATATTGTTGTACAAATGAACCATTGTTTCCTTGCAATAATACTTAACTTAGGCCTAGTCTACTGTTTCAAACATTGTGTGTCAACCTATAGTTTAGCTGACAGTGTAAATGTGTTAAACTGGAGGTGTAAATAAAAATCATAAGCTATGAATGGCATGTTCACCTTGCCTGACTTTCTTACATGAAATTTACACTAAGGGGCGTCAGGTGAGTTCATGTCATCCCCTTTCTCTCACCCCTTTTTTTGTCTTTGCTTCAGCCGTCCCTATCAAATAAGGGCCGTGAGAAAGGGGTTAGAAGAGAAACAGAGGTAAATGCAGAGAAAGAGCGACAAAGAACTGACACTGAACAATACAGAAAACGAAAAAAAAAAGACTTGCTGTTCAGCTGGGTTCTGAAGCAGATTTACTAAAGTAACTTTCATGATGTCAAAGAAACAGTCAGGGGAAATGTAGAAATTAGTAGCTATTCATTTTTGTTGCTGGTCTGCCAGCCACTTAACATGAGAAGCTATAATCCCCTTTCATAAACAAAAGCTCCAGCAGAGCATACCAAGTATTCCTCTTGGCTAGAGCTGCTTAAATTATCTGCTGAATTGGTTTGCTGAAGGAAAACAGGATGCTTACAGTGTAGGTGTGTATTTTAGTGTATTTTACACTTCTTTAGTTGTTTTTCATATTTGACATCTTTTCATATTTATTCATGGAAACTCAACAACATGCTTGCTCTTTTCCAGAGACATCCTGCTCCACAGTCATACAGTTGAACTTTTTCAAACTGTCTCTTGCTTTTAGACACTGAACAGCTCCACAGGAACAGCTGGAAGTTAAATGTCATGCTCAAGAGCAGTTTTGTCAAATTTGTTAAGCAAGAGTAAAGTGTTACTTGTTCACTTTCTCAATCCACCTTCTTCCGTCTCAGCAACAGTGATTACTGTTTAATTCATATTTATATGATATTATGAAATGGATTGTCTTACTATTTTATTTTCATCTAGAGAAGCTACACGTTATAGGTTGAGAGCTAGAACTGGAGAGGACTTAGAGTAAAAGCTGTACTAATTAATATTTCAATGGGTCAAAATATTATGTTTATTGTTTAATGTAAAAGCGTTTTAATTTTTAAGCTTGTAATAAACTCACAGGAATTATACCACCCCTTTCTGTGGTTCCTCTCAGCTCTAAAGAACTTTTCAGCTTGTTGCTTTGGCATTACAGCTTTATTGTTTTGTTTCACTCTCACTGCTCTCATCAAACTTGTTTCCAACAGCTGGTTTGAGTGAAAAAACTCTGATAGGCTCACAGTATGCTAACTGCCCAACACCAAGTGGCAAAGTAAGTGACGAGCTACTAAATATAGCAGAGCCACATATTTCAATCAGCTGTTGGTAGAGACCAAAACAGAGCTAAAAGAGTGAGTGAACTGTCGCATTATGCACCTCTATCCCTCCTTCCAGCCACATTTCCACTTCCCTAGGCCCTACCTGTCCACCAGAGGCCCTCAGACTTTCCCCATCCAACTGCTGACCTTGATCAAAAGCATTCATGACTTCATAATTCAGTAGTGGTAATGGCCTATTAGTTTTTGTTTATTAGTTTAGTCTCCCCCAGCCACCAAGAGTTAAGTTGAGCCCAAAAACTAGTTTGTAAGTCTTTAATTCTTTACATCTCTACCTTATGTCCAGTGATTCAACCAAAAACAGCGCTACACAGTTATTTTTGACTGAAAGCCAACCAGTGAACACAGCTGAACCTATTCTTGTTCTTAAACGACAGACCTTGTCTGTTTTTTCTGCATTATAATGTGAACCTGAGAAGAGTGGTCAACATATATGAATATATATATAGATAACATCACTTCCATTTTCAAACACATCGAGTGTAACTCATAACAGTTGTATGCCATCAATGGGGGATTCAAACAAACTCCTCTTGTGAAGAGAACACAACCTTGTAGGCAGCGTGTATTTTAAGGGAAGGTAAGTAACAGACCTACTGTTAAGGGTTCAATCTAAATTGGTTGGTGGTACTATGACGATCAGTGCCAACTGTCAGTTTGGCAGTTTGACTGTGCCAGTGCTAGCAGGCATGCCAAAAAGTAAAAAGAAAGTGAAGCACTTGACTGGTATTTATAGAGACAACTCAATTCAGTCAAAACTCAAAGACAAATACTGTGAACAAGATGTGTGGAAACAATACGTACTGACATTTTTTGTCATTGCTTTTCTGTGCACATGTCTTTTCAGTATTGCTATCAGTGCAAATCGCTATCAGATCTGAGTTACATCCAAGAATAGACATGAACAGTCATCCAGAGAAATCAAATATAAGCAAGCAGCTATTCAGGAATGAAGACATGCAGTGTGGGTGCAGTCTTTGTCTCTAAATCAGATCAGATACTCTTATTACTGCTGGCTTCAGCTGAAATGGCACAGCGAGGGATTTAGAAAGCAGAGCTTACACGCTAATATTACAGTCTAGCTGTCACTGCATGCCTTGTTCATATGATAAAGATTATTATGCTAATAATTGTGTTTATGAAATGTATTCATAAATCATCCCTCGAGTCCCTTTGCAGTCGACCAGCATCAATGCTGATGTCACCAACTTGCATTTTTCAATGTACATCTGAATATTAGAGAGGGTGTTGTGCTTTTGCTTTTCCAAGCAACTATTTTGTCTGCTTGCAGATGAAGGGTTTCATTCTGACAGGACGTAGGAGCATTTTATGAATATGTCAACAACATGACATTTATACTGTATATAGCATCAATATTATTTTGTGTCTCTGTTAAGTTCAATTTGTTTCGTTCCAAATATAAATTTAACCAATTTTTTTGTCAAGAAGCAAATAAAGAACGTTGAATAAATAGTTAAATAAAATTGTTTAAAATGATCAGCTGATTTTATCCTAAAAACCGTAGGGAGGTAGAAATCTTTTGAAAATGTTCTATAATTAATTAAGTGAGGAAGAAACTACAAGCCTTTGTGTGTGTGTGTGTGTGTGTAGGTGTGTGTGTGTGTGTGTGTGTGTTTGTGTCTGATGTAAAGCTTTGTAAGTTCTTGGTTATTGATGCTGTAAGCAAGTAATTCTCTGATTTATACACTGAGCCGCTTGAAACTGCTGTCCAACATTCGTCAGTGGCAGTGTTTGTTTTGTGCCTGTGCAGTTTTGACTCTGTGAGAGTGTGTTCATGTTAAATTATACTACATCAATAGATGTTTTGACAGGCCTTGTCTTAAAGTAGCCAAACATTAATTATTCATAATCCATTCAGAGAGTTAGTGTAGAGGAAGAGAGATCAGAAGGTCGCTTACTGTTAGGATTTTTAATATTTACATCCCAATAAATAACGTAGATGGGAAACATTGTGCTGAGGTTTTATCGCTGCTGATCTGTTCAATGGGACTGCAGTATGGTTATGTTTCTCTGTGTTGTGTCTTTTTGTTTGTTTAACCACCTAACATCCAGCCTACTTTTCCCCCCATTATGTAACTTTTCTACCTCAAAATAATAGCTTAATATTCTTTGGATGCTACACTGACTTGTCATAGAGTGACTGGCATGGTCAGACTACACCCCATACGCCTGTACTTGCACTGTGTAACTTTGTGCTCCTGGTCGGGTCAAGTGCAAAATGCTTCACTGCAGTAGTCACACACCACCGGCTATGTCTGAAACTGGATCATATTTTACGGAGAAAATGTTTTCTTGTTTTCCCCCTGATGTCCTCCTGCTGCACCGCCTCAGCTCTGATGGAATAGCTGCTGTAAGCTAGTTAGCTCAGCTGTACTGCCCTGGACTCTCTGGACTGGGTGTTCAGAGCACTGGGGGAGGGTTAGTGTTTACACTGGTAGGAGAGGAGCTTTGACTTTTTCATGCTGCTGACAGAGAGTACTGCTAGTGTCGTGCTAGAACTGGCTGCAATTTGTAAAATTATCTTTTTTCATATCAGTCAGTATCACAGATATAGGCTATTGTGTTAATTGTTTTTCCCAATTCTTAATCAAAAGCTATCGACTGAGTGAAAAAAATAAAAAATCAAACTATATTTTCTATGGCTGCACCATGCCATTAAATGGGGACATTTGACATGGCTGCACAGCATTTATTTGTAATTATAAGTCCAAACAGCTAGTCAAAGAGGTTTAAGAGGTTTTTTTCTTTAGAAATTAGAAACAGCTCTTTTGTTTTTTGGAGGATCTGTTTTCAGTGAAGACAGTTACACATTTTTAAACAGCAAATATCAGGTAAGGTAACAAAAACATAATTCTTATTTGCAGGTGATTAGGATTAATGAAAACTAACTAATGAGAACATAGTTATTCATTTTATATTCAATTTCTGCCAATAGATCATCTTAAATGTTACAAACTGGACCTTTAATAAATCTCTTTGTAGTTTTTTTAGATGAAAAGTGAGAGAGCCAAATAAATCAAGGGCTACAATATGGATTTTTGCAACTTCATCTAATCATAGAGATCAACTATGCATTACAGTTGTGCTGATTTCACTTCAATCAAGACAAAATACAGTTGAAATAGGAAACAGTGCACAGAGACAGTTTAAGGCTTAGGAATCAATATATTGCTGGAATGAAAATGGGTATTTTGTTTACAAACAGAGTCATGGATTCATGCATAATGTTTTTGGAACTGACAAAAGCTGCCAAGACAGTATGGATTCATGTGAGAAAGAAAACACATTTACATTAATCAAACAGCATTTTGAAAAGAATTAACACTCCATGTATTACTTTTAATAGCAAACTTATTAGATGACTTAATTAGGACTTAATTTGTTGTTTTTCTCAATCTAACCTGATTCTAGCTTCTGACCAACTGGGTCTTCAGGCCTTGTTTAGACAGACAATTCTTTACCAAGTCTAATATATTCACATGTCAGAGCCTGCAATTCTCCAGGCCTTCCAACCTACCAGTTGGACCTCAACACATCACCCCACTAACACAGCCCTGCATCCTCCAAACCTCCAGGGCTTCAGGGCCGGTCAGAACCGTTTAGCTCCCCAGTGTAAGCTGCCAGCCTTGGGCTTAGAGAGGAGCTGAAGGCTGAGTGGGACAGCCAACTCTAGAGGAACTGCCTGTGTCAGCACTTTGAGTCAGAGAGAGAGGGAGGAAGTACAGAAAGAGAAAGAAAAAAAGGAGACAAAGGGAAAGTGAGAGAGACAGAAGAGAACAACAACAAAATAGGCTGAGAAAATGAAGAGACAGATGACAGCGTAAGGAAGGAGGAAAACATATGGGTGTGGTGTGTTTGAGTGTGTCGCTGCCTTTGGGACAGGCTGTCAATGGTCAGTTGTCACTCTCCGACAGGCCCTCAGGGGCCCCTGTCACCGGCCCTAAGCACCTCGGGGTGACGGTGTAGGACAGATGGAGGCAATGGTCGGGAGAGAGATGAAGGCAGAAAAAGAAAGGGCTTTGCTTGCACACTGTCACTGACCCTAATCACCCCTCAATATCTGTGCGTGTGTGTGTTAGAGAGGGAGGGAGAGAGAGAGAGAGAGAGAGAGAGAGAGAGAGAAAGAGAAAGAGGTAAAGAAGGCTTAGCTTGCATTGGGCAAAACTGTCACTAACCCTCAGTGCTTAGGGCTTTCCCTGCAGTGACTGTCAAAGATCTGGGTGTATGTGTGTTCTTGTACTTTTATCCTTAAGGGACCCACTTTTAGTTTTACTATACTACCTGTTGTATTTAACTTCCTTTATCCAGGGATCCTGGTGCACAGCAGCTGAAATATGCTTTGCATAGTGTAATTCCTCTAAATACAGCAGATGGTAAACAGTGACACACAAAATGCTAAATGAATTAAATAAACCAAAAACTAAAGAGGTATCACAAGTGGTACCATAACCAAGAAGAAAAACACAAATTGAACAGACTTATATGGAAGATTTTGGGACACAAGCTGCTCACATGGTTCGTTCATGTTTATTTCTGCAGTGCACATCGGGCTGCAGGCGGGCAGGCTCCTCCCCGGAGTCAGATAATCCAATATTAATTGCCAAACAGACCTTGGCAGCAATGGCTTTCTTAATTAATAGTCTTCAGTGTGGCTGACCTTGCAGTCAGACACACATGAATGAATGCACATATGTGCGTGTGTGCATGATGAACCACATTAAAATCCACGTGTAATGGTGGGGGGACACGCAGCATGAATAGGTGCACACATGCAGATGTGTTCAGACATACATGCAATTCACATTCACTTATACACACAAATAAAATTAAACATTAAGGAGAGAAATATTATCATTTAGAAACACAGATTAGCAAACACTAATATATATTTTTGCTAATAATTGTACAGAAGGCTTGAACAGGTTGACATATGCCTATACACTGTATGTGTTTTAATGTGTATAACAAACGTGTATTAATGTTCATTTATTCAGTCGGGATGACAGTTGGCATTGGTACTGTGCTCCCCTATGACTCATTTAAACGAGATGTGGTGTGTGCAGCTTCACAGAGCTGTCGTGTGATTCCCATGGTGTCATCCATAGTTAGAATGGGAGGACAGAAAATGAGTTTGTGTGTGTATGTGTCTAGGTCTTCACTTCCAGCTGCGTCTGTCAAATACAGATACCGCTCTGTAACGAATGGAGATGAGGATGAAAAGGGAGGAGGAACAGTCGGACACTGTTAGAGGAAACATTTGTGATAATATTTGTCTTTTTTTTTAGTCTCATCTGATCTGAACTACATTACAAAAAATAGTTTGAAAATAAAATCACTCTGTTGTAGTCCAAGATGAGCGATGTAAACATGGCAGGCTCTCGTGTGTGAGTGTGTGTGTGCATTTACATGTTACAAAAGTCTGTGTGAGATATGAACAGCAATCCACACTTTAATTTGCATCCTTTCTCGAGACTTCGTGAGATCAAGATGTATATTTGTTTCTCAGCATGAATGTGTTTCCTCTGACTGTAACTGGAATCCCTGCGTCGTTGTAAATTAGAAATTCTTTGCTCCTACTGTCCCCCTCTCTCCTTGTTTCCCACTTACGACCACCCTGGTTTTTTTTCTCATTATTTTATTCTGTGTCCATGAAATTATTGCTCTGGTTATTTCAGCTGTTTCTAATGAGAGGTAACAGCTTGGTTTCAGGGAGAAGTTTGCAATATATGAAGTTTTATAACTTGGTTTGGAAACAAAGACCACGGCTTGCACTCATCTCATTTCCACTCAAAACGTACTTAAGCACACCTTATCCGTTCACTCTCTCCTCCACTGCACTGTCTCTCTTATCCAAATACAGGAACCACTGGGGCTCTCTACAAGAGATATGAAGAGACAGCTCCCCAACTCAGTCTTACAACCCACTCAGTTCCCTCTTACCATCA
>NW_023339751.1:17526658-17550863 GCF_004916995.1 Morone saxatilis | reverse complement strand
TTCTTTTTTTCTCCCTCTCTTATCCAAATACAGGAACCACTGGGGCTCTCTACAAGAGATACGAAGAGACGGCTCCCCCACTCAGAGTCTCACAACCCCTCCGTCCATTCATCCATCCGCCAACAAACCCACCTTTCTGCCATCCCTTCATCCCTGAACTCTCATCTCCTCTTCCCTTCATCCCTCATCCCCTCAACCCTCGACCCCTACCCCCATCTCTCAAACCTCATCCCTTCATCCCTCAACCCTTTCCCGATCCATTCATCCCTCCTACAGTACACCATCGGTTTACATTTATTCATTACGTGCAATAAACTAAATCTAAATTTCATGTGTTCATTGGGGTGGTCTTTGTTAGTGAAGCAACTTTTAAACAATTCACCTTGAGATTGACATGGGTGTTTGAGTTAATTATCTGTAGTATTATTTTATTTAAATCTGATGTTTATAAATTCCAGAAAATATAGCTGAAGCGTACTACCTCCAAACAAAAACATTTATTCTAAGTATATTATATGTTTGATTACATTTTATAATATGACATTTTTATTGTGGGATGTGGTGTGTATAGAAGTGTGTGTGTGGACCACATTGTTATAATAATTTCCTTCCAACAAGAATTACATAATGATGGTGATTATCCATTGAAGTTGTAAAAAACACAAAGAACAATTGAACATGGGTCCCGAAATTAATTTTCTACCTGATTATAAACCTATTTCCTAAACATGTTATACTATATTGTGAGTCAGCTCTTACTTTAAGCCTTTGTTTTTGCTTTGTGCTGTTGTTTTGTTGAAATACACATCAGCCGTCACACAGACAATTTGCCCAGAGAGAATAAAACACAAGAATTGTTGCTCTTTTCACATAAACATGTTTTCTGTGATTGTTCTGTTGTTGAGTACATGTTGACCCGCTTCTAGAGTGTGCCCAGGGTGAGTATTCTGCCTGTGTTTACCGGCCACTTGTCTATATGACCTCTGAGCCGAGCTGTTGAAAGAACAAGCTCATACCTGTCACAAATGGAGAAGGAGCGAGGGATGACAGTGAGATCAGATGCAGCGGCTGCAGAGAAAAATTGGTCAGTAAGAAAAAAAGGGTGGCGGTGGCTGTTATACTTTCAAATCTGCAGTTTATAGAGGGTAGGAGATTGCAGTTCCACAGAATATATATGTATATCTCTGGCAGGTTAGAGGTGTCATTTTGAAGATGTGTTGGGCAATCAAGTTTATCTATCAGTGTGCTGCCACTGCCAGATGAGACAGGAGACATTTCAAATTCATGCAAGTTACTGCCGGCAAATAAACAGCTTCTTCCTTTTGACCAGACAGTTTTGAAAGTTTATTTTAAAGTTTAGTTTCTGTATGTATTCCAACACCTTCACTTATTCAATCAATCAATCCTTTAGCAATGATGCAAATATATTATTATTATTATTATTATAAATAATTTGCCTTTGGTACATTGTGGTAGGTAAGCTCAATGCATAGTATCGAGAAACATCAAACATATATATTAACATCACAAGACCAAAAGACTGGAACAACAAACAATATTCACAAATTACCATAAGACAAGAATTCACAGACAATATTTACAGGATTTTAAATCACAGTTTTAAGTGCAAATACATCTACTAGAGTCAGTGAAAGGTGTTCAGAGTTCTTATTGTAGTGAAGAAAAAACTTTTTTTTTAAAAACAATATAGCAAATCACTAAGGAGTCTGCCTGCCACTACTGACCTCCACACTGTGTGCCAACAGGGACATTTTTAGCTAGAAATGCTTTATGGGACATTTCTGTTGCTTGCAGATAGTGGAACAACGGCCCAACATTCAGTTCCAACATGACTATCCTTTCATCGAAAACCAGAGAGAACGTTTTACGAAGCATATTGTCTTTATCAAAAAAAGTCTATAGACACGTTCACTGCAGTACCATAAAAAGCTACAACTCATGTTGACCAATGTTCAATTTGTTTACCAAGATAAAGTATTGATTTAAACTGACAATGTATAAAAATGTCACACTTACAGTTGTAGCACTGTTAAATCACAGCAGGCTTTATTCTCCCAGACAGAGCAACTCAGGTTCAAGGCCGAAGCACTGAGGCCAGGATTGTGCCACTAAGTCTGAAAGCAGTTTGGTGAAACCTAAAATGAGTGATAATGGACGAGGGCATATATAGTTGAACGGATATTTAAACTCAGTAAAAAGTGCTGAGGTTAGGCTGTCCTGACAGTTTGATTGTAGAATAATCATGCAAGACAGAAAAGCTAGGGAATGAATCAAATATAAATGCAGTTCAGTTTGACCAGGTCTGCAGGGATATTACACTGAATAAAGTTACAGTAAGGGGATTTGATTGTCCCATACCCCATCAAAACCACGCTGACACAATGCCCATAAAACATGTTTGACTACACTTTTCCTCTCTTGCAGTCACTAAAAATGTTGTTACTGAAAACACATTATGGGTTTTTAGAGGATGTTTCAAACTGGGACAAAGCAGAGTTAACTCAAAAAAATGTTGTTAACTGATGAGACAGCATGTACATTCAGTAAAGCAACTGATGTTCATGTTAATTTAAAATACTGACCACTTCTCTCAGAAGCTTCTTTTAAATATGGCAACAAATGTGAAAAGACGTTTGCAAGAACATCCATATGATTCAAATAACTACATTTATCTAAGGTGTTTTAAAAAACTCAACTATATCACGGGCCATATAAACCGGGCCACTTTTGAACAGATATCACTTTGCATCTTTCACATCAGTGTTGTCTGTTATATTTAGCAGTTAGGGGAAGGTTGGTAATAACCAAGGGATGCATTAGTTCCACTTCCATTCATAAGAATACAAAGATAATTGTACATCTGTACAACCAATTAAGTTATTTTTATTTTAGGATTAATGTCACACCTCAGGCAGATACTGAAACAAACATGCATGGTACAACACAAAACCTTTTGCTTTATTCTTTGTCTGGAAGGGATGAACGTGCCATCACACACACACAAAAAGGCACTTATATACTCACATGTACTTTATATGTATAGATAAACAAAACACTGCTGATATCCATATGCAAATATACACCTGCAAGGTCACAACCAAAATGTACACACACACACACACACACACACACACACACACAATTCTAGACAACAGTATGACAACATTTACACACATACAAGAGACAGGTAAACTGTGTTTCAAATGCGAACATTGAACACTTCAATAAAAGTTATGCACACATACAGTATAAGCAAATGTCGACATTTACAAATACACACACAGATACACAACAACTTGACAACGTATATGTACAGCGCATACCATAATGTGGACAAATAAGGCTTTCCCATAAGAGACACACTTGAGTGCACACACATTTGTAGGATACAGGACAGGAGCATAGGGGACACACAAATGGGTAAATAAACAGGTTTACACACAAACTGACATCTGAAATTATATGCATCGATAATGAGGCAGTTGAAGCGATTATGCAAACACACACACACCCGCACACACACACACACACACACACACACACACAGTGAGACGCTTGTGCTTGTGTTTATTGTATTGTTCTTCAGGGCTGAAGACTGGAAGTCCTGGTAGGTTTCTCTGTCTCAGGTTACTACCTGTTTATGAATGCTCTCTCTTCTCACCTCCTTTCTTTTGATCTCTTTCTTTCTTTCTTTCTTTCTTTCTTTCTGTCCTTTTTCTCAGTGGATTTGTCCTCATCTCTCCTCCCTCATGCTCTCCTGCTGTGTCCCTCGTTCCCTATCCTTCCATGTCCCAGTGGAAACAGTTCAAGAGTACTGACTCCATGATAGGTCTCTCCGTGGGCTCTTCTCTATTTTGTGCCACCTCGTCCTCTCTCTCCTCTGTCCTGCTGCCTCTGACCTGGAAATCGATCTCATCTCGCCATCTTGGAGGTTGTCTCAGCTCCTAAAATGCATCTCAAGGAGAGAGGAGCGAGGAGAGGGGAGGCCTGCTGAGGATGCACAGGTGTATCCGTTGTGAAGTCTGTTGTCACCCGTAAAGTATAAAAGTGTGACAATGGACAGATAATGCAGCTGTGCCTCATGTCATAATTAATTGGCGTCACTTCAAATTGACGGCTTATAATGTCTCATTTTGTTAAATGCCTGTTACCTTGGAGCCCTCTACTCTCGTGTTTCTTCTTTGCATCTCAGCAGTGAGGGACTAAAGTGTAAGGAGAGGAGGCCAGGAAAGGAATCAAAGAGTAAACAACTTCTACAAGTTGCAGATCTCTACTGAGTTTGAGTGTTTGCATTAATCTTCCTATTAAAAGAAAAAAAATGACAATTTTTACAGCATGCCATCAGGGTTGTACTGAAACCAAACTTTTTAAAGATAATTACAAATAACTTCTAATACATTGCCATATTTCTACATATACATATAAAAAAAAACATGTTCATCATAGAGGTTGGGTTTATGAAATCAAAACATCAGAACCAACTCTGAACCAACTCTGACAGCAATAAAAGTAACCATTAAATTTGTTGAATTGAAGACCCCATAAATACCTATTATATGTGTTTCAGCACAGGAAGTTGGATTGGTGGACTGAGTAATAGTGAGAACTTTAAGGTTATAAAGGCTGCTGTAAAAGTTCAGTCATGCAGGTAATAGACTCAGGCAGGTGAAGTGCAGGCAGAGTTTATCGTGTCATTTATTCAAAGATGGGTTTGTTAGGAGGTGATCATTCCAGACAGGCAAACAAAGAAAAAGGGGCAAGCTAGGCAGGAAAACAGTCCATAAGAACAGGCAGGTGGTATTAACAGGCAGGCAGGGACAAGTAACAAGAATGCTGCATGCTAAGTACGAATGCACAATAGACAAACAAACTGACAACAAAAGAAATTACGCAAAGAATGTAACTGGTTGTAGCAATGTTGTAGCGCCTCTGTGCCTGTATGAACAGAACTGCACTAGTCAGCTGGTAGCCCACTGGATGATCGTTAATGAGCCAGTGATTCTGGGCATTAATGAAAAGGCTGATTACTAATCCAAGTGTGACTTCTTTGCTCTGCCTGAACTAACGTAATAATCTGGTATTTATACACAAATCGAAAAGTAACAGGCACAACTGAAATGTCAAGCATGTGTTCAACCAGCATAACATCACCCATTTGCAATGCGATTGGCGTCAGTTGACTATGTGTGCATGTGTGCACGTGCATTTAGTATCAGCGTATTTGGCTGTCTGTGATTTGGCAATCACCGATATGCTCCATTCGCTGCCACTGGTCCTTGTGTTCCTCCGTATTCAGGTTCATGTCTGTACCTGTATGCATGAGTTGCACACAATTTGCTGCAGAGCGCACACTCATTCATAATTCAGCTGACATGTTGTGGCGTTTCTGTCGCTGCTCCTTCAACACAAGAAGCGATGTTGACTCACTGCAGCGCTGAGCAGCTTCAGTGCACATGGAAAGACTCATTAATAAAAGGGATTTTCTCTCTCACATGCACAGACACACACCTAACACACACACACACACACACACACACACACTGCAAAATCCACTGCAACTGATTTTTCTACTGAGATTTTTAACTATGCTGAATATTATGCATCCCCTGGATTTTAAGGAAATTGTTTAACTATGACTGAACTTCCACCTATATTGTTAATCTATCTGTATTTCGTCACCATTTCCTCTGCATGATTGGCCTTTTTAATGTTTCCAGGATTAAGATTTTGGTCAGTTAATTTGCTGAACTGCGCCGCCTGATGACAAAGTCCTAAATGTCATTACATTAGAAGAAGGATGATATCAGAGAGGATAGACTGCTAATATTATTTGGTATAAAGTTCTGAGGAGAGCAGCAATTACTCTTTATGATCCGGCTGTCATTCCACAGAGAGACAGAAGAGACAGAGAGAGAGGGCCAGCCAACAGACTGTCATCAGGAGTAAATATAGTTATAAAACTACAGGAAATGTTATGAAGACACCATGACCTTTGAGTCAAAAATCTGTAACTCTTTCTCTGTCTCTCCTTGCCTTCATTTATTGCGCACATATTCTAATAAAAAATAACCCTGCCCCTGTTAAATTATTGTGCACCATAATACAGTGTAAGCTATGGCTGCCCCTGGTTCGGGAAGTAAAACATACACTCATTTCATCCATATACAATGTTACGCCACTCACGTTTACAAAAGTTAAACAAAGCAATTTATTAAACAAACCTAGATTAATTAAACACATAAAAAAAATACAAAAACCCTATGGAGAGTTAAGGTCAATGTTGTGAGGTGCATGGAAACAAAGTAAAGGGATGAACTGAAGAAGAACTGAATGCCTACATGGCAAGGTTGTAGGTTTGGTGTAACACCATTGCTGGATGCTGAAACTGTCATGTCCAGAAAACCTTGTTAAGTTAATTCATTCAGTTTGGTTCTTCGTGCTATGGTTGTCTTGTGATTTCCTGTTTCATTTTGGGTTCCAACTTCCTGTCTGTCTCCTGTCACCAGTTTTACTTTTCCCTTTTGTCTGTATTTCCCGCTCTTGGGCTTACCTTGGTCTCCGCCCTGATTGTTTGCACCTGCTGCCCTATACCTGTGTCGGACTAATATATAGCCTCCGTGGTCTCCCCTTTTTTTTTGTCTGTGCCAGTTCTGTCTTGGTTCCATGTGTCAGAGAACCAGCGCTTTCAATCCATGGGCACTGCTATTGTCAAGGTCTTGGTTGCTTTTTGTCACTTTGTTTGTTAGAAGGAGTGATTTTCTTCTGTTTGTTTCCCTTACGTCCTAGTATTTACCTTGGTTAGAGTGAATTTTTGTTTGTTTAGTTAATAAAAACCTTTATTTTGTAACTTTCATCTGTGAATTGTGTATTTGGGTTCTGGTCCATAGTTCAGTCGTGACAGAAACCACAGTGCAGATTGGTTTAACCTGGCAGCTCCCATCATGAATTTTAGCAGAATGTTGCTTGGAAAAAAAAGACTGGTCAACCATCCCTGGATAAATAATGTTTGCAAAAGAAAAACAGATCCAGAAAGCAAATTTTTTCTTATGGCAACACACTTTATCCATGGCTTGAATATGCAGCACGTCCTGTCCTCATTGTGAAGTTGACTCAAGAGCGGTGTGTGTTTTGGGAAGTGCATAAAAAGCAGTAGTTTGAGGGTGATGGGTGTAGAAAAGTTAACAAGAAGTTGTAACTGAAGGCTGAGTTGAACAGGAAGTCGACCTGAGAGAGAGAAACTGAAATGTCGATGTCTCTTCCTTAACAACAACAAAAATAAAATTTGCAAAGGCATTCAGAGTAATAATAATTTACTGGTGGTTTCTGTCAGTCAAAAAGTGTGTGGGATTTTACAAGGCAGATTTTAAGTAGTCTTATTCAGACCCCAGGCCATAACAACTTACGGCTTAGAGAGAGAGAAAACAGCACTCAGTAGAATAAAACCTGCTTCTCTGACAATGTGGGCTTTTTGTTTGGCTTCTTATAGTTTCTTTATGGTTGTTGTTTATCTATTCATGTGACCATATGTAGTAGTTAACTGACATGGAGACAGAACAATTGGTTTAATATTGGAATAAAGGGGGTGAGATTTCAGAACAATGCTACTGTGACCTCAAAATGACAATGTGAGGGAATTAAATCAGAGGAATAAGAACTATGAACAGAGATAAATGAGGTTATTTTTACCTCAAAATGAGAACGTATTAGAGTGAGTAGGGAGATATTAGGAGAGAAAGAGTTGGGGTCAGCTTAGAGTTATTCATTTCTAAACTTTGATCTCTAACTTTCTGAATATTGCCTGGAAATTAACTAAACTTGTGAAATCCATCTGTCTAAACCTAAAAAGTCCTACTACCGATATGATTTGATATGAACACTGGAGTTGGAACATCTGAAGTTTGCAACATGGGAGAAACTGGGCCACAGGAAATTTCAGCAGGTCAACTAAGGCTTTCTTGTGGGCTGCAACCATCGAGGAGGACTACCCCATGTTTGGATCACAGAGACAGGACATGAAACACAGCCTCCATTGTTGAAGTCCAACACTTTGTACACCTATCCGCCACCTTGAAATCCAAACATCATTGTGCTATTACAACATTCCACTTCTTCTTGCTTTTGGAAATGAAATACTGTTACCAGTTATCTGCAACTGTCAACAATTCGGAGATTGCTGAAAAAATGTAGTACTACAGTAGTAGTGCTACAGGTGAAACTTAAGTGAGATATTTATTACCAATTGGTGCAAAGTATTTGAAGAATGGCATGTTTACTGGTGCTATTTCTTTTTTTTCCTTCAATAGAAAGCAGTGGAGAAGACAGATGGTAGGTAGGCAGACAGGCAAGAAGAAATTGGCAGGTGGAATATAAACGAGTCTGCCTGGCTGTCAGTCGTCAGCCAGGGAAGCAAACAGCCAGACAGTCGAACAATCAGCCAGTCAGGCCAGGCCAGCAGAGAGCCTGACAGTCTTTAAGTCAGTCAAACAGCCTGACAGTAAAAAACAAAACAAGTCGATTGAGAGAAAAGTTAAAACCTTGTCAACTTTATCACCTCTGCATACCTGGCCAATCAATGCGTAAAGTCGGCATGATTGTTAAATTTAAGAAAGTTATCAATTTCAATGTCGGAAAAGTGTGAGATGGGAGGGGCTTTCAGACGATGTTTAACCGTCTGAAAAACACTAAAGTTGAAGCATGCCTTGAGAAAATATCAACAGTCACTCAGGGAAATAGTCAGACTGAACTTTGGAAACTTTGGAGACCATACTACAGGTATGCAGTATACCTTATATTTAATGCAATTCATGCATTTGTGGCCCATACAGTGATATCAGGCCAATCAGTGTCCTGTGAAGAAAAACTGTCAATTACAGGGGTGGGAGCTAGGTGTGCTGCATTTAAACAACAATGGAGATTCCCATAGAGGTTAGTGTAGATGCTGCTAGAATCAGTTATTCCAGAACATACAGGAGAGTATTTCTTCATTGAAGTAAGAGCAAAGAAAGGCACAAAAGGCTTTTCTCAAAGGAAATTATGTTTTTGCTTATGTTTTTTGGCTTCAGTAAGAGTTTGACTATGTTATACGGTTCGTTGATCTGACTAGTATAAGTATGTCCGTAATAGACGGTGATAGACATATTGTTCATCCAGTCACCTGTCAAGTTTTTTTTGGACATGCCTACCCTTTTCCAAAAGATAACTTCCCAGATGGTTCTGTGTAGCAAACCATGTTATTTGACTTTCTACTGAGGGGCAGTGAATGCTAAGAAACTGCACACAACCAAAAGCACTGATAGATTTTTGATGAAAACCCACCATTAACATGCCCGGTTTGATTTTGTTTGGAGTATACTGACAACCATAACTCCCCCAAACCCCCTTCTCTCTCTTACTACCCAGATGCATTTTGTGAATGATGTTGTCAAACAATTCAGTGGTGCAGTAAGGACAAATTTGATTCAATTACTTTCCCGTAATACTGAGAAATATTACAAATAGGATTTGAGTGACTCCCACATTATTTCCTGTTTTCTTTTTTCCTGTACTTTACTTTTGTTTTCTTATACAGCATAATTCTTCCTTTTATTTCCTCTCTCTCCCTTTCCATTTCTCTGTAATTGTCAGCATGTAGAGATTACACATATGTCAGTAAACCTCAGTAATTTGTGTTCTAGTATAGCAGTGATTAGGTTGGAAAGAATGGGACAATGGTGCAAATCATGTTCATGTTTTCTTTTCACCAATTACCCTCTCTCTTGTTGGATCCTGTCATTTTTTTAAACTTACACCTTGCAACATTTAAATCTTTAACATATATTTTTTTCAAAATACAATTATTAATCTGTATCTCGCTTATTAATCTATAGTAAGTTTACTATTAAGTAATAATAATAATAATAAACTTTAGTTATAGTGCACCTTTCAAAACCAGAGTTACAAGGTGCCGTACAGTGTAAACATTAGAAAAACAATATAAAACCATAAAAACTACACACTGGGCAAAAACACATTACAGGATAAAGTGCTTATGAAACAGGTGAGTTTTTAGCAGCTTCTTTAAGCTATCAACTAATTCTTTTTTTTTTATAATTAGGGGAAGGTGGTTCCAGAGGGTGGGAGCCACAATTGTAAAGGCTCGGGTCACCTTTGGTTTTAAGCCTAGATTTTGGGACTGCCAGAAGGTCTTGGTCAGTAGATCTCAGAGATGTCACCCAGGTCAGAGCACACAGTATCTCAGAAATATAAGGTTTTTAAAATCAATTCCACATTTGATGGATAACCAATGTAGATTGGCTTGTATCGGAGTGATGTGTGACCTACGACTTCTGTTAGTGACTACATTCTGGACTAACTGGAGACAGGACAATATGGAGTGACTCTGGGTGGTGAACAGTGAATTGCAATAGTCAAGACGGGAGGAAAAAAAACCCGAATGACCTTTCCAGATGTTGTGATTTAAATTTTGCCAATGTTTCTTAAGTTTAAGCAACAAGACTGGACCACTTTCTTTATATGATTGTTGAGGTTTATGTGTTGGTTAAAGATAACTCCTAGGTTTTTTGAGGCTTGCTTAACATTTGCTACTAAGGGACCAATTCACTGCTGAACCTCCCCAGAAATTCTCTCGGGGCCTATGACTCTGTTTTGTCTGGCTTAAGTTAGAGGAAGTTGTCTGACATCCAGTCCTTAATGGCTGTTAGGTGGTCTTGCAGTGTGAAGAGTTTACCAAGGCTGTCTGAAGTATAGCTGTCTATCGTCCGCATAATAATGGTAGGAAATACACTGTAAGTTGACTTGAACTTGAGGAAGGATGCGTTTACATGCGTAGTGCATTTAAAGTTGGCAGCAGAGTAACTATTTGAGATTGAGAGTGTGTGAGCGGGTCATGCATTTGATGGGTTGGGTGTCAGTATTGAGGACAGTATCAAAAATAATACACTTCAAACACAAAAAAGCAATCAATGCATAATGCATTAAGGTTCAGTTATCAAGTGCAACAACTACAGAAGTTAGAAACTCTGCAAAATCTGGTAAGCGGTAAAAAAACACACAGTAAAAAGGATTTGCCAGTCCAATCATGAGCATATGTGCCTCAAAAGTGAACTCACCAATGTTTACTAAGCGGCAGATAAACTGCAGCTAGGACTCCTCGTCAACCAGACATCATGGCCATGCTCTCAAAGTCACAGTTCATGGGACAGAGTTCAGTCAAGGCTGTGTTTATTTCAGCCTTCAAGTCTGTGTAATAATGATTTTCTGACATTTTATAGACCAAACAACTGATTGATTAATCTAGAAAATGATCAGCATATTAATTGATAATTAAAATAATCATTAGTTGGAGCCCTGGACCTCACTGTTTGGTGTGATTACAGGTGCAACAGGTCAGAGGTGAAACAGACTAAAAAATTTCAACCGTTTAAACCATTTAACGGCAACAATGCGGAAACCAAACATTTATGACTTGGCAGTGGCAACATCTGAAGGATGCAAAAATGAAAGGGATGAAATCGGCACATAAACTGCAACAGTTTTCATCTGCAGTTTTCTACAGACAAAATGTAATTCCAGTGTAATTTGAAAGATGTAAAAATTCTACACATAACGGCTTTAATGTTGATGCTACATGCCAGAGGACCCCAAAATGTCTGTGTGGATTGGCAGCCATACATTAGAGTAGTGTTGTGTTCATTAGTTGCACATTGTAGTTTTAAATCCGGCTATTAGCTGCCATGTTTTTCTACCATGCAAATATTATTTCCTTTTGCCTTTTTTTATGGTTCAGTACAGTCAAGCTCTCTTCATGCATAGAATTATTTTTCAAAACCCAGCACTCTCTGTACTACTACTGTACATGAAAGCATATACAAGACACACAAAAGGCCGGTGCTCTCAAACAAGCCCAGTTTCAGCCGAGCAGAGTGCTTTCAAAAGCTCTGCAAGTTTGAACTTTTCAGAAAAGGACTGAACCGCTTTTTTCCCTGCCAAACAAAAGTGAAGGATGTTTCATGCTGTGTGGGAGGCTGGCTTCTTCTCCACAGCAACAACAAAGATGGACACAGAGTCAATAAAAATAACTTTTTTAATAATCTTGTAATAATCGCGTTCTATATAGGCTCGATCAGAAATAAGCTGGTGTGGTCAGCTTTTTTTATTATAGCGTGAAATAAAATTCAGTTCCATGAGATACAGGGCATTTAAATGGCCTGCAAAGCCTTACTTACCTCAATTTACTGCAGCTTTAAAGGCAGAAATGTCATTCACCAGGAGAAACAGGTGAATGAATATAGTTTGAGAGGACACACACACACACACACACGCACACACTCCAACGCACAATGCGAGGGACTGGTGTGGTGATGAGAGATATAAGTGAACATGACAGAGCGAGGTGTAGCTCATTATCACAGGCACAGAGAGTCTGCTGTATATGTGTGTGTCTGTTAAAAGCGTGCTTGTGTTAGTGTGTGTGTGGCAGATTTTGTGCTAGAGAGAAAAGAAAAGGAGCGTGTGTATGTGTGTGTATATATGCTAGGGAGAATCAGAAGGAGAGACTATGTGTGTGATTTCCTCATTATCCAGAAACAGAGAGATAGTGCCTTCTCCTAAGTGAGGATCAGATTTGCCATTAAGATAAATGTTACATATAACACACAGAGAGACGCACTTTTGTGTTCCCACCCATGGCCACAGTATGAAGTATGAAGCAGTATGACAGAGCAAGACAGTTTCTAAAATTAATATAATTAAATTCTTCCAGAAATGCTAATCTTCTTCATTTGGCAAGTACAAAATGCAAGAAATAATTACACAAATGAGTGCATGCCGTAAATTCTCACGAAACTTCATCGTTGATTAAAATCCTCTTTACACCTCTTTCTCATCTATTTCTCACATCTAATGAACGATCCAGCGTCTTCAAGTACCTAAATAAATCAGTCAAATATAGTTGTCAATGTGTATTTGTGATATGTAATCTGTTCATATTTGCAGTTAATCCCCTTATTGTAACTACACAGGGGGATGTTTTGCGAGAAGAGAGCAGCACACAGAGCAGCTTCAGTGACTTGCCTAGCAGGCTCAGAGACATTAGGACAGTTTTCATTCACTTTACTTTAGATTGTTGTTAATGGTGTAGAGACTAAAAGAACAACACTTGTCAAAGGCACACGTCTCAAGCCAGATATGTTGCTCCAGTCTCCAGACCAAACCTCCAGTTCAGGTTTAACTTGGATATAAAATTGAATAGAATCAAAAATCAGAATCAGAAATGCTTTATTGATCCCTGGGGGGAAATTTGTTTAGTTACAGTTGCTCAAGGTGCTCACAAAACATTAAAGAAATAGAAATAATAACAATAAGAATGGTAAAACCTATGCATTATATTACAATATATTTAGAAAATATCATAAGAGTCTGAAGTATGTACATTATAACATGACAATATGACAATAAACACAACATAAATGACAATATATAGAAGATAGGAATTAGACATGGGAATTGGTATATTACAGTATATAACAGACAGGTGTAATGAATCAATAATAGTAAGAGTACTGATAATGTTAATGTTGAGAGCTGAATCCTTAAAAAAATAAAATCAGAGTATTACACATTGATCAGAGTAACATTTCAAGGCCAGTTCAACGACAATGTCTGACACTCTGAAGGAGGAAGTAAAGAGTTGACATGTAGCCTGCAGCATCCTTACTCTGCCTACATGCTAGAGATGCTGGACTAGTGAGAACATTTATCCCCAAATCCTTAGAGCTGATTTATGAATTATTTCATCTAGCAGCTGTATATCGTAAAGATGATAAGGTAGAAGGTAGATGACCATTTGAATGCAAAGTAGTACCCCCAATAGTTTATTTTCTCTATCTATTTTGCAGGTCGGCTGTTCTGCAGTGCTACAGTAAACTCATCTGCTAAGTGTGTGTGTGTGTGTTGATAGTTTGCTTGTTTTTGATCCTGCAGGCTTATGTAACAGTGTCAAAGGGAAGGCAACTCTATACATCTGTGTATTTGTCTGTGTGTATTAATGAGTGTTTTTTGTATGTTTTAGGGGGATACACAAAGCAGTTATACTTTTGCAGCTTTTTATCTTTTCTGCTCTCACTAATGAAGATGAGGGTGCTGTAAGTGTGTTTCCTGTCCCAATTACACAGAAGATAATTAAGAGTTGGCTTAATTTGTCAGATATCAGATCTATCTTTCTCTGTCTGTCTGTCTCTCTCTCAATCACACACACACACAAACACACACACCCCCCTTCGTAATCTGCAAATAGGTACAAGAAATGCACACGATACGGCAAGATAAGGGTAGAGTTTATTAGCTAAAATTGTTTTATTTAAGCTGTTTGACTTTCTACAAATGATTGCTCTAGTCATGGTCTGAAAACTGTGACAAGATGTATTTTTCAGTGATGATACGGTAGAGATAATGTGTTGGGTTTCCTTCTGGAGCTTAACCTTCATTGATTGAATTCAAAGCAATGCCAAACAAGAATTCGATGCATAATGCTTTTTTTTATGATTATCCCAACAAATAAAATTAGCCCTTTAAAAGTGGTGTTCCCATCAGGAGGTACACTGGCATTAATGACTCAATACAGTAATAATGATTCAATCATCAGTGGTGTAATGAAACAGAGTAATAAAACGATGTAGAGGTATTTTTGAGGCGTATCTGTGTATTACTTGAGTTTTCATTTGTGTAAAAAAATTAAATTCTACAAATGCTGATACAAGTTTTTTTCTTTTTCAGAGTCCACATAGCGTTATAGCTACCAACCGTTTGCAATTTTAGCCTTCTGTCTCATTACAATTTTCAGCATTTGGACCCACCGTGCTAAATTTGACTTGTAAATTTTCACTTATTCCTACTAACCTAGATGTCACTATTCATGCATGTTATTTCAACACCAGGTGAGTCATCAACAGCTCCAGTATTTGTCCCACTTTAAGAAAGGAGGGGGTCTAGTTAGCATTAGCTGTCTCACCATGGGTCAGATGAGGTTGTCTACATTACGAGGTAGCGTAACCTTAGCGCCCTATGGATGGCTACACAGAGTAATGTAATGTCAAAGAGTGACATGTGTAACATGAGTGTCGAAATCACAGATGGTGCTAGTAAAAGGTAAGAAAATGTTGGCCCCCAGCTTGGTAAGTGCTTGTTAGGCTGTTACTATTTTTAGCACCCAGTCAATCGCACAAATCAAATTACCGTAAATCAAACCTATCGCTGCAATAAAAATAAATACAATGTAAATCTTCTTCTTTTTGGAACACAACATATACTTACTTTAACGAAAATTAATTTTTACTTCAGTGCACAGAATAGTGTGGAGAGCCTAGTCAGAAAGACAGGAGGTGCAGTATAACACAGGCCCCCACATCCTAATACAGTACTGGCAAAACGCCCTAATCCACTGAACCATAGAGCACCCACCCAAGGTCAAGCTTGTGTTTTCCCACATGGGAGCAGAACCAGGAAAATGAATGAGTATAATCATACACCGCTAATACAATAGCATAATAGGGAGATGCTGAAATAATGCAATTAAATTAAAGCACTCATGTGTAAAAGACTATCCACTCAGTTAGGAGAAACAGGAGTGTAATCAACAGAGACATTACAGAGTGCAAATTAATGGTCTGTATTCTGTGCACTTTATTTGGGATTTATTTTTTATGATGATTTTGCTTTATTGGCTGGTATACAGTGGAGCAAGAAAAAAAAGGAGAGACAAGGGGATGTTATGAGGCAGAATTAAACCTCTGGCACTGCAGATGAAGGCTTTGTGCATACACTCTTTCAATCCATAAGGATAGATCACTTTTCTTCATTTTGTTGCTGTCAGTGACAGTTGGCTGACATTTATATCCACACAGGCATAAAAAATATACATCTTTAGCATGTTGTGAATAGGAAAGAAACACTGCATAGGCCACTGGCAATGATGACATCATGCAAGATTCATACTCAGAATTGTAAGAGAAAACAACTATTCTGAGCTGTCCTCCTTTTATGTTCCAGTGCCCCTTTAAATGGTTTTGTTCTTTGAGGTATGTTAGTATGTAGGTCCATGTATGTTCAAAAGGCCCTTAACACTCAAAGTTCACCTTGAGATGCTGTTGGACACCACCTGACATCGAAAAATGATATTGAAGAAGACAGGTCATGACCTTTGACCATAGGAATCCAATGGGAAAAGCCAATACAATACCTGTTCTTATCCAATCAAGATATACAGCACAAGGTTGAACCCCCAGGTCCCAGAAGGCAGATAGTGGAGTCATAGCTGGGAATATCTGGAGCTGAAAATGTCCTTAATGAACACCCCAGTAAAAATGTGTAAAGTTGTACTGGCCAGTTCACTCCATGAGAAAGTACACAATCAAACATTAGCAACAAATGTGAATGCTTATACCCCTTCATTCCCCAAGTCATTTCCTGTCATCCTTCTATCAGCTGTCTATTAAAGGCATAAAATGCCATAAAAGACCCATATAAAGTTCTTGGTAGTGTACAGTGTTTGTGTTGTGTTGGAACATACTTTGACTTTAGACAAACATCTTATTAGATCAGTTGGTAACACATTTTAGAGGTCTTTGTTTCATTTCCAAAAACATCCTTTCTTTTTCTGGAAGGAAATAACTGTTCCATTTAACTTTATTCTCCATAAATGTTTACTTTAATCTTGCCTCTGGACAAATTTCACATTTTTGCATGTACTTTTTTGATGTGTACTGACTAAAATATTATCTAGGTTTTGTCTCCATATAATTAGATTTCTTTTGGAAGTGTACCATTTGAACACAATCTATTTCCCTTGTAATTAATACCAAGTTACATAGTTATTTCAAGGAAACTGGACAGTAAGTGGGAAATTGTAAAGGATTCTTCTGTTGATAGGTTGTGTTCAGCTTTATAATAATACATAATGGTTGTTGAATTTACTTCAGCTTAACTGCACACAACGTGCACCAAGTCTGTGTTGTTCAAAGTCATTTGTATGCGTTGGCTTAATGTGGCATTTGAACTACATTAATGTGGTCAATCAAAGTCTGTTAGTCCGATATTGACCTGATTTTAATTAAATGCACTATACCTATCTAACATGTTGTTAACATGGTAATAAAACTACAAAGTAGATCTGCTTGTCTAGTGAAGATACGTGATCACATCACGTTTGCTGGAAGGCACTCTACAAGAGTGGTGTGACTTTTTTTTCATGTGTGTGTGTGTGTCTAATTGTCTGTGTTTGTGGTGTGTGGATAGTTGCCAGCAGCACCCAGGGATCATTGACATTACTTCAAGTATCACTAACGGCCAGTTACAATTTGTGACCTGACTTTCATGTCACTGGAGAGATCACTAGAAGCTGCTGTGTGCTAGCTGCCCTGAGCAACATGGAGGTTAAATTGCTAAAAAAAAAAGGAAGAAGGATATACACTGAAGTATCCTGATTGGATGGGAGGATTGGTGACCTTGACAACTACCCATTATCGGGAGCTCCCAAGGGGAGGAAGGGAGGTGGGAGACACTTCAGAAATCTGAGGTTTACTCCCCAGGAGGGAGAGACGGAGAAGCAGAGAAAGATACCCAGAGGGAGGGTTCCTTCAATCCTGTCAGGAATCTTCCAGCTTCCATTCTATCGTTCCCATCCCTCCGGCTGTCACGGTAACCGTTACCATGGCGCTGAGTTGGCAGGATCACCTTGTCACCTCTTGTTCTCTCTCTCTCTTTTTCTGTGTTTCCCCCACTTTGTCTTTCTCTAAATGTCACTAAATTAAACAGACACAAAAACATACTCTTTCTTGTATTCTATTTATCTATGAAAAACACACACACACACACACACAGGCTTAACAGCGGGATGCTCAGAGGCAACAAGAGGTGACGACAGAAGATTAGTGAGGAAGTTCAAGTGGAATTCAAGGTCGCTACTCTCATCAGATTCCGACACAGAGGGAGGGAGAGGAGAAAGGAAGGTTTGATTTAGGTTTTAAATGAATCTGAGAAGATGCACACCCGTTGAGTCTTCATAGCAGGTGCAAAAGGGGAGACAATATGTTAAGTGGAAAACTCCATGCATGCACAACTATGGTAATAGCAATATACAACTATGTTTGTGCCTTTCTTTTTGTTTTAACAACAGCAAAATGTTGATACGGTGTGTGTATACTGTACAACATCTGAACAAATTTAGTGGCAATACACAGCTATGTAGTTGCAGATTGCAACTTACACGTTCGAGGAAATAAGATCTCACATGCAAACCAGAAAATAATGCATCCAAACCATATTGTGCAGCAATATAACTGCACAGTCCAGCCATATTAAATTGTATAAACTACAATTATGTCTCAATACTTTTATGTTCTTGCCTTCCACAAAAAAAAATGGTGGTTTTCACACCGCAGGGGCATCAGTCACAAAAACTGTAAGATAATTAACTTGGAAATAGGAGACTTTTGTTATTTGCAAGCTACAGTCTGAAGGTGAAGCACAAAATGATCTGTGCCAAAAATCTTTTAATACAGGAGTCAGTTCTTTGTACAATAAAGTGCTGCATATTTATCACTGTATGACACTGTCGAGTATGTCTGAGCCAAATAAGCACCAGCAGTATTACAAACTTTACTGATTAAAGTAATGAACATGTATGTGTGTGCATGCATGATTATGTGTCTGTCCATTACATGTGAGCACAAATCGACGTAACAGCTTAATGGAATTCAAAACTAAGCTATGCATTTTATTAGTGTGCTTGTGTGTGTGTGTCTGTGTGTGTGTGTGTCCATTTTCTACCATATCACAGAGTGTATTGTACATGTATTTAAATGAGAATGTATGTAAAATCTGAATATAGACTCCAGTAAAGCTTCAAAAAGAATACTTGATGCAGCAACTTGCACATGTTTACAGTTAAAGCGACTGTTGTAACAGCTGTCGAGGGCATTTCAGATCCTTGTCTTATATTATTATTAAAAAACCCTTTTTCTGCATTGAATTGAATGACATTAGATGGCATGTCCTCTTTTTTAATTCTAGATTTAGACAAAAACCTAACCATTTTTCCAGTAAAAATTATCAAGGGCTTAATTTAAAATCTCCTTGATATTTAAAGGGGAAAAAAAACAAATTAAGTAAATAAATCAAATTGCAGGGATTTTTGACCTAATCTTAATATCTCACTGTCCACTGAGAATGGAACAATAGAAATAAACTTACACTGAATGCCAAAAATGTGTTAAAAAGTGTGTAGCCAAAGTCATGTATCGTAATAATAGTGTAATTGTAAAGTAATGAAGGTAAAATGATACTCCCTGATGACCAGCAGTAACAAAAACTCCAAGTCGCCCTTTCTTCTCTCTCTCTTCTCTCTTCCCTCGCTTTCTCGCTTTCACGGGAGCCCGACACAGGAAACCCTCCACCAGAAGTGTTTTATTTGAAAGCTCTGAGGCAGGTAGAAGTTTAATTGCTAGCAATTGCTTACAAGGCAGAAAAGTGCTGCCTTGATCATATGCCATCTGTGTGCAGATTACATTTCTATAAAAGGAGGGGTCGGCATATGTGATTGGGTCTGTTTCAACTGTGCAAGACATCGAAAGACCAAAACTTCTGTCATGTCAGAAATTCATCCGAACAGCAGAGTAAGGTTAAAAATTAGCTCAAATTGGCTTTATTTAGCTTTATTTTAGACATTCACATCCGGTGTGACATTGCTAGTGGCAATAGGAATTATAACCATGTGAAAAAGAATTGGAACAGCAGATAACTCAACGTGTTTGGCTGTGAACATAAAAGGCTTTAGGCAATCAGGACAATAGCTTTGTGTTGGAGGCACAAAATGAAAAATGCAAGCTATGGTTCCCCACTCCTCTTCACTCCTCTTTCTCTCTGCTATAATCCTCAATTCACTGTGTATCCATTTGGGTCATAGCTCAACACTCCTCATATCTGTCTCATAAGAAGGTTTAAGGCAAAGGAAATGTCTGAGCTTTCTGCCTTGTGCCTACCATTATTCAGAATGGGAGGAATTGTACACTGGGGAAGTTGGAAGTGAGGGAAACAGAGAAAATAAGGCACAAAGGGTGAAAAAGAGGAAGATTGAGATCTTGAGTCTGTCATTGTTTCTCTGTAGAACACAGCATCAGTATCTCTGTATCTGAGAGTATAAAAACAACCACTTCACTATCAGTTTTACATCCCAGAATACAAGAGACTGAAAGGCAAATAAAGTTTGGAATAATAAGGGGTTAAATGGATACTTATTCAACTAATGGATGGATGAGCAGATAAATGGATGAGTGGACAAACTGATGAATGGGATAGATGAATAATAAACCCATCCATGTACAAACTGACAAATGAATGGAAATACCATGTATTTGAGGGGGAAGTGGAAGCAGGAAGGCGTGATGGTACAGTAGGATGGATTGATTGATGGTAGAAGTGGCGATCCAATCCCCCCCACACACAAACACACTGTAACCAAGCCACTTAAAAAAACAAAACAACCTGACGAGAAACACGCTTAATCCTCAAGTCCTTCCAAACCCCCTCTCCCCTGTGAAGCTATTACGCAATCCTTTCATACACAGACAAAAACACAGATTGGAGCCGAGCGGCAGATAAATGATGTGTGCTGCAGCAGTCTGTGGAAAGAGATACAGGGAGGAAGCTGGAGGGAGGAAGAAGAACAGGGGAGGGAATGATGCAGAGATGGGTTAAGAGAGAGGATGCAAAGATGTGAGTGTTTGTGGTACACACACACACACTGATTAGTCATCACTAAAACGCTGCAACTTGTAGCAGCTAACTGTCTCTATCTCTTCTTAAATTTACTCAGTTATTCTCTCCCTCACTTGGAATCTCTTATAATGACAAAGTTGAGTTACCTCCCCCATGGCAGACAATCTAACAGCAAGAGGTCCTCTTATCTCCTCTGACAGTAATTAGCTTGAAGGGATATTCTGTGACATTTTCAGATAAATAAATGTCTGTTTTGCTGCTCTATATCATCATTTGATATAACACAGTAATGATTCAACCTGATCCCCCAGTTCATAAGAGTTAAGCATTGTGATTTTGGTTGAAATCACTACTCTGTTAAGGTTAGGGGACCTTCATCTGTCATGGTGACAATAATAAATGCATGCTTAACAGGGTATGTTAAGGAACGATCGTGGTGATGCTTAAAAAAAACACCATTGACTGTCAGTTAAAGTCTGATGTTTTGTTGACCCATGCACCCTCAACAATCTCCTCCCTATGCAGACCCTGGGGATAATGTCACCATACTTCCTCCTTTGCTCCCAACAACTACTGAGTGGATTGACACAAAATGTTATACAGACATTCATGGTCCTCAGATGATGTACCTTTGTGACCTTTCCCATAAGGTTGACGTGTGGTTTTTAGATAAATGCCTCGACCACTATTTGATAGATTTCCGAGAAATATGGTGCAAACATTTATGTTCTCCTTAGGATGAGTCGTTACAACTTTGGTTTCACCTTCCATCTAGCACCACTAAATTTCAGTTCCATCAGCCTCTCCTGTACTTTGTGTTTAGTGGTAATTATCAAATTTCAGCATTCTACTGTGGTATGCAGAACATGGTAAACATTACATGAAGAACAGAATTGTCATTGGGAGCATTTTAACATCCTGACAATAGCATTTAGCTCAAAACACCACTATTTTTTAGTACACCTCATAGAGTCACTAGACGAGTCTTGTTTTGTTTTGTTTCCATTCTCTAATTCTGTGTCAATATCTTTCTCTCACCCTCCCTCTCTCTTGCACCCTTTCCCTGGAAGAAGCTTCAGACTGTGAAAATGATGAATAAATTAGCATGAGGACTAGAGCCTCTGTACTTGCACAGTTTGTGTATGTGTTTGCATATCAGCAGATTTGTGTTTTTTTTAACTATTTTGTTTGTGTACAACTATCTCTGGATCTGAAGGCACGTGTGTACATGTGCGTGTTATGAGATTTATTTGATTCAGATTAATTAATTAATTTTTGCCACCTGCAATTGTTTTATTGTGTTAAAGTTGGACAACCACAGTTTCTGACAGAGTGGTACCGGCTGTCCGCCATACTGTGACATTGTAAAGCAAACATGATATGCATTACTTTGAGTTACAACAAGTGGGCTGACAGTGCACATTTACTGTATATGGTATATCATGCAATATGTTAGGCAAATTTAAGGTTGTTAAAGTTGTTGAAAGTTTTTCTCAAGGTTTTCATACAATATGACTATATCTTATTCACGCAGAATTCCTCACCTCAGCTCAAAATAGGCTTAAAAGAGTATATCTGTGTTACAGCACAGTATAAATTATGCACTAATTTCTTCAGACAGAAATAAGTACAATGGTCAGACTTTCCTCTTTAATGCAATACTTTCATCACTGAAATTGTCTACCTGGGGTACAAAATAAGCTGGTTTGGCAATTTGGAAGTGAGCTAATCAACTTTGTTGTGCCAAAACAGATTGTCTGTCCAGAAGCTGATCTAGTGATACTGTTGAGGGAGCAGTGATGAACTTCTGGCCTCAAGGCCCTTTCAGACATAACGGCATTTGAGCTGCGCTCGCTGCTGGGTTCAGGGCACATCTGACTAGGTGTTCTGGGAAATTGCAGAAGACAGAACAAAAAAGGTGTCATTTTTTTATCAAGGTGGAACACTTGTACTGTGTACACTGTAAACCAAATAACATATCTAAGCTATGTTTATCATATAGGCTACATATTGCGTGCCTACAAGCTACCTGTTAAAACACAGGTAGCACCAATGCCTACATAGACAGAAATGTGTTTTCAAGATAAAGTTTTCCTCCCAGAGGTCTTGATACAAATGTAAACTTAGGGAATTCAGACACACAAAGTTAGGTTTTCCATTAGCTTTTTCTCCATTTTCCGTCGTGGTACAGCACAAGCCATTGGAAATAATGGGTTTCAGAGTGCAGTGTTGTCGCATTACATCTGCAAGGGCCTTAACATTGTCAACAACAACAAAAAAGTATTAACAACCAAAGTTAACACAAATTATTTCAGGACTGACTTTGTAGCTGATGAATAGAAAGTTGTTTGAATGTCCAACTGAAATCAAGTAACAATCAGCTTCACAGCAAGTGCATGGTCAATTTACAGCTAAGGACTGCTATGCTTTTTGAAAAATGTAACTCTCAAGTGGAGAAAACAAAACAAATTACATTTGTACACAAGACTTTTGTGACTCATACTCTTTTCATGGACTGGCAATAACACATTATGTTACAATTATAATATGTACAATATGTTCTGTCTCGAGAAACAACAGAACCACAGGATGTGAACACCAAATGACCTTGAAAGGAGACATACTGAAAGAAAGCCTGTACACACTGAGAGAAAGAGAAGAGTGGAAACATCCTTCTTTTGGTCTCTTGTCTCCTCTGGATATTGTAGCTGAAGGGTCCCGGTTTGTCAGTGACAGCTGGCCTCATGAACGCCTGCAGAGAAATGCCAAGACGGATCAACAGCAGAGCAACTGAAAGGAGGGGAAGGGTTTAATCTGCACAAGAATATTTTTTTAAATCTATTATTTGAAGAGGCAGGGACACGACTAGGAGGGATTCAACTAAGAAAACCAGGCAATATGTTGAGCTGATTATCCAGACGATAAATAACCAAAACAAGCTGACCTGGAAAATATGAAGTATCACACCATCTTTATGTACTTGGACAATAACTCCTTATTTTATTCACTCTGGTTAATTGAAACACTCTTACAACACATACAGTGGGTACGGAAAGTATTCAGACCCCTTTAAATTTTTCACTCTTTGTTTCATTGCAGCCATTTGCTAAAATCAAAAAAGTTCATTTTATTTCTCATTAATGTACTCAGCACCCCAGACAGAAGAAAGAAAAAACGAAATGTAGAAATTTTTTGCTAATTTTATGTAAAAAAGAAACTGAAATATCCACATCTTCATAAGTATTCAGGACCTTTGCAGTGACACTGCTATTTACTCACCAATGCTGTCCATGTCTTCTGATCCTCCTTGAGAATGGTTCCTGGCATCCTTCATTGGAGGTCCAGCTGTGTTTAATAACTGATTGGACTTGATTAGGAAAGGCAAACCTGTCTAGATAAGACCTTACAGCTCCAC
>NW_023339751.1:17521036-17526558 GCF_004916995.1 Morone saxatilis | reverse complement strand
AGAAATAAAATGAACTTTTTTGATTTTAGCAAATGGCTGCAATGAAACAAAGAGTGAAAAATTTAAAGGTCTGAATACTTTCCGTACCCACTGTAAAGAGCTCTTGACTTTGGTTCAGTCATATACTCCCTGACATCCAGCGCTGATCCAGCTCATGTGATTACAGCGACCACATGCCCTGTAGTCAACACAAAACATTCAAGTTTCCATCATCGTAATCATTTTAATAATCTCTAACAGCAATCTTTATGCTGGCAAACCAAACTAAAACATGCTACCTGACAAATTTTGTATGTGTATGTTCTTTCCTTTTCCACCCACCTGCTGTTTTTCCCTCCATCTCCAATTTCATGAAATAGAATGTATATATTCTATGTCATTGTCACTCATTCATCATTATTCAGTGAAATTGAGTCTCCTTGATTGACAGAGCAGTAAATAATGAGAACTGATAACACATCTCATTGTACTCACTCCTGCTATTGCTCTCTTTTCCTTCAGTGAGCAAGCACTAATAGCTATTTGATCACATTTTAATTCAGCTGCTCATCATTGGATAATCAGTTTTATTGGACTTTCTTCTCTCTTAAACAATATGAAAACTAAAATGTGGGTAGAAAAAAATCCCCTATCTTGAAAGTAAAAAGAATTTAAAACTTTTATAGGATACCTATATCCTATAAACCTATAAATTTTAGAATTTCTGCTGATAGGCCTTCCTAAATGTTACAAACTGGACCTTTAAGTTAAATGAAAATAGACGTATTGGCAAACATGTCTGAAGATTTCGATATTAAATTGATTGGTTTCTAAAGCCGCTTTTCCTATGTGTTACAATATATAAATATTTTTTGAGTTCAAATATTATAATATGGGGGCTTTTCCAAGCAAATATTGATAAATGTGATTGCGATTAAATCATCACATATTGCAACTCCTTAAAGTCTCCATGCAGCTCTCTTGCCACGTCATAAATATTTCCCGAGATTTGCTTCTGGCTGACATCTTGCCGGCTGTATAATTAATCTAAGCATAATGGTACACAAAGTTAGCGACTATTAGCTGACGAACACCGTAGAGCATTTATCTGCTGAAGACCCAGCTGTTTTTCTCAGGAGTTGAACTTTTGACTTAAAGCAAAGTTAATTCAAATGAATGCTAATGTTGCTCTTTGCTTGCTGGATGTGTTAACAGGCAACTGTTGACCAACACGTTCACCATATCAACTTTACAAAGCCATTATATGTGAAACGTGTGTGTGATGTTGAGCTACTTGCGAATGATTGATTTTTATCAAATGGCCAGATGTGCAAAGGGGCTGTTCATAGTGATGAACCCAGTGAGAATTATAATGTTTCACTGAGGTTTTTATAGCCTCTTTTAGCTCAGTTTGCTTTCATGGCCCCAGAGTTTAGTGATACTCTCATAAACTCTGTTTCCACCTGCACCGGGCCCCCTTTTTAGCTCTGATAAATCCACAAATAATAGATGCTATATAATATATGACATGCTGCTTATTGCCTGCTGTATGTGTAAGTAGGTAAGGGTAATTATTTGCTAACATAGACAACACAAATGTATAAGGTGATAATATGTCTGGGCTGTATTTCTGACAGCTTGTTTGTAATCATTTACCCCCTCATGGACCAAAATGCATTAATGCAGATTTAATTGCTGAGAGGTTAGAGAGCCCCTTTAAAACAATAAATGCAGCTTAAATGACTTTTGCTGAACAGATAAACAGCAGAGCATCTTGATGACCATCCAGGACAAGCTGAGCAAGAGCAAGCAAAATATATGTTAAAAAACATAAAGGACATATTATACTGTTGTTTGGTAACTGCACATTGATTAAACTGACTGATAGTGCCGTTAGTTTCATGAAAAAGCATCTTACGCAATGAAGCTCTAAGGGCTCACACCCCGTCTCACCCTGATGACTGCGTGGTGATGTCATCTACACTGTGATGCTCTCGCTGTCAGTGGCCATGAAAGAAACCCTGTCACTGCATACACTGTGGTCAGAGCACTCAGACAGAGCCCTAGGTCGGCCTGGACGTAGGTCGTACGTGTGATGCATGTTTTTAATTATTTTCTTCTGTTGTAATTTCCTCACAGAAACAGAACAGCCTGGAGAAGCAGTAATATCAGAACGCTGTTTTTGAGACATCTTTGGAAAATCCGAAGAAAGGCTAGCATCAGGACGAGGTTTTCTTCAGGGTATGAGGGTGATGTTTCTGTTAAACAGATATTAAATTATAGAGTTTATGGAATGTCCTCACATGTCCAGTACGTACTGTGTGTGTCTGCTCTGTGATTTACTGTGTGCATGGCTGTGGGACATCTGTATCATGGCTGCATACTAAGTATCCCAAGGGACTGTCTGACACATAGATATATATGTGTGTGTGTGTGTGTGTGCGTGTTGTGTGGTTATGTGTGTGTGGTGGTGTGTGTGTGTATGTGTCCAGACAAGGTTGCAGAGACTTGAAAAGTGCCTTGTATCAAGGAAAATGAAGATAAAGAAAGATACAAAGTGAGAATAAACAAAGGACTGAAACCTAGAGCGAGAGGAAAGAAAAATGACTTAGGAAAAGGGAGGAAAAGAGACAAATCAAGGAAAAGTTGGAGGAGAAGAGAGGAGTGTGAAAGCTGTAAGATTCCAATGAATAATGTATGGCTTTCTTGCAGCTCTCTCTCACCAGTTGTTCATCTGCTGTTCATCTGTAATAAGTTCTGGCCGACATAAATCTCTGCTTAGACCCACTGTAATGGGTTTCACTCATTCTCCGACTCCCTTTTTCTCCCTCAGTCTCTATCATTCTGTCCCTTTCCATCTTTCTGTCATATTAACTCCCCCTCTGACTCTCCCTTTCTTGCTAATCACCATACTTATGACTGATCACACCCTAGCAAAGAAGTAATAAGTAGACAGTGAGGGAAACATGTGGGTGAACATGAGAAAGAGAGAAAGAAGAAAGAAAGAGAAGAAAGAAAGAAAGAACGAAAGAAAGAAAGAACCGAAAGAAAAGAAAGAAAGAAAGAAAGCGAAACTTTCGAGGAGTACACGTGATAAGGTGTTATAACAGATAATGGCTACCAACTATATGGCCAAAGTGTGGTATAAGGGGACTGATAACCTGGCTCCAATCAAACATCATGGACGGAACACAAAGCACGTTTTTTTGTAATCTAGTTAACCGAGACACGTGGATTAATGGGAGAGGTGGAATTAACGTTGTGTTTTACTGCAAATTAAAAATGGGGTCCTGCTTTCGATGTCCCGAAGAGTGCCCTCTTGTGGCCATAGTACTGCAATGTCGTAGCTGAATTATAAAGATTAAAAAAAGAGAGAATCATATGAAGAAATGATAAATAAAATGAACAACAGATAAATAGAGAATATAGAGAAAGAAGAACAAAGTCATCATTTTCTAATGGACTTCTAAAGCTGATGTCTGGGCCTTAATGTGAACTCTCTCTCTCGCTGTGTGTGTCAGTATGTGTGTGTGTGTTAGTCAGAGGTGACCTTGGGTTAAGAGAACTGGGGTCGACTGAGGCGGCACTGTCGCAGCGAGACACAGATCTGACTGACAGCACTGAACACTTTGTGTAAGTGCGTGTGTGAGTGTATGTGCATGTCTTTTTGTTAGTATGCGTGTACTTGTTGTGTTTGTATGTGTGTGGGTGTGTGTGCATGGGTCCACCCTGCCTGCAGATTATTGTACCTTCCAGCAGCCCAATATCTAAGAATAAACCCAAGTGTCAGGACAAGGAACTGGCAAGCCTTTACCAGTGACACACACACACACACACCTATATCATTTGCTCTTTTCTGGGAGGGAGGGGAAGAGTTGAATAAGAATATTGTATGCTGATGCTGTCCCTTTGTGTCCCATGATATATGTGTGACTATGTGTGTGGGGAAAAAACATTTTTTACCTCGATTTTTTAGCACATATTGTGACTGCGGGAATGTTTTTCAACTGAACTGTGTGTTATGGGTTTTGGGTTTGTATCCTGAGGCCGAGGTTTGGGTTATGGTTCAGGCTGAATGTCAATAAAGTAACAGTCCTGCTAGTGCTTAGATCCGTTTTCAGTCAGTAGGGATGCACTGACACACAGAGTGATAGATGCTCAAGCCCACCCCTCTCCCTTTCTCTCATGTCTTGGAAGTCTCGATGTAGGAAGCAGCATCAAATATTTTATTCAGTAATTACCTTCTGCAAAGATATGCTGTATGTATAATAGGGTAGGACTTTGTTACAGCAGCTTTGCTTGCTCCACATGTACATTTCTTGTGTTGAAAAAAGGACTGTTGTAAAGATGCTGTCTCAGATCTTTTCACTGCTAGGGAACATTGCATTGATTCCTTGTACTGAACGTACTACACAGTGAACATGAGCCCTGAGTAATACACAGACGCTGAGTCGCTTCAGCCTGCCTTCCTAGCCTATGTGTCGCCGAAATTGCATGTAGATAGGACTTGAATATTCAGTTTGCAAACTGTATCTTTATTATCTTTACTACATTCTCAGCTCACAGGCTTATCCTTCACAAATGAGTGAGGTGAGTGGGACTACACAGTCGGAGCTCTGGTCAAACACTGAACAATGAACCAATCTTTTGAACAAATATTTTTAATGAACAATTCACTTAAAATAACTGCTATGCCCATCACTAGATCTTGCCCTGTGCTTTAAGTCACTGTTGACTTTTTCAATATTTAACCAAGACCATAATCTTTCCCTAACCTTAAAAAAGTGCTGTGTGTGTGCCTAATGGCCGAGTTATGCTATAAAGCTAGCCATCATAGAGAGGGTCGATGTGCGATAATCATTTCATTGTGGGGATAATGGTGCGCATTTTCAGACAGTGTCTCCTGGAAAACATTCACAGTGTTGCACACACAAAAGTGACAGGGATGATTTGAGCACACATACTTTGCTGAGCCGAGCAAAACACGACTGGCAGGGTGTGAGTCATAAAGGAACAGGGAAAAAACTCACACAGAGAGGTGGAGAGAGAAAGGAAGAGAAAAGGAAAGAAAAGAGCAACAAAGAAAGAACAAGAGAAAATTGGAAGAATGATACTTCAGAGGGAAGGAATGAGTACTTCAGAAAGCAGTGAAGCCACAAAAATCTAATGGAGAAAAGGGAATGAATGACTGTATGCAGATTAAAAGGAAATGATTGAGTTTAAAGATTATGTTATGTTACGATTATGTTTTTCTTTCTTAAGTTAGAGTTAGATGAAAAAATAGGTTTGTTTAATCTAAACACAAACAGAAATGTAAAAACAACAATTTGTGGATTTGGTTACTGCACATTGTGTAACTATTGGCGAGCACAGCCAGGCACAGTAACTTAATTTTTGTCACAGTGAGGTTGCCAGGTTTGATACTGTCATTGCTGTACAGACAGGTTTACTAAAACATGCACACAGACCGTATCTGGCAGCCCACACAATAAAATGCATGACACAGTGCACATAGTGCTAGGCTGAACATGAGTGGTGTCACT
>NW_023339751.1:17467504-17521024 GCF_004916995.1 Morone saxatilis | reverse complement strand
TTCTCATCTAACCCTTGGAAAGAATAGAAATAAGCGTATTTCCCAAATTGTTGAAAAGTTAACTCTCACTGTTACAGTACAGTACAGTAGAATGTAAATGAGTAACAGTAAAGAAAACATTCTGTGTTGGGACAGTGGTTTATAATCCTGCATACATGGTATTCAGTGTGTTTTGTGAGTTTACTTGTAATATTTGAATGACAGACCCAGTGTGTTGCCCGATGACTCTGCTAAAGTTGAGACTACTCTGTGTGTGTGTATGCACTAGCACACACATCTGTCAAATGGAACTTTATTTGCATGAATAAAACAAATTCCCATTTCAACGAAACTTTGGTGCTTTGATACTCTTTGAGAATCTGAGTTCAGACAGGATCCATGTTCCTCATTAGTGTGCGTTGGTGTGTGGTGTGGTCCATTCCCTAACCAATAGGACAGTACTGTGTCATTACCAAAGTGTCATCTGTACAGCCTCCTTCTCACTGTGGCTCCAGCACCATTAAAGTGGCAGTTGAGGAAAAAGCGTCTTGTGTGCGTGTTGGTGGTGGTGTGTGTGTTGTGTGTGTGTGTGTGTGTGGAGGGGACAACGGGCAACTCAAAGGACTCTGGAAACTATTTCAGGCATAATTGGGAAGAAGGAGGGTCTATTTCTTACGTCTTTTCTCCCAGATGGGACAGTTCCCAATGCCACAGTCGCAGAAGGGTTATCATTTTAGCAGCTATTCATTATCTTTATTACCCGCTTGATAGTTTGGAGAAACTGCCCATTTATTGCTCATTACACCTCTTTGGTAGAGTTTATGTTTTAAAATTCAGCAGAAACATGAAAGGGTTTTATTGCAGAAAAAAATACTTTTCCTCCATTCATCCTCCTCACACTATTTGACGTTTTATACTAGCTTTGTTTTTTAAAGTCTTGAACCAGAGTTCAACAGTCCCTGCTCCCTCCAAGACAATTTTTGTTGTATGCCACAGTCAGCTTGTGTGTCTTTTATTTAAAAAAGGGCATATGTTTTCCATCATGGCCACGAAACCATATTGGCACATATTCAGGTATGCAGGGAAAGGAAGAGAAATGGACAGGCGAAGAAATGCAAGCATGACTAAAGAAAGTGTGATAACCTGTACGGACCGCAAAAAGCATCCCACTGTCTCACAACTCTTCCTCACCGCCTCTTGTTCTCCCTATAGTTTGAGCTCAGTATGGATTGAATACGAAATCAGGAGGATATAAAGGTTTCTACCTGGATTCACTTCACTAGTGCACTTAATGAGAGAGCATCTGGAATAATATTCTATTGGTACCGTTGGTACATTCAGCAAGATCTGATGTGGCTGCAAAGCTATCAGCAGCTCAGCAGCTCATTGTTATTGCCTGTGGTTGTATTTTACATTTCATACGCATGTGTATATTAGACAGCACTTTCAGGGATAGGATCTAAATTCACAGGGGTATTGGGTCCTTTTATCGCACTCTGTGTGCTAGCTGTGTTGAATTTGAAAATGCTTTTAAAGGACTATATCGGTGTTTGTTTTTCCTGCGTGTTTTTGCAATGCAGAAAAACACCAAATCTTCCAAAATTTTCCAAACTATACCACACTTTTTGCTATTTATTAAAAGTGTTCTCTTATCTTAATGGTTTGCCTTTATATCAGTATGGGAACTTAAAACAGGACAGATAATTAGGAAAGCATTTGTGATTTGAATTTGAAATATATCAGTTCTTATTTATGAAATGTTGCCCTTCTTTGTACCTTTAGACAAATGTAATTTTTAGGTTTAGTTTTTAGGAACTATTTCCAAAGCCAATATGCAGAATGCTTAAGAATAGATTTCTGTTCTTCAGTGAGCATCTTTTGTGAACAGACTGGTCTTGGTATATGCCTCACAGTTTTGATGTATAAAAGTTTGGAGTAAATTCTGGGTGCCAGCCAGCCACAATGCTACACTAAAGAGACAAAGGGGAAGGAGTGGGAGGAAAGTAATAAGAGCACAGATTTAGAATGAATTCAGCTCTGGGAGAGTAAATGATATTTCCAGGCCAAATGTGGACACAGAGACGTCTCAAAACATCAGGCTGTAATGATCAGACACCAATGATAGGCAGATGGCAGGAGACTGCAGCTAACACAAAAGTAAAAAATAAAAACACAAACCTGCCATTATGTATGCATTTTCCTGTTTTTTGTTTCGCAGAGGCTCCTCTTGTTCTTTACTTTTCATGAATGAATGTTTCAAATCTCCTTTTTTCCCTTATTTTTCTCTTTAATCCTTTATTGCCCTCATGCTATTTCTATGACTCTACACACACATACAATGCTGTTCAATTTCTTCTATTTCTGTTTATATATTTTCAACTCCACTTTCACTTTTATTTAGTAGCTGACTGCCTCTGTTCCTTATTTCCTGTCTCTGCAGCTCAAGCATTGCTTTTATTTCCTTACCTTCCCTCGAGGTTCCTCTAACTGACTCTTTCTTTCTTACAGTATTTATTTGGTTTGTGCCTTCCCCCCTCCTCTCTATTATGTTTCCTCTCTCTCTGCCTCTCAGTGTTATCAATAGACATTAGTTTAAAGTGTTTGATGTCAATCAGCGGTGTCAGTAATAGATTAAAACAGAGAGGTGTACACAGAAAGCTATTGATCTGTAGAGTCAGATCTGCTCAGCTTAACACTCGAGTGCATGCTCTCCACAGTACTGTAGTGTGTGTGTGCGTGTGTGTGTGTGTGTGCGCACGCGCTTTTGCCCAAAAGACACATTTTTTTGGTTTTATTTTGCCAGTCTACTTATAAGCAGATCAAAATCGTCTGTGTCGCAAAAACAATCAATGGTTTACACGTGATGATGTGGGCAAAACAGCATTCTCAAAAAATAGCTAATGAAAAAGGGTTTACATAAAAGGTAGTTTGATATGTAAAAATAGAAATATTTGTTAAATAAATATGTTATATTTAGGTTACATTTTACAATAAGATGAGGTTATGTCACTGCCACGGCAGAAAAAGAGCTGGATTAGTATCACGTTGTAATGTGAAAAGTTTATTGTTAACAAGATGTTTTTCACATTAAAATAGGTTATAATGTAATGTCATAACAATGCTTCCATCATGAAACATTGAAAGATAGTGTTACAACAAGAAACGTTTCATGATACATAAGAGAGTATGATCAGGTTATATATTAGGTATACTTTGTATACTATACCTATGATTATGTATGATGTTAGTGTATGTTGTATTGCTAGTATATTAGTATACATATATACGTGTGTTATATTTTTTCTTTTCTTTTTTTTTTATTTGCTTGGGCTACTGATATAGATGGAATATTCGATTGTCTATGTTGCGTTGGTGTATAAGTTAAGTACATTGAGTGTCGAGGCCTTAAAAACTTAAAATCTCTATCAGATAGTAGTTTTTGAACAAAAAATACTGCATGTGTTTCCCGTTCGTTTATGTGTTCTTTATGTATCTGATTCCTCTTGTGTCAGTCGTCATTTGTTTGTACTCCCCACAGAAGTTCAAAATTCCACTTAAAGGTGTAGCCGTTGACACGTAATGGAGCCGCTTTGACAGTGCGTGTTGCGGTCCCATTTCAACATGATATCGATTCCCTCTGGGTACAGACCAGAGCTTTTTGTTCATGATCCGCTCCTGGCTTTCATCTACTGCCAGCTCTGCGGTTACTTTTCCTGATCACCTGCTGCCCATGCGTGCAACCACTCTCACCTGTGTTGCCGTCACTGGATTGTAAACCCACTCTTTCCTTCAGTTCTGCCCAGATTGCCTTTCGAGCAGGCTGCAAGTCTCTAGTGTGGTATTTCCTGGATTGTTTCCTTGGTTTCGACCCTGCCTTGTCCTGAGCCCGGCCTCCTGCCCAGGTAAACCTGAAGAGCAGTTCTGTCCCTGACCCCTCTGCGTGCTGCTCGCCTTGTTGTCCTAGTTTGTGTTGGATTGCTCCCTGGAGTCTGCTGGGCTAGAAAGTGTCTGTTTTGGCTAGCTCAGGTTGTGGACTATTCTTGTGTACCTGCTGTGGATTTTACAACTCTGTTTGGACAATAAACTGTTGAACTGTTCCAACGCTGGTCTCAGTCTGTGCTGTTCTTGGGTCCAACCTCACGCCCATTACACTTTTAACTGTACTGACCACAAAAGGTGATCATAGTGAAAAGAAGGATGGAAATATAAAATATAGTGCTTAAGCCCATTCAAAGTTTTTGAGTTGCAACTTGGCTAGATAAAAAGATGGATGATCAATTCATGCTGATGCCAGAACTTGACCAACCAAGAATTAAGAGTTCATTTCAGCATCAAACTCACCTTTTGCAATAAGGTGGTCTATTAAAAGCTCTTCATACTCTGAACGCTGCTCTGCTCTGCTATTCTGCTGTTGCATTGCTCATTTGCAAACTGCTGCTTGTACAGGGTGGCACAGTGGTGCAGTGGTTAGCACTGCTGCTTCACAGCAAAAAAGTTCCAGGTTTAAACCTGTTGCATAGCTGGGACTAGGACCTTTCTGTGTGGAGTTTGCATGTTCTCCCTGTGTCTGCATGGGTTTCCTCCAGGTGTTCTGCTTTCTCCCACAGTCCAAAGACATGTGGGTTAATAGGTTAATTGGTGACTCTAAATTGCCTGTAAGTGTGAATGGCTGTTTGGCTCCTGCCTGTGATGAAGTGGCGACCTGTCTGCGACTACTAGGTTCCAACCCTCGTAGCCCTGTGAGGATAAGCGTTTATGGATAATGGCTAGATGGGTGCTGCTCATACAGCATTTTAAATCAGCTCCACCCCATCATCCACGTCAGTCAAAATTCCTGTTTTTGTCACGCCACATTTCTCCTCTTGAGCTGAGCTTGGACTTCTGACACGGCGTTAAGGTCATATTGTATTTGCCAAATATTGTATACATACTCACACGGACACACTCTCCCTACACTGAATGCAGTCCAGTCATATTTCACATTAGTGATATAAAGAGAGGTAAAGTTGTGGGAAAAGGACTCGGAATGGGGATGAATTGTTTGGAAAATATGAATTTGGTTCCCTTTTCAGCTTTAGGAAAGAAGGTGCAACTAAAGGTCTGAGTAGAAATGCTTTCAATCAGTGTGTGGTGAAAACTCCCATACAGCCATGACTTCAACATTTGAGTGAGTGAAGACTGCAGAGGCTGGCGCAGAATTGGGGGAGAAGATAATTGCCGGAAAGATACACAGGATGGGGGAGTTTATTTATGGCTGTACAGTGTAAAATGCATGGGAGTATATATGAGCATTGTAGGGAGGGGAGGGGGAGAGTGGTTGAGTTTTGTCGTTAAGGGGGAAAAAAGAAAAGGATCAAGAAACTAGAGAAAGCTCTTTAATAAATAGCCTTAAGCAGTTCTGGTTTCATGAAAAAAGGATCAATCACCTTTTTCTCCTGCTTTCTTTTTATTGCCTTATCTTCATCTGTTTTATTTTCCTGTTTCTCCCCTTCTCTCATACCACTTTTACTTGTACATATAGATCTGTCTCTCGCTGAGAGGACACTGCATCAGGCCCCAAAAAGACAGAAAATTAACAGAAACATACAGCGCCATAGTCATCAATGATGTAGTATCAAGTTTCATGCTCATGTTGCACAGTGGCAGTAGGAAAGGATTCCCACTCTCTCTCTGCTCTCTTTGCATTCTCATCTAACCATTAGCAGATGCTATTCATACAAAGGTTAACTCCTGTCCTTCAGGTATACCTCTTGTAAATTTTATGAATTTCATTTTTTCTTTAACCTTTTTGAATTTATCCAGGCATATTAGGCTGAGCACTATGCTCTTTTCAGCTCCAGCGTGCTTAGAATACACACAATTTCTCACTTTTATCCTTGGACAACTTTACTGGAGTAAACTGTTGATTCTCTTGCTCAAGGACAAATGTCTGTACTATATACTATACTGGCACTGTTCTGTATTCACTTTCCCCATTACCAAGCTGCTCCCTGGCTTCAAACTAGCTGCCAGTCACTGTTCAGTCTACATAATGACAGACATTTAGTTAACTAGAAAACCCTTTCACCGTATTGCTTACCTGCGGTCAAAGGCTGTGTAAGTAAATGAGCTTTGGAAGGATACCAGATAAATAATATTGTATCGATCCATTAAGCGAAGCTGACCTTTATCTTACCCCCTTCCTCTTAATGCATGACAATAATGAATACAGTCAAATTAATCTTGTGACATTGTAAAGCTATCTTTAAGAATAGAAAGACTGAGGTTGAGGTAATTTAATAACTACCCAATGCTGTATAAGGTCTAAAAAAATTATAAAACAGGACATTTTTGTCGAGGATTATCTTACTTTATTCCCTAATGATTTATTACATATAAAGGTTTAGGCTTTCAAATATGTATTTGATATATTTGTAATTATACAGCTGGGTTTTAGTTTCAAAACACTCACTTAAAAGAACAAACTAAATGTTTCAGTATTCAGTGACCAGAGACCATTAATAAGAACAGAAGTAATAAAAAAAATAAATGAAAGAAGAAAGAAACCTTGGAAGTGGCTACATGAAGTGGGGTCGTGAGACTGCAGTAATTGCTGAGAGTCTGCAAATATTAAAGCCCCATTATGTAACATTTCTACCTCTAGTTAGCTCAGTCATTGCTGAACGGGCTGCGAGCTCAAAGCACCTGGGGAGTGTTGGTATATTTACACTGCTAGCAAAGGAGCTTTGGACCCCGGGAGGAGGAGGTTTCAGGCCCGGGTCAAAGGGGAATTGCGAATACATGAAGTGCCTCAGTCCAGTTCAGTGCAAATTCAGGCTACTAATTGCTGTAGAAACCAAAAGAGACCTATATCTTTTTTCCTCTGAGGTGGGAGTTTTTCAAATTCCAATGTAATATAATGTAGTTAATTCTATAATTCAATTCAAATCATTCTGGGTTGTTTATTTTATGAAAGTACAAACCTGGGACATAACTGTACATAAACATCAATACCAGCTGTACTACAGCAGGAGAATAAGCTCAAACACAGTTGCAGGTACAGCATGCAAATAATCAGAGCAAGGTCACCCAGTTCATGTCCTACAGCAAATGTAAGGTTATTAGACAAGTTGTGTGATTGTGTGTACTGGTATGATCTTGTATTTGTTTCCATTCTTCAGCATTATCTCAGTCTTGGTTCCTTTTATCTGTTTGATGCGTCAGCATCATACACGAGTTGATACGGTCTAGGTCTCCCACCCCCCTTATTGCTCATCTTCTTTCCATCCCTCCTCTTTTTTAAAAAACAAAAAACAAAACAGCAAACAAAATCACAGTTATTTAGCTGTTGTTGCTGGTTAGAATGTTCAAAGAATGTGCAGCTTTTCACTATTTACAGTAAGGATATGCTACACACATTTACCGCCATGCTACAATAGTCCAGAATGGACACACAAAATACTGGCCTTTCGTCTTTTTTTGTATGTTTTGTGGCCACCATAGTTCTTATTATTATATAGTTACATGTTTAAGACGGAGCTGCAAATAGTTCTGGCTTCATTGCTAGATAAAAACTAAATCCTACACATTGGTCCTTTAAATAACAAGAATTCATTTACAATAATTTACAGTTAAAGCAAACTTCAGTTCCTCGCTCTGCTGTTACAAGCCATCAGACATAAAGAGGTGAAGGGTCAGAGTCACAGCACCCTGACAATATCGCTGTGACCCTCCAAAAATCATGTACAAGAAAAGTGCCAAGAGAAGATGAGAAATAAGAGCTGAGGTTAAGGTGGAATAGACATTTTTATCACAGCAAATTACACCAAGGTGATGTAAGACAAGGTGACATTTTATAGTACCATGTCAATGTCATTGCTGCCACCTCCGGACTGTGAAACATTTCCAACATGACAGAGTAAGCTGTAGAACAAAAAAAGTTCAAAGTTACAGATTAGGTCTTTTGGCTGAAGTTGGACAATATGCAATCAAAAGCTGCACCTGACAAGCTTTTGTCAAACCAGAGCTACAGGGAATGCTTTTGAGTGTGTGTGTGCGTGTGTTAAAGATGCAGTAATTAATCACTGTGGATGCCAAAATGTTGTTTTCAAGTATTGCCAGATTTGAAAATGCTGGATCCCATTGTGAGATCAGCCGTCTGTAATATGAAGTTTCTGTTTCAATTTTCTCATATCGCCAGAACAGTTGTAGCTCAGTTCGCTTCCAGCTGATAACAAAGCCAACAGCCACAATGGAGACTTAAAAATAAAGTGAGAAAGAAAAATTGCTCTCTTAGTGTACACACAGGAAACACATACAGACGTTACACTGTTTATTTTAACACAGCTATGATCTCTGACCTTTTTACACCTCACTCGCAGTTGCTTATTAGTTGGATGAACAAAAGCTGTTTGCCACCAGAGATGCCTAGTAAGTATGATCTAATCTCCAAATGTTGACAGTTCACACACGTACACACACCAAGAGGTCGACACTGGTCCTGGTGTAAAACATAAAGTGACACACATGCATCACAGTTCATTGATGCAGCTCCGCTACCTGTCACGGATTTCAGTCCATGTTTGTAGGCTTGGACGCTCTTTGAACATTTGAAAGTGTGCATAAACACATTTTCAGGACATGTTATCCTCACCTCTTTCACACTACACAGGAAATTCTGGATGTGCGTGCCATACGGGAATGTTGCATGAACAGGCTTACCTTGTGATAAACATGAAGGCAAACCTGCCAAAAAGAGTTCTCGCGGTGCTTGGAAGGTGTTATGTTTCTCAAGGTGATTGGATTCATCCTCTGAAGGCTGTGTCTCTCGCCCTTGTTTCTCTGTTCAACGCTCTGCCCTACTCTGCCCTACTCTCCCCTACCTCTTCCTTTTTTTTTTTTTTAAACCAAAAGTCAAAATTCTAATTAATGCATATTTAATAAATGTTGCACAGCTTTGAAAAACAGTTTTAACTATAAATCCTGCCATGTCATTTAGTTTCAATAAACTATCATGTTTTACCTACTGCAGGAGTTTTCAATCTTGGGGTTAGGACCCCTTTGTAAGGTTGCTTGGTAAGCACACAGGGCCATGGGAGATTCCCAAGACTTGTTATCAGCCAGAACAGTGTTGATTGATATTGGTTTCACCTTGTGAGTTTGTGTGTGTGTGTGTGTTTGTTTTTTATCATAGCAAATGTGGTCCTAGAAACAGAGAGTATATTTACAGGTGTTTATATGTCTGTCTGTGGACAGATTTATGCAGTGTGATATCGTCGATATAACTGTAAAGTTGTGTAGTTGTGATCAAAATTAAAGCCAAGTTCAAAAATTGGTGTGTACTGAGTATTAATGTCATAATTAATTTACTTTAATTTGTAAAAAAAACATGCTAGAAAAAGGGCCCTTTCTCATGCCCCCTTTGAGATCTTGTGTGCACATGCCTGCAAATGGCAGTTTTAAAGCCGGGATCAATTTTGGAGCTAAAAGTTTACAAATAGAAAGGGCTGATAACCTAAACTCTAGCTTAGTAGTAGTAGTTGTTTTTATAACATAATGTGGCCACAACCATAATCCTTTATTATGTATACAGTGTATATACAGTTTATATATGTATGCTAAGTGGCACATGAAGCCAACAAAGTTGGATTTATGGGTATAAAATGAACTGGATTTTCCACATATTTCTTCATCCTGTGGACCATAGAGCAAGCACACTAGAGACTTCCTCCAGCTGAGCTGCTATATTTTTGGTTTAGTCCTCCATTAACTTAAAAAAACTTCATTCATTAATTTCATCTCACTAGATTGTTTGCAAACATATTGTCTGTGTAGGAATGAAAATTAAAATACTGAGAGAGGGGTGAGGGACAAAAAGGTTTTTAACAGTATGCAGAGCAGGGGGCTAATTATCTTGCTGTGCTTCATGGCTTGTACTAAACACAGAGAGAGAGACACTTCAACATGTCAGACTGTTGTGAGGTGTGTGAGCTGCATGTTATCAAGCCCAGCAGTGTCATTTTTCTCTTTGAGTGTGTGTGTGTGTGTGTGTCTTGGTTCCCAGGAGAGAAGCCTGTTGGCTGGCAGAGTTGCCCAGTTGTCGTCACTGTGCCTTGGGCAGCCTCTGGGACAATCTGGCCTCTCTGGAAGATTCTCCGCTGGAGCAACACCAGAGCTGGCATGCAAGCGGAAAACCAAAGAGACGAGGATGATTTGAGAGCAGCCAGAGCTGTCGAAACAAGACAGAGCAGAGCAATGAAATAGGCAAAATCCCAGTTTGCATTGCGTCCTGGTAGAGGCCTGGAGTCACATGAATCCAGCAGTCTGAATGGTCAGATATATTTTACATAATACAATACAGAACACGACTGTACATTATTTGCTGCTACTGCATGAAAAAAGAAGGTAGTCGGGAAAATGTCCTTGTGCTTTTGACTGTAATAAATTTAGTTGCTACTCAGGTTGGTAACTACAAATGCCCTTGAAGGTGTTGTCAATAGAACTAGTGCTATTTGCCTGCAGCTCACACCTGTTGCATCAATCTCTTTCTTGATTACAGCAGTGAGAAACAGGTTTTATACTGCCATGCACTGCTGGATAGGCACCATTTGCGCTATAAACAAACAGAGGGACTAGCAGTATAACTTGACACACGAGATAAATAATGTATTCTGGAACCTTGAAAATCAAACACCAAGAAAATCTTAATCGAAGTTTGAAAACGTTTCAGGCGTTTTACATGCCTGTTGCATCTGACTGCTGTGTAGGTAGTAGCTGGAAATATTAGTGTTATTCTTCGCTGGAGATGTCACACACATTAAGACCTCTGGGAAATAACCAGTCTCATAAAAGCCATCTGTTTGTGCTTCCAGTCACCCGTAGATTAATGAGATGTGGTAAAACGGCTCATCATTATTGTCTCATTACCACCTCGACTTGAAATTGTCTGTATCTGCAGGTGTCAGAATGGTCTTTTTGCTTGGATTGCCCTGTGGGTGACGTCTGAGTTTTTTGTAGGTCACAGAGCTACTTCAATGTTAGGTTTAGGCAACAGAAACTACCTGGTTAGCTAAAGGAAAGGTTCACGTCTAGTCAAGTTATATTAGTACCTTAGACTTTTAGTTTCACAGATTTTTTTGTGGACTTTGCCATACTTTATACTGCACCTTCATACACATGTTGGGATAGCTTCTCTCATGTTAACCACCCTGTCTCTTAGAGAAAGGGACACAAATAAGAGCAAAACCATTCAGTAGGAATGAATACTTGTCTCTTTAATGACAAATTACTATGTATTTGAGTGGAAAAATAGTATACCGTGAAGCAAAGTCAATCATTTGTGTTGTTATTTCCTGGAAAACAAAAGAAATGAATGAAATTAAATGAAAATGTGATGAAAGAGACTCTGTCTATGTCATTTTTGACTAAACACACACACACACGCACACAATGCCAAAGGCTAGAGTTTTTGAGCCGACTAACTTTGGCTCATCCCAGTTGCTGTTAGGCTGAGCAGAAGAACAGCTCACACATACACACACACACACGTGTGTGTGTATGTGTGTGCGTGGTAAACCACCCTGTCAAGAGACAATGATGGTGATTAGGTTAGAGTGGACAGCCACACACTCTCACACTATGACAAACATTCACATATACTCCCACATGTACGATACACCCCTCATCATTCATATCATCATATGCACACTGTAACACATTCGTACACATTTGCGTGCAAAGGCCATAATACTGACAGGACAGTTGATTCTCCAGAGGTTTTAATGCTGATGTAGATTACAACCTGTGTTTTCTCACAGCATGTTGTGAAGAAGAAGACACTCATCATCCACTGCAGACAGTCTCGCATCATTCATATTCATCGTGGTGGAGACATCACCTGTGTGACAAAATGATAATGGTAGTGGTTCAGATATGCTCAGGATTAATGAATGCTTTTCACTTTGATCATTCATCCCTCAATTATCAAAATGGGTGATTTGCTTCTCTTGTCATTTGCCAGGCAAGGTCATCTTATACACAGATCAAATGTCACTGCAGCTAAAGCTTGTAAACAGCGTGTACCACATTAAAACCATTTACTGTGTTGTTATTATTATTACTTTGATGGTCAGGGAGCTGAAGGTTTACAGTTCTGAGTGACTGTCGCTCCCCTGTGTTGTTTTCACTTTGATTTACCCATTTCATTTTGCATTTTAAACACCGTCACACAGGAAAATTAACTGGCCAGGCCAACAGGAAGTGCACAATGACACTGTTAAAATGCTGATGTTTTACAATATTTAATATGGTCACTATATTTTAGTGTATTAGCATGCTTACATTTACAAATTTGCATCAGTGTAGCTGTCATTAGTTTAACTCCATGAATGTCTGTACATAAATGTGATTATTTCCACAGTACAGTACAGAAACTACCGAAGGAACTGCCACAACAACATTAAACTTTAATAGAGACAGGCAGTGGAAGCAGAGGAGAATAACTGTACTGTGACCACTTCTTCAAAACACTGAAAATGACTGCGAGTTGATGAAACCTTTACCCAGGAGGAATTCAATATCAAGAAACAAATATTTGATGGAGCAAAGGCCACCGACAGAGATTTCTCAGACAACGCGGGCAGACTGACCTCAGAAAATAAAAATCTGACTAATACAGTAGCACTGGGGTTTGCATTGATGAGGTCAATAATGTCTCAGTGGTGATATGCTGCATCATCACATTACCTCCCACACAGCCAGACAAGCAATCTGCTCTTTGGTCACTTTAACCAAAGGCTGTTAGTTGTAGCATGAAATCTATTTACACAGTAGCAAAATACTAGGCAATGCACTTCCATACAGTGGTTCTTTAATGACAAAGACACAGACAATGAGAAATGTATTAATTAAACACATTAACATTGTTCATAGGGGATAATTATGTGGTTTGGTTTACCACTGCAAAGAACTGATCTCACAGATTTAACTAAACACTCTAGAGCTCTATTACCTTATTCTGTAATTCCCCTCAGCCTGTATCATAATCTCAACCTGTCTGTAAAATAGACCGATAAACACGTACTGTTCCCTTTGGTGCCATCTGCCTACCATAATGATTGGTTGTAAGTGTATTTAGTATTGTATTAGTGTGCTCCAGTATTTGTGTGAGCCAGTTGCTGCAGAAGACAGCAAGTGTGCCTGTAAGAAATTGGCTTGTTGGGGCAGTTTAAACAAGAAATGTGATCCACAAAATAATAAAACAATAAAAAATAATAATAAATAACAGTATTGGGGAAAATCCTTAATGAGAGAACACTATGTGAAATGAAGAATGTGTAATTTGGTGCATTCAAAACTTTCTTTCTCAACTTCTTGTTATATATCCATGCGTATAGTAGGCCTGTACAGTCAGATGAGTCATGCTCACAGTGGATCAGTTAAATCAGGGTTAACTGATACAACTGCAACATTAACCCTGCAAAGTGGAAACTAAGTCCACTCCAATGGAGAGTAAAGCCAGCCTCAGGCTGCAGTCAGGATTAGTCAACTGAGAACCCAAATCTGCCAGGGGCCAAGAGATTTCCAAAATAAAGTTGCCTTACAGCGATAATCTGCTGGGCAGTAACAGTGATGCGTTTTATATTTCTGGTTGGTTTATAATAAGTAGAACATCATTTAACTGATTCACACCACAATACATGTTAAATATATATAAATATATAAATGTTTTTCCAGGAGCCACATGGCTGCTGTGTTATTTGTTATACAAATTTTACATGAGTGCATTAGGTTATTAAATACCATTACACAGTAAACACACAAGATAGGTGAGACGAACACAAAGACATAGTTGGCATCTGTGATGTAGAGCTCAATGCAATACCAAGGCTAATGCTAATAACGTCTTAATCCATACGGGACCAGCGTCACAGCTTCAATAACAGAGCACACAATAGCTCAAAAGCAAACGCAGACATATGTTGAACATGTGTGTGTCAATAAATGGGTTGTGTGTTTCTGAAGTGTGTTTTTGGTGTATGTTTATCAAAGATGCAGACAGGCCGTTTGAGTATTTCTGCGTGATGTATGAGAAGGAGACTGATTCTGTCAGCTGTGAAAATGAATGTACGTTTGTGCATTCAGCCTTTCTGTCATGCGTAAAGTAAGCAACAAAATTGGCTGATATGATCTATGTCTGTCTGTTTTTCAGTGTGCAAGTGGTGCATACATTGCATAATGTGGAAAGCATTATACTTAATGTACACAGCGCAACTGCCTACTGAGATCTATAGGTATGTCCATGTGAGTAACATTTGTTGACATCACATGTCACAGTATAATTTGAAGTGAACTGAAAGTCTGTGCGTCATTTTATTTTGTTTGTGAAGAGGCATTTGCATAGAAAAATCAGAAATCAGTAGGGGGCTCATATCAAGTGTGCTTGTGTGTCCAAAATTCACATCATGCTGAGAAAAAAGCAAAAAAGCTTAGAAAACATTCAGTGGAATAAATGTACAAATAAACCTGGATATCATTGGATCTTTCCGTATACAGGTCCTTTTTGTCCAGTGATTAAGCAATCAGTGACCATAACATTATGGAGAAGTGATTTTATTAAGATTATAAGATTTGAAGCATGCTTTCTCCATCTGCTATATTTACCTCTGTTAAATTCAGCCCTGTACATCTGACATTAGCTACATTTAATACCAGCTGAGGATGGGCCGGGTGAATATTTAGGCTTAGAGCCAGTTGGGGGGCATTAAACTGTTTTTATTTTTTTTTATTTTTTTTGCCTTCATCATGTCTTACTCCCTAAAACCTGGGATAAAAGACAGGTTAGGAAAGTAATCTTCTGGGTAGTCGGACAGAGTTGGAAAAAGGTTACATAATCCCAGTCTAAAATGAGTGAGGAAATGTGTATCTGAAAAAGAAACTGTAAAATAAAAAAACAGGCTGTGTCTGTCTGCTTAGGAGGTGGCTAACTTTACAGAAAAGCCATTTTTTCAGCTTTAATTGCATGTTTGGTCCTGATTGACACATTAAAAAGGGCAAAAACACACAAAAATAACACCCTTGCTCTCTGTCCCTGGCTGAGAAATATTACAAATGCTTTTTCTTTTTTCCATTGTATTCTACACTGGTAAATATTGTGGGTAATTAGCTGCATTTAGAGACAGAATTCAATTCTAAAACACCTTAAATACAGTGCCTGACCCTTGAAAAATAATTTTAATACTTGCTATTAAGATTCTTAGTCATCTAACTCACAGGACTTAGTCATCTAACTCACAGGATATCTAGAGGTTTCAGAGTTTCAAAAGAAACTGGCTGTTTTTTATTTTGCCATTCAACCAGGATAATTCATCTGATGCCATTAAAATGCCTGGGCTTCCTCACCAGTCAACCAGGCGGGTTGATGATTTATCTGGACATGCAGATTTGGATGAACCGCATCACTATACTAGATAATTTAAAGCTACTGTAGGCGACAATTGAACATAATGCAAAACCTTCTGTGTCTCTCTTTTCTGCCTGTAACACTCTAAGCCTCACTGTCGCTCTTCTTCTCATGCCCCCTTAGCGCTTTGAGCCGCATGGCCAGAGCCGGTCCTACCACCCCTCGGGCCATGAGCAAAATTCTGCTAAGGGTACGGTTGCAGCTTCATGTCTCTCAAAATAGCTTCATCAGATCCATTCAACCTGGCTCCTTCAGATTTCCTTAAATGCATTTTCAAATATAAAATACCACTTACATTATGGCTTGGCTGAATACTTGATGGTTATCATTTACTGAGAGATGTGCATCCATATTGACCAGCATGTCCACCATACCCAGTATCTAATCAATAGTCAATGTCAATCCATTGCTTGCATTAATTCAGAGTTGTAACTAAACCTTGGTTTAAAATTATGTATTATGTTTACGCTGAAGAAATTGAGCTTGACTGAGTAGGAGCAGGGACGGGGCAGGGAGGCTCCTCTACCCCTAATAACAAACATTTACCTTTATGTCCTGGTACAAGGGAAGGGAAGGCTCACTGAGAGGAAGCCTCTCTTTTGCAGGAACACTCTGATCACATTTGCACTGTTACACATTTATACCTGGAAGCTGCCCAGTACAACCACAGCGGTTGGGGTTATGGTCCTTGCTCAAGGGTTCCTCAGTGGTGGTAATGAGGGAGGGGCATGACCTTCCGACCTAACATCTTTTAACACTTTTCAGTACCTTTTCATTTCATTGTTCAGCTAGAACAGATTTGTCCTTAACAAGTATATGCTTAAATAAAGCTACAGCAGTGCCGACTACAAGTGCACTTGCCAAGGGCACATGCCACTCTGTGGCCACTCTGTACAGGGTACTTTTCTGACAAATGTACCTTTGGGCACAGAAATTATACCCCTATTTCTCTGTGTAGTAGTAGTTTCAGCAAATATGCCAAAATGTTATTTTTTATAAAAGTTACCTACTGAAGCGTTAAACCCCAACACCCACGGCTCACTTGAGTACTACATTTTAGCAAGGTTCACTCACTCACCCACCAAGAATTAAGTGGTAGTGCACCGCTTTAGAGATAAAAAAAAAAGTCAGTTTTCTTTTAAAAGCTTGAAAAGTGGCATATAATCATAGTCACCTTATTGTTGTGGCTTTGACATTCTCAAGCACAAAGAAAATTGCAGCCACTAGGTGGCTTGTACTGCAATAATCCTGTGCTGTAGTTTTTTTATTTACCATATCATCATGTGGGAAGATTGGGTATTAAAAGGTTTGAAGGAAGAGGCTTATGTTTAAGCTGTCAGATACAGAAGGTTGTTAAGAATGATGGTAAATGTAGCAGCATCAGGACATGAAGGCTGTGACAATGAAGTAGTAAGACACATTCACTGAGCTTTACACAGGCATAGAGAGGTGAAAACACTCAAATATAAAAATATCTTTAACAAAGGCACAGTACAGAGCACATGACACAGGAACATGGAAAAAGTTCGGCCTCAGTTTGTTTGCAACCATACCAAGGACCATATTTATTATATAAAACATATTAAAGTAGACTATAATGATTTATTGAAGAATGGGACATTTGGTTCTAGTAGTTTTCACTAAACTCAAGTTGAGCTCAAGAAACCATACATGCCTAAGAACCTGAACCAGAGCAGTGTACTGATGTGAATATCTGGAAAGATAACAATGTATAACTGATGTATTCATCCACATTTTCTCTTCTTCTCCTGCTTTTCTTCTGTTCTTGTGTCCTTTGTGTCCTGTCCTTTCCTTTCCTGATCTTCACTTGTGATATTGTCATTTCACCCATATCTCTTTTAGGATGCCTTGAAAACAGTGTCATCATCATAATAGCCAGCAGAAATAGTTTTGAGCATTTATCCACTATGGAGATGAAAGCACAGTTTGTGCAGAAACTAATTTATTAACACAAAGCTCTGCATTTTATAATATACGCTTTTGCTCTACTGAACAATGGTTGGCATGTCATTTCCAAGGCCAAGGCCACACAGCATGTGGGTTGTGGGACAATTTGTGTGTGGGAAGGTGTGAGAGAGGAGATACGGCAGGCATGATGAATGCCCAGGCGTAAAAAAGAATATTCACTCATAACCTTGACTAAACACACACACACACAAAATAGTCACAGGCATTGATAAATATAGTCCACATGAATACATCAAATTTAGTTTGCAAAAGAAGTGTGTATTTTTCTTTCATACACCTGTCTCTTGTCACTAAGACCACACAGTCGTATCTCTATTTCTGCATCTTGTGAGTGTTTGCACAGTTCAGCATTATGCAAATGAGCAAGAATGTGTCCAACTGAAATGCAGATGTATACACCTTATGTTCATCTCCGTGGCAGCTAACAGCAAGTGATGCCCACAGTCCACAGAGAACCACAGCCCAGCTGTTACAAACTCTAACCAAGGGCATGCAAAAGCTGGCCGTTTCCAGGCAACAGCCTACAAATCCAGGCATCATGGCCACACACACTGTGAAACCTTTGGAGAGCTCACATCTCAGACAATGTTGGACATCGTATTGCATTCTGCTTGTTTTTTGATGCTCACATGTCACTGTGGTGGAAACATGAGATAGTGCAGCAGGTATCATGGGTGAAAGTCTCAGAAGAACCAGGAATATTGTACCTCCAAACCTCCAAAGAAAACGATGCTGGAGGATCTCCTTGGGGATTCTTCAATGCTGTTGAGGCAGCCCAGTCCAACAAAAGACTGATATGAACAGAAAATAAAAACCTATTTCTCTCTCACTATCTCTCCACTGAAGAGGTGGGAAGCTAGTGATTTATTTCATGCTCGTCCCTCTGGGAAAAGCATACCCTGCAGTCCCCAATGAGTTTGCTTTCCAACAGTAAGATACACGGAACTGTCACAATTCCTCAACTTCTGTATAAACGTATTAACGTGCTGATTTTGTTATTTGAATGGATTTTGTGACCCAGGCAGCTCAAGTGTTCAGTAATAATAGTTTGCTAGCAAACAACAGAATAATGTCTAAAGGCTGCTGTGTGGTGGGATGCACTACCAACAGGAGAGGCTTCTTTCCTGCCTGACTGTCTCCCACTCTCTGTTTAGATACAACTATCATGTGAAATAAATACGTAATTTAATAAACATAATCACAAATAGTAATGATAGTTTTACATCTAACCCGATAAATTAAGTGTTTATTTTGACCAAACCAGGGTTGGTGTTTATTGGAACAATAGAGATTTTTGCTGTGTTCTACAATAAGTTAACAAGGGAATTAAGCCAGTCTTAGTTTAATTAAAAGGACAAGCCACACACACACACACACACACACAGACACACACACCTGTGTGAATATATTTGCAGTCTCAGGTTGTTGGACTGATGGTGGCGCGTTAGAACATTTTAACATATCTTCCAGCCCTGCTGGCAACACATTCAGCCTTTAGGAAGCCAATTCTGCACTGGTGCCTGGAGGGGAGCTTAGCCTGACACAGACCCAAAACCAGTCAGTGCATACATGTCTATCCTGTTACAATGTTTTTCAAAAGTACTTTAGAAATATATAAACCTGATCTTTGTCTACCATGTTCAAACCTACCTAAACTCAGATTTGCTGTCCTGCAGTTTGTTGTACTCATTGCAATGTGTCACTATGTTGCTAGTTACTACTTGATCACTTCAGTCCTTTTTTGTCCCTTTTAATTGATTATATCTTGTACTGCCCTTTTTAAACTTAATTGCCTTGGTTGTAGAGTTATTATTGATTATAATCTGATTTGAACTTATGACAGGCCAATATCTTGCCTAAGAAGTAGATTATGTATCCACCTTCACACACTTTTTCCTCACTCAAAAAACAGCAGACCTGGTCTCCATGGTTTACTTATTCCAAAAACATAAGCAACTCCTCGACTGTCTGGCTGCAGAAGCCTCCAGCATCCCCGACAACACCACCACCCTTCTCCTGGCTTGGTTCCTCTGTAATTGCAGGGCCAGAGCCACCGATTGTCAGATCGATCCAATAGGAGATCCCTGCCCCAGGCTTAATGGAACTGTTCTACACCCGCTACTTCGAAGCCAGTGGATTGTAACATAACGACACGGTCCATCTGCAGTTCTGACATCCCCACCTCTGGACACAGAGGTAAACAAACTGGCAGCAATCCTTTCATACAGGTCTCTTAGTACATCTATTTGTCCGCATTTGTGTCCCCCTCCATGGCCTCATAAATGTATTAGTCCCAGCTTTATGTAACCTTATTGACAAAAAACAAAATCGTATCTAGTCTTTACAAGACTCTTGCTCAACCCACTTGTTACTATGTGTGTGTGTGTGTGTGCGTGTATACATACATACACACACATACAGACTAAATCATTTCCATCCCTGTTTATTTACCTGCCTTGATATCTTACAGTCACAAACATAACAGGCCTTCGTTCTACTAGAAAAAAGTTGCAAAAGATATGGATATGCTGATGAAAACATTGTTTTTCTCATGATTATCCCCTTTGTCCATGTGGATGCTTTTTAAATCGCTAATCTTCAAAGTAGGAAATAACTTTAAAATAATGACTTCTCCCTTGCTAGCTCTCATCGTGTGTGAGGTGTGTGCATGCAACTATTTGTGAATATCATTTTGTTTATGTTAAAATATGATCCATCGTGCAAATGTGCATGTGTACCTACATAGTCTATGTAATGTGCATGACAGTGTGCGTGTGTGTGTGTGTTATTCAAAACTATATGCCATTAACAGTAAAGACCTTATTTCCTGGGAAGCAAATGGGATAGAGTTCAGCCTGAACGGCTGGTGTGAGATCTGCAGACACAGTAAGAATAAGAGCAAACTGTTTTGGGTGTAAACACACACATACACACACACACACACACACACACAGAGAGGCATACAGGGTAGCCTACTTTACAATAGGAAGGCAAATACACAAACAAGCATGCAACACACCCATTCTCAAAGTAATGATTTTCCCACAGTGTTGTAGGATTAGTAATACTATTTTGCAGTGATAGCATCTTGGTGCAAGTAGAGGTGAATAAAACTCTCTCACTCAGACTCCAAACACCAGACAACTGTTTTCTCCTCTGCTTTAAAATGAATAACGCCTGGTTTGTAACACTGTAGAAATAGCAGGGTTATTATTTTTTTTTTTTTGCAGGCAACACTTAATAATAATAATAATAATAATAATAACAACCATAAAGGTGCTGCATGTACCAGTTGTAAAACTTGGTATAGGAACTAAACAAATACTAGTTGAATTTGTGCATATTGTTTTGCCTGAGTTGATTTGCTGAGCAGGGTTAGTTGGAGTTTGTGTTGTTACTGCTTACAAGACACATTTACCACTCTCGACTAATGAGGCTGCTGTATGTGGAACCACTTTTAATACTTTAAGGGGTTTGACCTCTTTGCAGCAAAGTGACAGTATATGTCTTAATGTAGTAATGTTGTCTGCCATTGTCATGTGATATATCGGCTATATGAGTCACTCGTGAAACACTCTCAGTAAGAAACATAATTGGGTAGGAACAACATGCAGGAAGATATCTGTAATAGATTCCCAATATGACAGCAAGTATACTGTCCACAACAGCATAGAGTATGGGTGGATAATCTGTCTTATTTATTTATCTTGTCAACATTTACACTGCTTTATTTCCCTTTCAAATCAAGAATTTGCTGCATCATCAAATCTTGCTATTGTATGGTCTGGGTGAGCAAATTTAATTCCATTTCTCAAAGCAGCAGAACATATACACAACATAATGGAATGATCCATTTTTCATTGTTATGGAGGAGTTGTTGCGGGTTATTGTTTGATGCACTCATGCGTGCACATATATACTCTATTATAGTTACAGTATTCCATCATTCCAAACGATCAACTTTACATAATGCATCATTTTGGCCATGAGGACCGCATCACTGTGTTGGAATTTGCAGACCTACTTAAAACTACTTTCCTCCTCTTATTATTTAATCAAAGTTTAGTCATGTTATTCTATAGGAGACTATGCTGAAACTAATACTTAACTTTATGGTTGAATCAATGCACGTCACTTGTATTATCCTTGTTTTTTGTCTTCCCTTGCTACCTATTTCTCTTTGCAATCATATGCCTTTTGCCTATCTGATCCAACTGTCCATTTCCTTTCTTTGTAATTCTGTCTGCTCATCTCCGCTGTGTGCTCTGGGGAAATTAGGTCAGAAGTTTCAGTGTAATTTTGTAAAATGGTAAACTCTGATAATCAAACTGGTTATTAGTGAGCTCTGTTTAAGTCTATAGACTAGAACCTCTATTTGTAGGTTCCCCTGCTGTGAAGAGAGGAAGAAGGTACTGTAAAAATAACCTTTAATACCTTCGAAACTCTCAAAAAATGCAGCCAATGTTTGGTTTGTTCATTCTGGGCTACTATAGAAACATGGCCGGTCAACATGAAGGAAACAGCTTTTTCCGTAGACGGCTGATTCTAAGCTAACAAAAACATGATTCTTATTTTCAGGTGATCATACACTAATCAGATAATACCTATAAATATTATATTCCACTTCTGCCAATACATCCTCCTAAATATTACACACTGGATCTTTAGTGTGGAAAAAAAATAACCCCAGGAAGAACAACAAAGAATGGATCTCTCATGTTTACAGACTAGACCAACAGAGTTAAATTATAGTATGGACAATCAGGATGTCACAATTATAGATTTATTGTAAGCATATAACACTATGAATGCAGGATGAGGCTGACTAACTTCCAGGTGCTTCAAACATACAGGACCCGAGCCGCAGGTTTAAATCTCAAAACTAAGGATGTTGTGAATATGCTGTGCAACTTTGCTAGACAAGGAAGCTAAAATTGTAGCTATACGGACGTTTTATGTCCACAGTTAACATGGATTTCCAGGGTTTGACTCCTTTTGTATCTTGGGAAACCATACAGATAGCGCATGAGGTGACTGACCCTATGTCTTTCAAGCTTTAGGATGAAATTCCCCTGGGCACGGCTTTAGGACATCGCATCTGTGAAGACGGACAGCGTTTCAAAAGCAGAGCATCTGTTTACTTGTGTATCTTGTGTATTTTGTCATTGAAAAGGATACAAATTGGTGTGTTATTCTGTGTCAAATCTCCTCTGACTGATTAACTTCTGGCCTGGTGCCACAAAGTTCATATAGCATGAAATTTGAAAAGAATTGACTGAAATCTCTATGCTGTCTGTTTCTGTGTCTTGTAAAGATGAGTAATTTCACCTCACTACAGCTGTGAACACAAAATACCTCCAAGGCAACTAAAATGAACATACGAAGCCAAGGTTAAATGGAGATCAAACAAAGAAAGAGCTACCAGTAAAAAGTTTACTACAAAACTACGCACTAAACTAAGTACAACCAAGTATTGCACCCTGAACACTCACAACAAAATGAACCTGAAGCTCAGGAGGAAACTATGCTTTTAAGGCTTGGCACAGCTGATGCCACTTCTCTAAACGAGGAACCCCACCCAGCAGCCAACAGAGCCCTCTGAGCCAAAGTCCTAAAGTAGGGATGTCCCGATCCGATCTCAACGATTGGTACTGCTGCTGATTAAGACATTTTTTAACTTATCAGTATCGGCTATGTTAAAATTTATTGATCCGATCCGATATTTTGTTTTAAGTCAGCTGTCATATAGCTGTTTTTACTCAAAAAGCTTTCAGCCATCGTCAACTTTCTCTGTTTCTTTAGTCTACTCTGTTCTGTGTGTGAGAAAGCAGGAGCAGCCCCACCCGATGCAGAGTTGCTCAGAGAGAGCAGTTGAGATCCAACACAACCACACTCATGCAAGTGCAACAAAAATACAGCAGACAAAAAGCCAAAAAGAGTAATTAATTAATGTAATCCTTTCAAAAGATGTAGAGACAATAGAAACAAATGCTCAACAGAATACAGACAGTTCATTCAGGTAAAGGCTCCAAAACACCAAACACTGGCGGGAGAAACTCCCTCCAGACAGAGACCAAAAAGATTACAGTGGGTTTGTTATTTTATACTTTTATAGTAAAATTCAAATTTCATTATGTAATGTAAAGCTATTTAATGGTCAAGCACTGGATCGATTTTAGTAACTTAAAAGAACTTGAACACAATAACTTCCAAAAAGTTCCTTGAAAGATAGGTTGACCAACTCAAATGTTTTACCAATTGTTTGACTATTTAGTGAATTGTTAATTGTTCATGCAATAAATTACAATTTAGTTTTTGATGCTCTCTTATGTCAGTTGCAATCTTTTTAATAAATGCAATCTTTTGTTTTAGTGTTTGTGTCTTTTTCATCTGTGGTGGACATTCAGTTTGCCAATGTGCTTACAATGAATGTAAATGAGTGCTAAATTAATTATTCAATGTTGTCATATAAACTCTGTGACTGACTCTGACTGGCTGTCTGTGCAAAAATGTTTTTTCTGGCATTTAAATTTACAATATGTAATTTTTGTCGATTCGGGGTCTCTCAGAGGACAAAAACTTTGGTGACGTCACAAGATGGCACAGGATCATCGCGGTTACAGCTTCTTCCAGTTAGGACTCCTTTAGTGTTCATCATTCAGGAGGTTTCTACTGACAGCCAAATTATCTGCAAATTTCTCCTCTTCTCCAAAACAAACTGAGCTGGTGATTAAAACTGTTCAAACACTAAATAAAGCATTTTAACCATAAAAATCTGTGTTTCTCTGACGCTGTTCAGACAAATGACGCCTGGAGGGTCTGCCAACCAAGCTGCTGCTTACGTTTGCTCGGCTTGTGTCTCTGATAACATAAGATCCAGATCCATAAAAAGTAAATTTATGAAAGCTTCTGGCAGACAACCACAATGTTACATATATTTTACAGCTTTCTGTTGATGAAGCATTAATGGTGGGCAACATTATTAGATAACGGGAGATGGGAAATAATATTAGCAGGCAGGCAGGTTCAGGAATGGAAGACAAACACAAAGATAAAATCCAGCATGTAAGAGTGAAAGAAATCATTACAAAGTCCTCTAAAAATCTAAAAATGTTGAAGATGGTCTATGTTTTGGCCACTAGTGCTCTTGTATACTCGTGTTCTAAAGTAATAGCAAGACTAATGTATTATCTATTATCAAGGCTTTAAGTGATGCAAATCACTTTTGTCAGAGTGAATCCTTACTACTGTTTACATGTGCCCAAACTTGCACATATATTGTACTTGTACTGTAACATACCTGTGCATGAACCACTACATGCACATTTGGAATTTTCCATTTGTAATCTATATTCAATAAATGTTTTACATACAGATATTTTGCAGTGAGTGTAATGCATTTTTTTTACTTGCAGCTAAATTAACACATTACAAAACAAAAAGTTTCCTGAATGACATCTATTCTTACATAGCAAATCAGATGCTGTTGTGTTAACTACAGCCTGTCCTTAAAATGTTGTCAAGCTTTGTCCCTGTTGGTCGCTATGCAATGACTTTAAGCCAAACTAATAAAAATACAAAGACCTTTGCAAAAGACCAAGCAGGAAGGCCAGCTCACTACAAGACTGGGAATTGATCTAAGCAAACCTGTTAAAAGATAATCCCTACATTTTAGTAGCAGTATTTTAGGTCCAAGCTTTCAGTTTTAATTCACAAAGACTACAGACATGCTAGCACAGTTCTGCTTTGAGTTGCTATAAATGCTAACGCGCTCATAATGACAATGTTTTCATGCTAACATCAAGCAGGTAAAATCGTTACCATTTCCACTATTTTAGTGTGTTTATGCTAATATTTGCTAATTAGCACCAAACACAATATACTTGAGTCTAATTAGTAATTAGTTTAGCAAGAATTTGCATGGTAGAAATTCATATTTATAAGTCATTAGGATACATACTGTGAGAACAATAAATGTTTGTATAAATTAAGTTTGATCAGCTTGTGGTGCTAGAGAAAAAAAAAAAAGATTGAGTGATCACTGAAGTTATAGCTGTATCAAATTTCAGGTCAATCCACCCAATAGTTGAAAATATTTCATTCTGGACCAAATTGGCTCAGAAGCACTCAGGATATTGTACATTTGTGGGCCTGTGCAGCAAGATGTTGCTGAGTCAGCCTTCCCTAAATGAGTCGAGGTTAAACATGTTAAAAGGATATAATAGTGAGTTATCTCTGCTTTCTGAAAACTGCTTTGGAATCAGTCAAGAAATAAAACTTTGGCTTTCATCATTTATCCTTTTTTTTTACCATTACATCTTTTGCCATCAGTGTATTGATTCCTGCCTGTAGCCATGATGATAATGATCATGATGATTAATGGATTACATGAAAGATACTGAGCCAGCAGCATGCAGCTAATCTGTCAACCATTGACTGGGTTCACAGAGCTTAAAGAGGTGTGCAACCTGATTTTAGAAATGGTTTATTTTACATTGACCCATCGTTGTCAGGGGCAGGTTCACAAACAAAGGGACAATAGAATTATTCTTCTTTCACTGAATCACTTATTCAAACCTATCTTTTCTTCCGTCTTGTTATATTTCACAATTATTTTGTTTTGTAGCTTCCTTTCTTCTCCTCCAACAATTCTGCAGTAGTCACAGTGGGGAACACACCACTTTAATACATTATTAGTGAATTCACAGCATCTAGGTACATTTCATATAATTTATTTATAAATTAAAGCTGATGCCAGTGGTCTTTCTAATTGTGAGGGGATTATTCATACAGTCTACTGAGTTATACCATACACACACACATAAAACCTAAATTAGTACCTAACACATTAATGAGAGTTGTTACCATTGATGCATACCACATGCGTAAGATCAAAAGAAAACAAACACAGGCAGGGGAAATGGAAAATTAGCACGTTCTTCAGATAAAGCTGTTACAACTGGTGTGTGCAGGACAACAGGAGTAAGGTTTGTTGTATTCCAATAACCCCTACTATTTCAGGGTCATCCTTCTCCAGTAAAGCCTAATGATCTTCAAGGTAAGTCATTTCGGATGCAGATATTGTACAGGGCACAGGCACACAAGATAATTAAATTTATCTCAAGCATGTCCATAATGTCGATGCCCAACCTAAATATTGGGATCCTTTCCTTCTGGAGACCAAAAGCTTACTCGATGACTTGCGGCTTTGATGCAAGGCCAGTGTTGTAGCTGACCTGTGCTGGGGACAGATCTCCATGATCCTTGTATGGTATAATCATATGCAGCATCTCCTAAGATGTCAAATTCACCATTCCCTGTTAAGGCCAAGCCTCTGATGACTTATCGAATTCATTGGCATTGTGCATGTATCCAGAGAAACCCACACTGACATAGATGAATTGCAGGTTTTCTCTGCATGTTCCCTGCAACTGTGGAACTTTGTCCTGTTGAAATTTTTTCTCTCATCTGCACCTAGGGGCTTGTAGATAGGGATATCAATGCAGCCTACAACTCCTGGGAATCTGCGGTTTCCCATAATATGGAATGCCTCTGAGATATGTCATAATTGAAGAGACTCTGGCCATGTGATTGCACACTCAAAGAGGCAATCTAAAACAGCCCTGCAGACTTTGCGTCGTATTCCGACAATTGATGACTCTGTCACTTCAAAGAGGTAACTGAGCTGTATGACGGTGTCCCTGGAACCCAGCTACCTGCATAGAATAGCAAGTTGCTTTTCTGCTGTGATGGCTTTTCGTTCACGTTGAGCATCATTTAGCTTATTTTTTATCTGCTCCAACGCATATTCAAAGGTACTGCTGGAAAACCTGAATGTGCGCTGGAACTCCTGGAAGTCTTCTGAAACTAATGATACCATATTCTCTCAGTGATTTGTGACCCCTGTGTAGTGTGCATAGCAAATGTATAAAATTGGGATTGTTGAGGTAGGCTCCACTGTAGAAAAGTATTCAAAACAATTAAAAAAGACTTGTGGAGGGAGCATATTACCCTAAACTTTCCTAAATTATTTAATATTGCGATTACAGTTTAAACCCAAAATAGTAGCGTAAAATACACTATGCTAGTTCAACTAAATTAGCGAATACCATCAAATATACTTAACATACAGCAGAGGAGCCATGAGGTAATTGCTGGTAGCATTTTTTATCTGTGGCATCATTGTCAATGATTAATGACATTGATCGGATAGATCCATGCTTTGTTTAAGGTGACAGCTCTTTCTGCTGGCTCCTCCATTTAAGTGATATCCTTCTCCCATCCCACTGCTCGGCTGTAGGAAAAGGAGCACACCAACTATTTTATAGCCGAAAAATACTCACATGCAAAGTATACTTTAAAATAGTGCGCTACACAACTTGTTTAAGCATCTTAAAAGACCAGAGTGTAGGATTGAGTGCCATCTAGCCATGAAGTTGCAGATTGCAACCACTGGAATACATGTCAGAGTTTCAAGCATGTAAGAGAAACTACAGTGGCAAAAAAGGTGAAAGAGCCAGAGTGTGGTTTGTCTGTTCTGGGCTACTGTAGAAACATGGCTGTTCAACATGCTGGCCTCCATGGAAGAGGACCCAGTCCTCTGTATATAAGAATGTTTACTCTATGGTAACAACAGCACTACAATTTATTTTCAGGTGATTATATACTTGTTAAAACATACCTATGAATATTATATTATATTTTATTTCTGCCAATAGATCCTCCTGGATGATACACTTTTGACCTTTATGAACACAAATACAACAATATCTGGAATGGACCATCCCCTGTGAGTTAACAGCCACTGCTCCATCATAGCACAGAGGCAAATTGATCTGCACTAGCACAGACCTTCCTGGGGAGAGGTCTGATCAGCCAAACACCACAAACCTGTGAGAGCTGAATAGTGTTGTACGTTTCAAGTTGTGAGGAAGAAATGAAACACCCCTCATTCAGACAAAACTTGAGCAAAAAGTATAACTTGCAGCTATTAGATTTTCTAGACTGTCAGCAGAGTCAGAGGGTATGTGTATGTGTTTATGTTGCTATATAACAGGTGTGCACAGAATTTAAATTATGGGAAAAACTTAAAGAATGGAAGGGAAGTAAGATTCAGCCTGCAGGGTCAGTGCCAGTAAATGAGATTTGGGTAATTTTCTTCCCATTAAATAAACTCAGATTTTCAAAACTGTAACTCCTGTGGGTTAGATTTTTACATTTTTAGAGAACAGGATCTTGTGTGAACTGTTTTATTGTGTAAATTAGTGCTAAACCCTCCAATTATTTTCATCGGACCAGGAGAAGATAAAATGTATGAAATGGAAAATATAACTGCTTAACAAGGTCTAAATGGTGGAATTTACTTATCAACATATGAATATTGTAGTCAAAATTGTCCAGTAAGTAGTTTAGAAGCATTCTGCATGGTATTTTGTGCTAATGATGCTTTAGACCTTCTGCCTGCAATGCATCATGGATATGTCAAATGTGTCAATCTGCCTCAAGCGGATGGATCATAAGGTATAACAGCATCATCTTATGCCTGGGGCAAATCACCAAGTGAGCATCACTGAATATCATTTGTGGAATGTATACATATGTATGTCTGAACACTTCAATATATCAATATATCAATAAAATATGGAGGTAAAATCTATACATGTAGCACAGTTGGCTTCATCAACTCTTGATTTATTATAACCAGAATGGTAAGAAAAGATTTAGCTTTTAAGAGGGATATGTTTACTGCTTTGATTTTGTTCATTTTTATCCTTTTAAGGGGGTATTTTAATAATAAATACATCATTTCTTATTTACAAAGAAACATTTTATACTATAATATAACTATACTATACTATAATATATAATATATAATATATAATATATAATATATACACACAATTCTTTGCCACCTAAAGCTGGCCTCAGTTAGTTTTCCTTTCTCTGTCTACAATTATTGTGGTATGTGGTTAAGTTGTTACAAGACCCTTCCTCTCAAGCATGTTGCTATTTACTTTGTACTTAAATTCTGTACATGTTTTTATATGTTTGGCTGCTACCTAAATTCTATTCTTTTTATCTCCCTCACAGTCTCACTTTCATCTCCCTTCTCTCTCCCATCAGCGTGCTACAGCCTCAGGGGAGATGTTCTGTGAAGCAAGTGGGGCTCATTGAAGACAAGAAATAGACCTCCGATTGAAGAGGTGACAGTTCTGAACAACCCTCCTTGAATCAATGATATCCTACTGAAGGGTTTGTGTGCCTGTGAATCTTGTAGTTCTATTGTCTGGAGCATTAGCTCTCAGTAGGGTTTCCCATGGCAAATTTGTCCCAGGCGAGGGGCAAGTTACAGAATGATTCATTCATTCCTTTAGGAAAGCAAGACCTCACACTGTCACAAGGTCCTGGAGTCCAGCCCACTAGGGGGTCTGGGATGTCAAGCTGAGTTGATACATGGAAGTCCTGGGTCTGGTCTCCTTGTTAGGGGTTACACTTCTCCATAACCACTCAGGGTGTGACAGACACCATTGTTGGTAAACAAACAAGCCCCAGCTGAGCCAGTTTGGGTTGCCTCAGCGTGACCGCATTTTATATGGACCGCCAAAAGGGTAATATCAATCAGGTGAATTGAAAACACAAACAGATGCAACTTGTCCTCTGTGCATATAGCATAAAGCTTAGAACAATTGAATATTGTATCTTTAACAAAGCAAGCTTTTCAATGCACGTGTATAGCATAACGTGCTTTCAGCGGGACATGGTTAGGAGCAGGTTTAAGGAGGCAAAACTGAGTCATCGAGTAGATTGCCATTTGGCAGTGAGTCGCTGCCCCAGATGAGAGCTGACTGCTCCAGATGAATTAACCAGTGGCTTCAAGTGAAATCAAACACATCTACAAACACTGTAGACACATGCAGACACATTCACACACAACAAATATGACAGGGAGCCATCATGACAGCTGTGCAGTCATACAATACATATTCCCTGCAAAGCAACAACCATACACAATCACAATCCACACAGTCACACTAGCACATTAGAGCATAACCCGGTGAGTGAGTCAGCAGCCAACATCACAGAGAACAGATAAGAGATAGAACTGGAAGGTAGAAACAGTGCAGTACGACATGAGGAATGTTGTATAGGTGCATGAAAGGATAAAAGGGGTAGAGACAGAGGCCTGTGTGTGTGTGTGTGTGTGTGTGTGATCTAAAATCTAAAGCATCCAATTCCATTAAGTGCCGCTAGCTGGACACTGCTTTCTCATCTGAAGCATGAAGACGGAGTAGGAGAAGAATACAGATTACTGGCTGAAAGAGCGTACACGCACACACACACACACACACACAAACTTAGTCACTAGTAGTAGGTATTTTATCATGTAAACCTGAATGCATATTGTCTAACATTTAGATACAGTGCACATAACTACCATAATAGATTTTTTAATTTAAATTTTTTTTTTGTCAGATGGGTTGCAATACATCTTTCTGGGGAAGCTCATTGGGTAAAAAGAAGCAGTTGGGGATGCCATGTGTCACAAAGGTAGGATATACAGTACCAACATCCACTCCATGGCCAAAGCTAATTACAACAGTAACCTAATACAGAGGAAGTGCATCAGATACATTTGTTTTAGTTTACCGTACACATTGTAAGTCCAAAGATGAAAACTCACTAGTGCTCTGCCCTCTCTTCAGAAAGATCAACCACCCCCTTCCATAGTGCAGTTGAAAGCCCCAAAACAAAAGCTAGTCAGTGGACCTTGAGTTAAGATTATTCGTCAAACAAAATCTTGTCGTTGCTCAACTTCAAGGAACGAGGGTCGAGGATGGGTCACATAAGTAGCCTTCATACAGCTCTCTACTGCATCTGCACACACACACACACACACACACACACACACACAAAATTGTAAAAGGTATAGTAGAATGATCGAAACAACAGATACATCTGCAGAAGACGAGGACATATGTATTGGAAATCAAAGATCACGTCAACCGTTCAGATAGATATGATGAGATGAAAGCTCACTATTCTGCCTCATCATGAGGCCCCATCCTTCTTGTTTAAGGAATTGTCACATTGATCAGATGAGCATCTGCAGACTCATTATCACCACTCAGAGAAAATAGGCTGGCAGTGATGTTACACTATTCGGTTAGTCTCTGGATAAGGACAACAGTGTGCAGTATATAATGTAAATACCATTTTAAATGGGAATCCAACAAACTTGACTTTTAAATAGTACTATTTCACATATGTTTTATGAATGTGTACTGCTTAACAAGTTTGCATAAAACACACACACTTGCAAAGTAAAAAACTAGAATTAATCCTAGAATTATAAAGTCTTATTGAGTAGGGTTAATATGACTTTTTACAGAGTGTGTTGTGGTATTTCTTTATTTTTTAAATTGAACGTTCTTACTGCTCTATCCGTACTCTTTTCAATGGCCCACAGGCTGCTGCATCAATACAAAACTGCATTAACAATCAGAGTGGAAGGTTTCAAGGTCTCAGGAGTTCCCAAGGGCTTATGTGCACATTATTAGTGAGTTTATTTAACTCAGGACACAAGGAACTTTTACTAGTTTAAAATTGAGGTGGCTTACAGTTGGGCTAACACTTGGAAAATATAAGCCAAACATACACAGCACCAGGAGGCATACAGGTAGTCAAAATCAAGATGATAACATGACATGATGACTGTTCCAAACCAGTTAGTGTGGAGTGAAAGTGAACAATAAAACACTCCCAACAGCCAATACCAATCTTCTCCACTACAGTACCTCTATCACAGAAGTGCAGATTGATAATGGCGGATTGATAATGGAGTGCAACCCGAAGGTTTACCTTTTCCCTTAATGTGAAATTTCCTCTACAGCTGTGAGGGTTATAAGAAGCGACACTAGTGAGTGAGTTGGGATCGGTTTGGAAAGGGCAATTGAGTTTGAGTAATAATGGTGATTAAGAGGACGTAGAACCAGGTGAAGGAGGATGAGGCCAATAAATCCATGACAGCATCAGAATCACTTTTATTGACATGTGTACGCATATAAGAAATGTGATTCCAGTTTTACATTGCTCTCAATATACATACACAGAATAAGCATAAATAAAAAGGACAACAAGCTCAACAAAATAGACAAGTATATATAATATATACATAAATATTATAAAAAATAAATAATCTTTGCAGGTATTTTTATGAGGTAGGTGGATATGACGGTATATACAATATATAAAATATGAACAACATGCGTAGATGTTGTGTTTTGAGTGATGATATTTATGTTAAGAAACATCAATGAAATATAAATACTTGATTTACAGATACAGTGTAGGGTTGAGTCACAGGGTTATTGCACATGATTTGTTCCTGACACGTGTGTCTGGAGTTAACTGTTTGTCAGAGTGATGGCCTGTGGGTAGAAACTGTTTCTGTGTCTGTTCGTGTTCAGCATACCGTTCTCTGTAGTGCCTACCAGAGGGGAGAAGTTGGAACCACAACAGAGGGCCAGCTGTTCAACCTCCCGTCTCTATGCAGATGACACAACGCTGCAAACTTCAGGAGTTTGACAGAGGGGTTCCTTGAGGTGCAGTCATTAGTGTAGAGGGAGAAGAGCAGTGGGGAGAGCACACACCCCTGGAGGGCACCAGCGCTGATTGTTCGGGTGCTGGATGTGATTGTACAGCCTCACCTGCTGCCTCCTGTCGGTCAGGAAGTTAGTGATCCACTGACTGTAGGTTTGGCAGCATTGTCTGTTTAAGCCTTAGTTGATGGTCATAAATCATTTTGCAGTACTTGGCATGTAAAGTATTCCAACAAGTGTGCAGATTGTTTGATAAAAAGCTAAAAAATACAGTTTACATCATGCAGAAAATGTATCAAGGAAGACAGTATTACGACAAAACAGACAAACGCATAACCTGACTTTGGTAACAAATGTTATCAGATTATTTACTTATCCATACCATGGTTGATTTGTGATGCAACTGCAAAGCCCATTGAGTAAAAACAATGCTGTAACTGTTGCAATGACTTATTCAAGGTTGCACTGCCAGAACTGCCTCTTGCACAGTAAAAATGCAGACTCAGAAGTTTCTGTTCAATAATTAATTCCCTCTTTTCTGGAGTTACAAGAAGAAGTGCCTGCGCTTGTCACTTTGATGCTGAATAATGTAGTAAAGTGAAATGCCACGTCAGGATGACTGTCAATCAGGCTGACATCTACATTGACATTTTAAAATGCTACAAATGTGTCGCAGTTTGTTGCGTCTGCTATGTAATTATTGTCAAACTCAGTTTTTACCTCTCATTCAGTACATTTAAACACCAACCCAAATCCAACTCTGTGTGTACAGTATGCGTGTCCCACCCTCTGTGTTTGTGTTTCTGTGTCACTGTCTTGTGTTGAGTCTCAGTCCCTCCCTCTGTATGTTGCCCCATTTCCCCTCAGCTCGTTATTCCCCTTTCTAGCTCACCCTCTTCTTTTCACTCTCTTGTTCATTTTCTCTCTCTGCATGCCTCTCTCTCATCAAACTGAACAAGAGAGACAGGGGAAGATGTTACCAGAAACCATTCCATCCTGCAGTGTCAGCCATTTACTTTAAGATAAGGCACACTTTCCACTGATCTCTTAAAAGTCCAACATGGACCTCTTCCAATTGCTATTTAGCTCTGTTTTTGGCTAAAGAAAAAGTGTATTTTTATTATTTTTTAGATATGTGTTTTACCATTCTTTGTTAAATGGCATTAAGTGTGGGGCAGGGAATGGGAGAGACAAAGTGTCAAACTATACGCTTCAAACTATTCCACTCAATGTACCCCTTCAGTGTCAGTCTTGTTCAAATTAAAGCTTGCTGAAAAACATTTAACATTTTATGAGTTGAGAAACATGTGATTAACATTGTGAAACGGCAGTTTGGTTAGATATAGGCACCAAAGCTACTTGGTCAGGTTTAGGAAACAATACAATACAATACAATACCCCCATGACAAAAAAATCAAATGGGGGCCCCCTCTGCGCAGCTGTTGTCACGACATTCTCTAGGACCTAACTGTCCCATCAAAAGCTTTACATAACTCTAATTAAAGGCTTGCAACTGTCTTGCTCTTGTAGTTCAATACTAGTACTAGCACAATATTAACTGCTGGTGATTTGTACATGCATGGCAAGTCTGCATACAGTATGCAGTTCACTATTTGATGCAAGATTAAAAAGCAACCATAAAAAAATGTGCTAAAGGCCATCTTTTACAGTCTCAATGTATTTTTCTTGTAAAATTTCAAAATGGAAATTCTCTTAACAAAATGAATTATTAATTATTATTATAATTATTAATGAAAATTTTAAAAAAGAGGAAACAAACAAACTTATTTAACTTTTCAATCAAAAAATTAACATCATCCTCTCAAAACAATGAAAACAGCTGATTTTTTAACTTAGCTGCACATATATGCCATAATAACCAAAATAACTAACTGGCATGTCATTGAACACTGGGACAGGGAGGGGTACAGTTATGGGGAGACTGGGTGGCTGCTGACTCATCTGTTGTTAAGTCTGCTAAAAGGGGCAGGGAACAATGATTTAACAGGTTAATAGCACTCACAGACTATAGGCTACCACCTTTCTTGGTGAAAAACTGGGTTACAGATTGACATCCTTTCCTTTGTCTTCCTCTCTATCTTTTCTCTCTTTCCTTTTTTGAAAACCAGATTTTGATTTACTAGCAACATTGTGATCACTGTAGTTCTGGTGCATGCACATCTACTGACTGCAACTAAACACTTCACTGTGCGCTAAGGCAGGACCAAACCATTTCATGCAGATACAGGGGGTGATCGGTCAATATGGATGTTTACTTTTTGGTCAATGGGGATATTTAACTTTTACTGCCAAAAAAAAAGTAAAAACAAAGAGATCATTAATTTTATTATTATATTTGAAATATATATATATGATGGTTTAATAATTTTATATTAGTTTTTACCTATTTTTTGGGCCCTGTCAGTCATGGGCCCTTTGAAATTTGTCCTAACTTTCCCCCCCTATACTGCGCCCCTGTATGTGACTCAAAGTTACTTATGTACGTAAGTAAAAATAAGTCAACGCTGACTTTTGGTTTAACACGAGACACGAACAATGGTCTTCTCGGCGAAAGTCCTGTAGGCAACACATAATGCTGGGCGGGGGACCTCTAGGAATGATGCTAAAAGGGCACCTACAGTGCCATAGTTTGAAGCCTAGAGCCACTGACCTAGCTGCTGTATTTGACACATTGGGAGTGAGGATGGGCTGCTGGATTGCTTTACAGCACAAAGAAATAAGGGCACTGCAGATAGAACAATTTAAGGTAGGCAATGAGTCTGCTCCAATACCTACACTTTAATTATACTAAAATTATCCTAATTCATTTGACAGTGTCAGTATACTAATATGATGTTTAAAAATGTCATGCATTGCATCTTTTGAAACTGTCCTAGGAAAAAGTGGTAGCATCGTTTTAGTAAATCTCCCTCGTAATTATAGTAAAAATAACGCTCCAACGTCTGTTGGAGGCAATGGAGGAAACAATGTGATGTTATAAAGCCACACAGTTCACAGAGGGATGAGGTCAACAACGCAACTTGTTCAATAGTAGCTTCAGATCGGAAAATGCTTCTATGTATGTCTATATACGTTTCAGTGGGCATTTACAAACAACGCATATTGTCATTTAATTTATTTTACTCACTCATGTGTTACACGGTATTGGTGTTTACAGTAAATCTCAAACCATAGAGTCTTAATTTGATTAGTGATTAATGATCCCACAAGGGGTACCACAAAACACAGAGCCTAAAATATTATTCAACATGATTTATCATAAAGATTCAGTTTTCTGCATTCCAACCTGCTGCTGTGTGAGTGTAGTGTTTTCAGTGGGAAAATGATGGCAGGGGTTTGAATCTCTGGAGTGGGATAAAATCCTAAAATTACAGAATAGTGCTCACTTTTTTAACAGTCAAGCTAAGGGGTAAATTTATGGTTAGCCATTATGTAAGGATTCCAGTCAAAAATCAGCCGATACAGAGCAATAAATGGAACAGCTTTTCTTGATAGCTGGGCTATTTTTAAAAAACAGACAAAAAAAACAAATTAATTTTAATTTGGTCCCGAGCCTGTCCATTTCAGTCTTCTAATTAAAATCCTTTATAGTTACTTTGCTTAGTCTGGGAGATAGATTGGTTGGGTTTGCATTTTTTGGGAAAATCCAATTGGTTTCCATTGTGCAAGGCATGCCCCATCGATCCAGCAACAGTAATTGAATCTATTCATGAATTAACCCCCTTTTGCAAAAAGGACAGTTGAACTTGGCCTGTTCAGAAAAAATAATGAAGGGAAGTTTTAGGACATATTTGTCAGAGACAGTACAATATCAAAGCGCATATAATTGCTCAGCTTTGTGGTGGAAACACAACAACAGACTGAACATCTACAGTTCCATAACACCAGGGAAAATTTGATCTGCTGCTTAAGAGAACCATGTCATACAGCCATAAGCTCCAGAAGTAAGTGTACCTTGAATTAAGTTTGATTCCTTTTTTTCAAAATTAAAAGGAACTTGTCTTGACCTTGGATCAACAGTGTTCTCTCTTGCATTTTCTCATGTAATTTGGCATAAAGCTGGAAAACAACAAACAAAAATCATTTAAACAAAGATACAAAGAGTCATAGTCACCAGAGCTCAACCTAGTCGAACCCTTATGGAAGAATTCAAACCCAATATGTTTGACTTTCTTCACCACCATCATCAAAGCACAAAATAAGGGGAAATCATTTAGAAGGATTGTGTTTAATGATAATCTAATCACATATATGCAGTGTTGACAACTGAATTTCTCACAATAGTTTTGTCACAGTATGAGTTTTGTGCATGTATCCAAAACACCACATGGCAACTACAACCCAATTCACAAGTGTAACATTGTACAAAACCAAACAAAATTACGCATTTTATCAATCCATGTCTGTATAAAAGGCGATGGCAACGAAAGACAGATATGGGTCTCCATATCCTTTATCTCCTCTCAGCTTCCTGCCTTGATTCAAAAACTTGCATCTGTTTACCAGAAGCCCATATGTTGCTGTTTCCTCCTGCTGTCCCCAGAGGGAGAGGCAGATAGAAATAGATGAGAAGTGAGATGGATAGAGAGAGCAAGAGGAAAAATTATATCAGAATCACTTTAAAAGGAAATTGAGAGGAATAAAAAGTTGATCAAAGGTTAAACCATAAGAGGGGAGAGAAATAGGCAATTCAGGACCATGTTGTAGAATAAAGGCTGCAGCAGGGAGGTCAAGGAAGGAGAGGAATAATCGTGACGAAGCGAAATAGGTTAAAGAGAAAGAGAAGACATACAACGGATGGAAAAGAGGGGAAAAGGAGGTACGATTTTGGCTGTTTTGGCTGAACCTACAACTCAACATGTTTCTGCTCATTACACACACAAGCACATCATTAGGGCACACACACTTTCTCTCCCACACATGCATAGACATCCCTGCAGCTCTTCATCTCTTTCACAAACTCACTTTTTCCTTTTGTATATGCACACCCATCCATTTACTCCAATGGGTAAACACACACACACACACACACTCACAACTTTTGGCTCACTGATTCCACCATGAAGCAATGGCCAGAAACAGAAAGAGATTGTCAGTGAAGTCACTTTTAAAGCCGGAAAGCAATTAAAACCTGCTATAATTAGCTCTGTACCACAACAGAGTGGGTTTATTACTCTAAGAATGGAGTCTTTGTGTGTGTGTGTGTGTGTCTGTGTGCACACATGTGAATCTTCCATTTGTATTCTAGGTGGTTAATTGTCCTCAAGAGGAAATCATTTTTCACAGCTATGGCACACATAAACAAACATTGACACGGTAGATCTCATTCACAACAAACAGCAATAAATCAACAGTATAGAGGAAAAGTATCAGCAAAAAAACACAACAAAATTATGTCAGTTTCGGTCCAGAAGAGGAATGATGATTTGGGAGAAGTAACAAGGTTTTACTTAAATGATAAATTACTAGTGAACCAAAGAGCTGGAAACTGCTGTGGCACTGCTCTTGTTGAAACTTCAAACATTCACACCCCAATCAGTGATATCACTTCAGGTGTTTTCCATCAGCTTCCACCTAGCCTAAAAGTTATGGAAGGGGCACATGGATACTAGAATCTCAATGTCAGTCCACCACTTTGATCCAGACCGAAATATTTAATAGCTTATTTTTGCACATGATGTCACCTCACTGCATTCCTGTGGCATGAACTGCAGATGGAGGGCAGGTTGTGATTTTCTTTGGAATCGCTATGACAAACTACATCAAACAGTTTTTATTAATAAGTACTTATGTGGAAAAGAGCAGCAGCAAAGGGTATTTAAATGAGAATCTGTTTAAATGTATAAATGTCAAAGTCACCAGACTCCTTTGACAAAAACAGCAATTTTACCTCGCTGAACACAGGAGTTGCTGGTCTACCGCTGCCTCGATCCACAGCAACTAGCGTTAGTTTGGATCCAAATGAACGAGTTAAAACACTAAACTTATGTTACACGAACAAACAAACCCTCTGAGGCATCCTCCTAAATGGTACACATTGAACCTTTAACTCTTTAACTGGCAGGATGGTAGACTACCAAAACACTGATGAATGAGGTACTTCTGGTTTGTTTGTTGCAATTCTGCAGCAATCTGGTTTGGACTACAGAAAAGCAGCTGTAGTTGTGATCATACCCTTTGAAAGCATTCAATAGGGGCAACTGCATTCCATAATGTGTATTTTCAAACTGCTTGCATTGATGTACATTAAAGCAGTTTGGATGATCTTTACGTGCTTGGCATATAAATATTGGCAAACCATATTTATCCTTTTTCTTTTTAAAATTGTGAACTTTTTTTAGTTTGAGCTTTCCCAGAAAAAAACAGGCTGGTGGAGTGGAAACGTGGGAAGAGGAAATAGAGTGAATGATTTGGGCTGTAGGTGCTTTCCGATTGACGGCTTTGGTGATGAGATCAGGTTGGTAGGAGGCAGGGAGGCCAATTATTTTTGATGCTGTGTGGGTGATTTTAATGAATCTGTTCCTGTCTCCAACTGAGAGCACAGCGAGGAAACAGATGGAGAAAAGGAGAAGGGCAGAGTTCATTACACTAAAGTATATGTGTTCACCTATGCGCAATATTGCTTGTTTGTGAGTCAGTGTTTCTCCTTGCAAGTGTGTATCTGTGCAGATTCACTTTTGCATATGTGTGTGAATCTATCTAGATTTGTGCTCGAGTTAGCAATTCATACTTTAGTACTTAACTACTTTCTCACTTCTGCCCACTTGACCAATGACTGTAGGTTTTGGAACATTTTAAAAATTGAAAAAAGATGCAGCACCCCCAATTTTGAAGTTGTAAAGGTGTTTTCAGACACCATTCACTGATTCAACAAGAACTTTGTTTGAAACATGCTGACCTCTTAATGGCATTACTTAAAGTCAAGTCTCAACGCCTTGAGGGAGAGTCCAGGTCAATCACATGTCTTCTAAAGCAAATTGCATGTCAAGATGCAGGAACTCTTTTCTTGTATAGGCTTAATATTTAAACATGATTTGTCTGTTACTGCTATTGATAATTTTTTTTAACTTTTCCAGAATTTTAACAGGTCAAGTCAGGTCAAGTCAAGTAAATCAAGTCTCAAAGCAGTCAAGTCTAAGTCAAATCACAAGTTCAAGTCTCAAGTGTACAGTGCTGATGTTAAGTGGTTAAGGGTTAAATACAATGAATACAGTGCATTACACACATGAATAGAATCCCCCTAAGAACATAGCACTCTCATTAGCGAACACTGTATTTGTTATGGCGTGAGCAGATCATGATTCTGCTAGCTGATTGTGTTGTGGCTTTATATGACTGACTGGCACGGATTAATGCACTGGCTGGCCTGGGCTGCAGCCTAAAGGCCCCACGTGTACACAATTTTGTGATTTGGCCTCAGTGAAACATGGTGTTCTGTACTGCTGCAGATATTGAACCTGTTGCTTTAGAAAGCTAAAAGCTGTTAACAGCTTGCAGATGCCCTGTGAACGTCTTTTTTCAGTAGTCTGTTTGTGTGTTGATGCCTGTGCACCCAGAGTGTGTGTGCCAGGACACTCAGGAGGCAAAGGTACTGTGATATGTCAATTCAAGCACGAGCAGGAGAGGCGCATTTCACTGCACCAGACAACAAGCGATGCTGCTCCTCTACTCTTTGCACATAGAGCGGATCTTTATCATAACTTTCCATAACTGTGTTTATGGAGAAGCAGGGTGTCGCTTCTTTTAACAATTAAGTTAAAAGAACAATCTTGTAATGATCTGTGGGTAGAAGTTTATCTCCTGCATGCCTATGTGTATTAGTCACTCTAAATCTCTGTTAGACATATCTGGCAATAAGTACATCTGTGAAATAAGTGCATGGGCTAATCAAAAAACAGCTGTGATAGTGTTTCTAATAAATATGGTGGATACGCAGATTTTGATATTCCATCATGTGGGGGACAAAAATCGCTGGAATTGACGCTGAAACTGACCAATGGGCCAGAAAAAGCAAGGGCAGATGCAGAGGAGTGGCAGCTGCTAAAAAGAAGACTAAGTAATGCTTCAGTTCAAGGAATTGTATTTGTAAAAAATGTCTAAAGAATTGGAAATGAAACAATATATTGATTCTAATGCCACCTTTAGATATTTCTATGCAATGCTTTACTAATGCCACACTGTTCACATTTGTCATTTGTGGGCTTTTCCAAGCAAATATTGATATGACTGTTATATATCCTACACCGGGTTGGGTCAGGTAACCAGCAAAAACGTTTTATATCAATTCACAAGTACAGGCACAGGTAAAATTAAACTAAATGCGGGTTTCAAGCGGCTGAGAACAAAAATATTTAGAATTTTCTGGAGTTAGGAAATGAAAAAGATTGTGCAGTGGGCCATTTTATCTAAATCAACTAAATATAATCAGCCGCCAGGATTATTTTAATTGTAAAAGCCACAAGTTTGGCACATCGTCTGTGAGCAAGCTACATACAGCTGCAGCAGGGGCACAGGTGCTACTCCATATGACAGTTCTTTTCCAAGAACACAACTCTCAAACCACAAGGACACTATAACACAGTTAGCTGTAAAGTTTGTGTGCCGGGACATCAGATCCTTTTAAACTGTGTGTGGTGATGGATTCAGCGAAGTGGAACAGCCTTATTTACAGCACCATAGTGAGTACATTGATTCTACTAACAGACTATGGTTTGAAACTCCACTTACAGTGGATTTCCGTTGGGGTGGATTCAGATTTGACGTGGAGATAATTGATAATGGGATGGTTCTGGTACTGAGCTCTGTGGGTGCAGTTTTGCAAAACTGGACCTGTGCAGGACTCTGTGTTTGACTAGTGAAATGGTTCTCTCTCAGCCTGGTTTACATTATATAATGCATATTTCTACTGTGCATCTGTTCTATATTTATTTTGCATCTTTTACACTTGCACTGTTCTGCATGCATAGTACATCTGTACAAACAAACTATAACAATATATTTTGGACAGCATTTTTTTTAAATTTGTATTCAAAATAAAAGTGACTATGTTGCATACTATTGCATCATTTGATGTATATCTACACACAGATGCACCACATAAGTCAAGGCTAGTAATTGACAAGGTACACAAGCAAGATAATAGGACAGTGTTGTGTGACCTTGCATAGAAAAGCTGTTTTGCTGCACATCATATGTTGCTGGAGCGTGCTGGTACAACTACAATTTATTATATAGTTTCCTTGACTTGCACAACCTAAATGGATGAGATGAGTCTACACAGGAATATTTTTCCTGAGTCTGTCCTACATCTATTCTGCATTCGTCTTGCTTCAGTTTCATCTTGCTTCAGTTTGTCTCCATATATATTCTGTCATTCATTCATTACAAATCTCTATCTATTCTTCATCTCTCCTTCATTAACCTCACAGTGGTAGCCATGTTAGAGTTCATCCATTTCCCAAATATTCTTTACTAGTGCTTTCACTTTTGATGGTGGAATAGGCGTTCTCACTGCAGCCACTTCTCTTTAAAACTTTAATAAACTCGAATATGTTGAAAGAGAAAACTGCCGTCTGGTCTAAAGGCAGAACATTGACATTTTCCAAATAGAACCTTTTGACATGCCGAGCAGTGATTTAGCAATAATCCACTTACAATACAGTAAACAGAAGTCCCATGTTTGCATTTTGACTTGACAGTGTGTCTGTTTTAATACATTTTTGATACAGAAAAAAAGCTCCCAGTCTCAAAATAAACCGCTTGAAATGCTTTTGATGTGCACAACTTGGCATCAAAGCCTTTCTAAGACATTACTGTGTTCTGATACTGCTTTTCCTCCACCTGCTGCTGCTGTCATCTAAGGAACAGACTTGACAACATACTTGAAGGTTATGACAGAATATATCCTGAGGCTGTATGGGCTTTACTTGAAAAACTGTGATTTAAAGGAGTTGGTAATGAAACTTGGTCTGTAAAGTTTTGTTCCACATTTATCCTGAATGTTTTATTTGTTATAATTGTGCATTTCCCCTCATTCAGAACCATTTTAGTACATACTTTTTGATATTTCACCTAATAAAACTGGTTTGTTGCACAACAAATTATGTTGACAATACACAGCAGGAAATAAACCAAAGAACATAGCAGTAACTGATTCTTGGAAATTATAAAATACAAGATAAATATAAAACATGTCCATCTCATCGGAGAACCAAGACACTGACACAACAATCCATCTCTGTATTAAAAAAGTGAGCCTACACTTACACCTATTGCAACAAGCACATGAAGAAAGCATCTTAACCAACTTGACAACACATACAGGACATAAACATATGAGCTCCAAATACAGAACACACAAGCAAACACAGAAATGCTGCCAGATGAACAGTGGCCGTTTCAAGGGGGCACAATAAACTGATGAATAAAACTCGAGACACAATTAGCTTTAGTCGACCTTTCATCAGTGATGTGCGAAAATAAGACATCAAAATGTTAATCATTAAATATTGTTAGCTTGATTATGATTAGAGACATTGACTATACACCTACTGTTAGCCATTTCCTAATTGCTAGCATGTTAATCAGTTTTTAGCTTCCTCTGGAAACTTCTTCAGAGCTGAAATGCAGTTTTGTTTTTGTGAACGTCGCTTATATATTTCCTTGAGTTTTCTGTATTCGCAGAATATCTGTTGCCAAATTGGTGAAAGTGTCTCTTAAGTTGCCTGTGTTTTATTTATTTGCAGTGCTTATTGTATTTATTTTGATTTGTATTGGAACTCCATGTTCAAACCATAAAAAGAAAGCCATGCAACTGTACTGGAATGTAATACTGGAGATATAACGGGAGTTTCTTAAGGAGATTGTGCATGGAGTGAAGGAATGTAGATATCGCAGGGCAGTTCAGTTGCAAAATAAATATTTGTGAATGTGTCGTCCTTCCATTCATTCTATTCCAGTAATACCTCTCTTTCACTCTGATTCGTTACCCTGTTATATCTTCCTCCCTCATCTTTTCGGCAGAGCGTCAACCCCCCATCGTCCTTCTTCCTCCCGCTCCCTCTCTCTCATTCATCATGGTAAGCTCCAGTGACAGGGGAGCGCTGCTCGGTGGCAGTCCGCTTAGTAGAGCCTGACGTACACAGCCTTGAAGACAACCTCACAAAATGAAAGTGAGAGACAGAAAGAGAGAGAGAAAGAGAGAGAGAGAGAGAGAGGTATTGGATAATATATAAAGGAGAGAGGTAAAACAGGAGAGAGTGAAAGAGCAGGAAAGACAAAGAGGTCACATGCTCTCCCAGTGGAGCTGTCATTGGCCAACACATTCCAGTTTGGGTGTGTGTTTGGTGGGTGACCTTGGGAACTATGGCCTTGTATCTCTTTGTGTGGTTGTGGTTTTGTAATGGTGAACATTGCAGCAGTGGGATGCAAAGCACAGGCTCACACAAAGTATGTTTTCCTGACAAGCAGCAGACTTTCTCTTTTAAATAGCCAAATTAGAAAATCTTTAATTTAAATAGTTTTTCCTCTTCAAATTCTGTTGTGTACATGAAGATGTTGTTGACTCTTCTGCTGGAAGAATAATTGAATAAATATCACAGCACTGCTTATAATAGTGTTTGCTTAATTCTGTCTTCCATAAATAAGCACAGGTAGAAGATTAGAAGTGATGATGCTTTTTGTTTTTTTTATGAATAGTATAAAATATGTACTTACCCTCACACCTTGAGGGTAAGTACAGGGAAATTTGGAGATTAGTCATTTCAAGGTTTGGACACTCAAAATGTTGTTTGTACGTAAAGGGGTACAGAAGAAAATTCATAGACTACAGGTGTTGATGTTTTTAAACCTGTTTTTTTAATCAGCTCAATTATTAGAGCTTTCTGGCATTCATTCTCACAAAGAACATGGAGCTGGATAACAACATCAGCTGGATCATGAGGTTCATCAGACTCAATACAAGCAATATTAAATCTGGTTGAAAACAGTTGGAGAATGTTGCGAGCTGAATCATCAACACACATAAGAATGAATTAAATTAAACATAAAACAAAATAATGACAAGAAAGTGGCATTAATACTGAGATGTCTAAAAATCAATAAGGCAAATTATCCTCTGTCAATTTATTCTTCTTTCTCCTTCTGGATTCATCAGCACTGAACAACATTAGACTGAGCGTCTTTCAACCGAACAACAAGAGCATAAACACAAAAACCCGCCAACGATGCAAAATAATATATATATTTAAAAATAATATATTCGTCTATTACAGTACATTTTCTGGAATTGAGGAGGCTCAGGGAACGGATGAGGGATTCGGTTATCTCCCTGTCATATTCCATAAGGCTATCAAGCATGAGATGTCACTTTAACCCAGATGAAACATACTGTCATACTGAGTTACTGCGTGTGCAATCAGATGTGTAATGTTGTATTAGTGCTCTGATCATACATGCGGAGTTTGCCCACTTTGTCAGTGAAACCAAGGTCATCTGAGAACATTTTATAATTGCAATCTTCCCTATTCATGACGAATCATTCACAGAATGAATTGTTTGTCTTTCTTCTGGCGTTTTTCAGTATAAATGCAGTATGCAGGCTGTTGACCAGATGTATAATACATTTTATAATGTCATGTCAACATCAACATAACCGCTAATACTGCTCACCCTGAGGAACTAAGGGGAGAAATGAAAAAAGGACACCTACAGTTTTGAATTATTTGCTTTATAGAGCACAAGAAATGAAAGATGTGAGTATATATGAGGATGACAAAAAAGTCCTTTTTTTATTTATCATAATTTATGTTCCTTAAATGATGCTTGTAAGAAATGCTGTGTGTCTTTAAACACGGTAACTGAAAGTAAATGTTCCCTCCAAATTCAAATATGATATTCATACCTTGCATGAAGGCCTCTTCCAATTAAAGCTTCCTGAGTGGTTGTCTTACACACACCCTCAAGTAAACAACTCTTTCCTGCATCTCCAAAATGTAATTACGTTTAGGAAATTCAATAGCTTGGCATTTTTGTGATCAGATTAGTGTAATCCTCCCATATGCAATCTATTACTTGCAGCTCCCATACGGTGAGGAAATTGATGTCAGTGTTTAAACAACAAGGCCAGTTATCTCTTGGTTTGCCAGCTGTGTTAGTGAAACCAGGGTTGGCAGAGGGTATATCTATTATCCTCAACTAGCCTTGTGTTGTGCTGCTGTGTCTCAAAATAGTGTTTGTTAGAGAAAAAATCTAAACTTTTTAAAATTTTGTTCTCGCTCTTACAGTTGGATGTTTGAGCTTCACTGAAACTGGAAAGTTTATCTGTATTCATTAAAAATCTGATTTTAAGCTACAATCTTGTATAATGTGTTTTACTGCCATAGAGGACATCATTTAGTGAATACATCAATCAGCCATAAGATTATGAGCACTGACAGGTGAAGTGAATAACACTCAGTGTCAGTGGGTGGGATATATTAGGCAGCAAGCGACAACATTTTCGTCCTCCATAGGTTGATGTGTTAGAAGCAGGAAAAAGAGGCACGCGTGAGGATTTAAGCAACTTTTGACAAGGGCAGGGGCTTTTGAGGCTAGACTGAACGTGGTCAGAGCATCGTTCCAAAACGCAGCTCTGTGGGGTGGGTCCCAGTCGCAGTGGTCAGTACCTATCAACCATTGGGTCCAAGAAGGAAAAGCAGTGAACTGAGACAGGGTCCATGGTGCGGCCAAGGCTCTAACTGTGCACGTGGGAGTGAAGCCTGGCCCGTGTGGTCTGATCCAACCCAGACAGCGACTGTAGCTCAAACTGCTGAAACAGTTTAAATGCTGGTTCTGATAGAAAGTGTCAGAACGACACAGGCAGAGCCAGTTTATTTCATATGGGGCTGCATAAAGTTATGACGCACCCAAGGTGCCCAGGTGGTCATAATGTTATGGCAGATTGGTGTTTGTCAAAACCTTCAAAGATAAATGAACGATGGATGGAAGCATGGGGAGAGGGATGAGAGCAAGGTAAGTTGTCAAAGATCATCACTCAGACAACAAGAGTGAAACGGTAGAAAGGAGATGAATAAAAATAAGGGGGAAAGACGGGATACCAGCTGGAAGAAAGTGTGGGAAGGAGAATAGCATGAAGGGATGGGAAGGGAGGGAGGAGAAACAGATTTGATGCTTTAAAAACCAAAGGAATGATGGGAGGACGAATTAGGGATTCCAGTAAGAAAAAGATTGATCGACAGGAGGAAGAAGGCGTGAACAGGAAGGTAAAGATAGGCAGGAAAGGACAGGAGGCAGAGGGAGAGATAAATAATGTAAGCCGGAAAAAAACAAACAAATCGAAAGCGAGAGATTGAAACACAAAAATAAATTCATGCAGGGCTGCAGAGGGGGAGGGATGGACATGGAGAGGTGGCCACAAGCAAAATGAAATTGCAGAGTTGCTGTTGGTGGAAGCAGGGAATATGAGAAAGGTTTGAGCTGAGGCGAGAGGGAGAAGTAATGAGACAGGTAGAGAAAGACGGATGAAGAGGTAGAGAGGGCGGTGACATTCTGTATTTAATCATTTCCATAAAGGACTCCTAAAGAAACAGTCAGTCAAGATTTGTAAATGATTCTTATGTTTGCTGTTGAGCATTAGATTGGAGCACTGAATTTCACATCCGCCTGCTCGGTTTTCCCTCCTTCTCTTTCATTTCAAAAATCATCACAACTCACAACATGTTGACACAGAAAAGCTGCATGTCTGGCTTTCCTGAATCTTAACCTCTTCTGTCTGACTGGTTGTTGTGTGTGTTTGTGTGTATGTGTTAAGGCTGAATGAAGATGGAGCTTTTGGTTTCTATTTCTCCGCTTTGTGGGAGTTGAGGATCAATAATCCATCTTCCCATTCAGTGACCTACAACCTTAACTACACACACACATGCATAAAAACCATTCAACATACACACACAAACCTTTACCATAAGTAAAAACACGAACGCATATAGACTGGCAAGTGAAGAGCTCGATAACACTTTTAGTAAAGATCATTACTGTGTTGCCCCATCTACACACACACACACACACACATACTTTGATCTGAAGGGATGCGTATTGATGGAGTTGCTGAGACTGTTACTGACATGTTCTAAAGTACTGTGTCTAGTTTCCAATGGTTCACTGACCCCATCACTCACTCCCCCTTTTCACTCATTTCCTTCACACTTTCATCTTCTTCGGTTCTATAACTCAGCAGGTGGAGCAAACCACCAAAGCTGCAGGCTTAGTGGTTCCAATCCCACCAGGACCTACTCTACCAAAGCATGTCTGCAGGGCAGCAAAAGCTGTAAAAGTCTCGCTCTGAAAGACTGTGCAGGTTCTGATAATCAGTCCCATCCATATTTTTGGTTTCTCAACCAGTGCCGGCTCATTTCTCTTTGGACAGTAACTCAACCTTACCGTCTTTTACTACAACTCTGTCCCTCTACTCTTTGTCTGTTTTGACAATAAAACCTCCCTCGACTTCATCTTCTTCATTCCTTTTGTCACAAATGTGCTATCTTGTATCATGCTTTGACATTATTGCTATACATCCAAATCCACTTTATGTCCGTCTCTGTCCCAGTTGTTCACTGTGTGAGTTTTTATGGACAGAATATGGTTACTTGACAGTTGAGGTTGGCTGTTAGCATTACACTATACGCTACTATACAGTATAACGTTTCCAGAAATTCTGCATACTGTCACAATTTGATACCATATTATTATATTTATTTAGTATTATAAGACATTTTTCTCATTGTATTATATTTGAGGACTAGACAATCTCATATTCACATCTTCCGTTATTCTTTTTGAATGGAGAGAGTACCAGCTTTTACACAAAGGTCTTGTATTACAGGATGTTAGGGTGGAACTAACAAATTACATTTACTCTTGCTACTGTAGCAAAAAGCGTTTTTTGTGCACTTGTGTAGTCATTTTACTTTGATAGTACAAGAGAGGTTGACTAGATGTATTATTGTTTGAGAATGAATGAGCAGAGAAGTAGAACCTGGAGCAGATTGTGTAGGACTTTGCTGTGCACAAGGCTCACAGAGGCTCTCTCCAGAGGATCAACATCAACAAACAAGGTCATGCCTCGATGTAGCATTTTGTTTGTGCCCGCTACTGTGTGCGAAATCTGTGCAGGCTTTCTTTTTGCTCTTGTGTGTGTTTGTGGGCTGTTGTTGTGGAGTTTATATTTTTAATACATCTCTGTGTTGTCTGGCTCAGTCATGCTTTATTCTGCTGTTGTTAATTCTATGGGGAGTGTCAATCAATTCAAATGATGTAGTTTAATACTGCTTATTGCACCTGCCAGGTGACAGTATGGAGTCTTATGAGAAAATGACCCTGCCTCTAACTTGATTTATTACCTCAGTAAATAATTTCCTAATGAGTTTATGGTCTCATTCGCTAGTTTCAAGTCTTCTTTCAGACTATATGATATACATTTTGTAAATTATGGTCCAATTTACAGTAAAATAGATGATAAAGCAGGGTATGCTTTAGGGCATGGATACCTTGTGATTGACAAGTCATTCTCAGTGAGTCCGTCCAGCGCAGCGCACAAAACTCCGATCAAACTGTCAAACTAGGCAGCGCTGATCAAATATGAATCAAGATTCTTTTATTGCATTGTTTATTTCTCTCCTAAAATCTTTTCAGAAACAAAGTGTCTGTAATACAAGTGTGTGAACAGGCGAGGCGCCATTGATTCCTTCTATGGACCAAGGATATCCAATGAGTGCAGCTCAACTCGGAGTATGTCACTGCTGCTGGCTCAAAAAAATGTACATTGGCAATGGCCATAATGCAAAATTCAAGGCTTCAAAACAGTACTCCACAAACCAATAGGTGATTTCACAGTTCATACTTGATCCAATATAACACTACTAAGTAGACTACTGGAATAATACTAATAATTGTGTTCTAATGGATACTTTTTACAGTACACATGGCGGAACATTTTATGAATGCAGCTGTACATAAAGCTCATGATCCACAATCATATAATATGCCACAACTACATGGTCATCCATTACTGCTCAATAAAAGAGTCACACATGGACACACACAAAAACAAACGCACACATGCACAAGGAGGACTGAGTGGCTGCAAGCTGCAGGCATAAACAGACGAACATTCATATACATAAAAAACACACTGTGTTTCTTTTGATTATGTCTGCAGTCATTTAACTGTCACCTATTAGTTTGTCATATCAGATAAACAAGAACAGACACAAAGCAGACACAACACTTCTATGGTTCAGGTTACGTCAGTGTGTATGTGTCCTTTTTCCAATCTGACAAAAATACTTTACTTTTGCTCAGGTAAGAGGGCACCTGGACTGAAGGAAGCATTTGTTTGTTTGTGCACATATTCAAATTTATCCAGACAGATAGGGTGTGTGTGTGGGGTCCATCCTCCACCCACACACATTTTGTCCTCACAGCCAGACAAAGTCACAGTGTCCTCATATTGTACTGAAGAAACATGTAGACAGGTGTGTGTGTGTGTGTATGATAGATGAGTGTGTCTAAGGAAGGCTTACCTCAGTTTCTAGAGGGTTTTTGTACTTTATGAATGGGCTCACTGTATTAATATACTTTATGTTTGCTTATAGGATAGAGAGCCACAGGAAATATGATTCTGATCTGGGAAAAACAATAAAACATGTCTGAAGCTGATGTTTTCATTGCATTACTCAGTCTGCAAACAAAGCTGCACACTATGCAGTCATATTTCCAACCCCAAAAGATTAACTTATTGAATGTTGAAAACTAAACAACCCAGAAATCTTCAAGTAACATAAATATCGCACTGACCTGTCTGGTCTGTTTACACCAAAGGCATAGCAGAGGTCAAAGATCGAATGTTTGTGCCACAATTTTATGACCTGAGCTCTCTCAAGTTGCTCTGCTTATGAAGTAGTTTGTGTTTTATTCTTAACTTTAAATAACCACCTGTGGGGCTGAGACTTTTTCTTGGTCACACCAGAAGTTTATTTAAGTAAACAGGGAAAATCTACAGTCTAAGTCAGCCAGTGTGAGACTCTTAACTTTGGGGGGGGGGGGGATCAATATAATCAATGATTATAGGGATCAATATAATCATTGATCCCTAATCCTATACCCCTGACAGTTTTGAGAATCTTTGAGTCACATGAACCATCTCCTTTATGTTTCCTGGCAACTCTGATTATCTATTCGTCCTGCTCCAGTTCAGCCTCTTCACCCAGCTCTGATAGGCCTCAAATGGTGCAAGAGCCATGAACATATTTGCAGCATACACCTCAGGTCGGTTCTAAGGATAAGGCTCTAACCTGCAGTGCTGGTGAAGTAGACAGTCTAAGATCTAGATGGGCTTCTATGTGACCCAGTCTCTGCATCCGAGTCCCCACCGTAGACCTCAGTCCTGTCGGGCTTCCAGGGCACTCAGTTGCTGTTTTATGTCTCAGAGAGTGTGTGTACTTACATGGAAGTGGTCACATAGTGTATGGGGGCAATACAAACCATACAATACGAACCATGGACAGGTTTGGTAGAGAGAGAAAAAGAGAGCTTCCTCAGTCCACGCACCAACTCTCCTAGAAAGGGAGATTATATATATTTCTTCACAAAGCCAGCATCATACGTCTAGAAATCCTCCACCACACAAGGGGAAGCCCGACATCCCTTCATCTTGAGAGAAAGCAGCAACATGGCTCTCTTGGGCACAAGAGTCAGACATTAAATGTGTTTTGTTGTTTTGATCCACTATCTACTGCACTGAAAAAAAACCTTCTTCTGTAGTTTTTTTTTGGGGGGCTATTCAGCTTCCTAAACAGTTGCAAACACAAACCCACTGATTTGCATATAAATGTATAGATGTTTTCCCAAAGAAAAAGCAGCAAAATAACTCTTGGCTGCAACCAACAAGTCACAGTCGAATCAAATCCTCCCTCCTCAGAGGGGGTCAAATGCAATTACTGTCAAGATACCATTAATCTGTGTGTTTCCATTGTGAACAAGCAGTGGTAACTTCATCATCATTTGGAGGGACATTTCCCTTAACTCTAGGCAGCTGAGACCTTTCACAGCTGTTATCAGTGATTTCATTTGTCACTCAGGTTTAGCAGCCACTCCTCAATAATGCCAGATGTAATTCTGTATTACTTTTAACTATAGTATACCTGCTTGCTGATAGCTCTGATGTTCCAATATGCATGTTTTTATTCTAGGACCTCTGCATATCTGCACAGAAGCACCACATGTCTAACTCTACAGGCAGAGGAGGCCTCAGAGGTCTCGCAAATCTACTTTAATTTGCTACCAAAGGTATTTGGTTTTGCTGATGAAGCAGTGTACATATAGTACAGAGAGCCCCAGGTCACATATTTATTTTTATATATTATGATGTGACACAATGAGGTAAAGTGAGACAGCCATTATCGAAGATAAAATGCTTTTAAACTTACTATAAGGAAACCAAACTGTAAATAAGATACTAATTGGACAATTCACAACAACAAAAGCCAAACATAAATAAATTTGCTAAGACAAGTTCGAGAGTGGAATATCTTTAATGGTGCTGGCATGGTTTATCACTAAACCAGGTGGTTTCCCTGATCAGTCCCACACTCTGATTGAAGCTGTGTTTGGTTGTAATGAAAAGATATGACCTGGCATACTATTGACTCCCTGTTTAAATCAGTCAAATTAATTCCTACTAATTGGAATTGAGTAATATTCCCTTTGCCAACAACAACAACAACAACAACAACACAGCAGCTGAGCATTGGAAGATATTTCCACTGGCTTCTACAAAAACAGCTTCACTTGATTTGACAATGATGCAAAACACAATCCTAGAATATTTTTATGCACAGTACAAGCACTTTGAGGATCTTGGTTACTTGACTATAAGTTCATATTAGCATATATAAATGATGTGATCTTCATCAACACAAACATTGACAACATACAATGTTTGTGTTGATGAACTCATGTGCATATCTGGATGTAGAGTTCAGTGGATATCAGTGTTAAGGAACATGTGTAATATTTAATATAAGATATAAGAGTTTTGCATCCAGTACAACAGTTCAGCACATTATCTGACAACAATGTACAAAGGCAACTTGTCAAATTCAACTAAGGTTTGGCCCCAATGTCACTTAAAGTGAATCCACATGAAATTAAATACATTTTTGTTTATCCTTAACCAGGAACTGAAAAGACCCACCATGATATCAACTGTGTAAATTGTGAGTGGTAACTATGTTCACATCTTTCCAATAGGCCTTTTTCACAGCAGCCATTTGACATGAAATAGTAGAGTAATCACAGGTTTTACCAATAGTTCCAATTAAGGCTCTGTTCCATTTAGTGTAGCAGAGCCTTTTCAGTGAGCCAACATGCACAATAGCAGCAACCTGACTCTGTTTGACCTGAATGGAACCTAATCTTAATTAGTATAATTGGTAACAC
>NW_023339751.1:17466305-17467406 GCF_004916995.1 Morone saxatilis | reverse complement strand
TGAGCAGAAGGTTTGCAGTGGAAAGGGATTTTTCCAAATGTGTGTTATTGAAAAAATGAAGACTTCTGAGCCTTTTTCAACAGGCTTTATGTTGTATCAGTAGAATAAATCACTTCTGGGATCAGAAATTTATAGGAGATAACACAAGCACAGGGCTACAAGGAAGACAAAAACCTCCGACTGATACTGCTCTCATACCCATATAATTCAGTTAAACAGTGAAAATAATGGATGCAGATAAAAGTGTCAGCTGTTTACTTAAATAGTTACAAATGGGAGGAGAAAGGATTACGTATGTGTCATGGAAAGACGGCTGCATTTATGTTGTGCAAACTGTCTTGAATGCTTCTTGGCTGTATTTTTTTTTCAAATATCTGATAGCGAACTGGTCTGTACTAGATGTATGAAGTGACCAAGTGTAAATTGGGTATTTGAATTTGAAACTGACATTGACTAGTTGATGAATGCATGCTTCTCCTGTTTTTGAATGTCATCCTTGCTACCCAATCTCCTAATAGATATTAGGAGGATTGGGTGCAAGGAATGACATTCAAAACAGGAGAGGCGATTCATTCATCAACTAGTCAATGTCACGTTTCAGAAATCAAATACCCCAACTTTACACTTGGTCCCTGTCATACATCGTAGTACAGACCAGTTCGCTATCAGATATTTTGAAAAAAATATTTAACTTCCAATCAAGACATTATAAATATGAAGTCAATCTCAATCCCGAACAGGTTTGCACAACATAAATGCAGCCGTCTTATATCTAACCATGAACGATCTATATCGTAAATATTCCTTATTTCTTACTACCTTCATTTTTCTAGTAACATAACAAGTACTGCATCTAGGTAACCATCATAGCTACAACTGTATTCATCTGGACCATATACATATCTCTACTGTTTAACTGAGCAAACATATGTATAATGGTATGAGAGGCAGTATCAGTCGGAAGTTTTTTCCTTCCCATAGTAGGCCCCTTGTGTATGTGTACACCTCCACTCTACTCTTAAATACATCACTGCTTTGATCTCTCTCAGAAATCATATGTAGATTTTTCTATCCATATCGTATTACAAAATAAAGCCTGTT
>NW_023339751.1:17461382-17466280 GCF_004916995.1 Morone saxatilis | reverse complement strand
ATTCATATAAACACTATATTTTGCAATAGAAATGTATATTTAAGGATACATTTTAGTGCCAATACTCTTTTCTCTAAAGAGTTGTGATTTATGGTAAAATGAAAAGCAAAGGGAAAAAAATTCTCTTATTATCTGCATTTCATGTTGTTTGTGCAGAAAGTAATTTTGAAAGGAACAGAGGCTTCCAAACTGTGCCCAAAAACTTGTCAGTTCATAAAACACACCTCAGTGCACATGAAGGACCACACACACACACACACATACACCAACCTGTCTTGGTACATTTACACACATGCAGCAGCAAACAAACAAATGCACCCTTCAGTCCAAGTGCCCTCCTACCTGTGCATCGGTAAAGTGCATTTGTCAGGAAACACACACACACACACACACACACACACACAAACACACACACACTGCGGGCATAGAAGGTGGAGAGTTAATGGACTCCAGTGACACAAGAGGAATTGCCTTGTTATGGCTATTCAGTGCCACATCAACACACATACACAAGGTTTAGAACAGCTATTTTCACCTGCACACACACACACACACACATACTGTACATATACACACATGGCAGCCATTTTGTCTGTCAGATTACTTGCCTTGCAGCTGGTGCTGTACAGAATAACAATGATTGTAACAAACCAAGGAAGAAAGGAGGGGAGGAGAGATGGAGAAGAAGAGGAGTGAGAGCCAGGCAAGGATGGATAAAAGACAAAAACAATAAAGGATGATAATGAGGAGAAGACAGGGTGTAAATTTAAACAACTAAAAATAGGTAAGGAAAAAACAAGCAGAAAACATTTGAAGGTGAGAATGAATTTTGAAGGAAGAATTTAAGACTGATGAAGGATGGTAGGAAGGAAACAAGGATACACACGTTAAAAATCCCATGAAGTATATTAATCCAAACCTACAACAACAAAAACCTTTTAAATTTCAAATGATTGCCAGTCTGTGTAAGTGCTTTTTATATTCTCTAGTTTTTCAAAACTTTAGTGTGAATATTTCCTGTTATTTTGTGACTAAATAACTGCACTATAAATCATACGAAAACAGAAGAGTGCACTCAGTAGAGTCGAGATCTGTGCCAAGCAGTCGATGGTGAAGCACTTACAATGCCACCACAACCTCCAGATGCAACCAGTGGGGATGTGCAAAGTGTTTTGTATAGTATAGTCTCAAATTTCATTCTTTAAGATGCATAGTCTAATGGTATTGTAACCGATCTTCATGGGTTCACCTAAACTATAAACTTAAGGAAACACTAAACAGGATGATAAGTCCAAACTTTCAATTTAAACATTGTTATTTATTTAGAATCTTACAAGCAACCAGTAGAAAATTTCTACTTTTCTATATTATTGGAGAAACTGACACAAGCTGAAACATTTAAGTTCAATATTCTGTAACATGTTAAATGATTTTACATATACAATGTCAACCAATTCTAGTTGACAGTTTTGTAAATTTTGCACACTTTGCTGGATAAACTTTGCAATTTGTCAATAAAATAACACACTTTTTTCTGCATTATATAACAGAATAAGCTGTTTTCATATCGCCAAAAATAGGATAGATCAAAGATTTTAACAAGATAATTCAACTTTCGTGAAAAGAACATATCAGATACAAATGATTATTCAAAGTAGAACCCATGCAGACACGTTTAAACATGTGTGGAGGGGCTGTAAAGAGAGTTGACATGTTGCTTAGTAATCACTGATGTAAATGAATGGCCATAGACCCCAATGCATAATTCAGCAGACTGTGCCGCCTTTTCATCACATTCTCCCCAGATGCCAGTCAAACTAACACACATACACCTCATCATGCACTATTCATAAGCCTAAAGATTATTGACAGCTCATAATTCACAGTGGCACGAAGCTGTGTAAAGACGATGTACTGCTTTAGAATAAGACAGCCGTCCTTTAAAGATAATGAGGAAATGATGGAAAGATGGAAGAAGTACAAAAATGACAAGAAAATACAGAAGAAAGTGGAGAAAAGGAATAAAGGAAAGAGGGATGAAAAAGTTTAAGGGATTCATTGATATAATGTAAAGGTATTGAAAATGGAATATACAACAAGGAAAGAGGGATAAAGGCATTATGGAGGGATGCAAGTGCAAATAAATTCAGGAGAAGATTATAAGAGAAATAAAGGGGTGACAGAGGAAGAGTAAAAATGAAAAGGGAAGTAAATTAAATGAATACTACTCCAAACAGGAAAAAAATAAAGTGTGTCTGTGTTCATGTGTATTGTTTCTATAGATAGATCTAAAGAAATCTCTCATTTAAAGTGTCTTAACATTTGTGGATGCTGTGATGCCACATGATTACACACCGCACTCCCTCAGCGTATGTCAGTTTACATTCAATCCTCAGCGTGTGTTTTCTCAGTATTTGCTTGATGTTTTCATGTACTTTTTAGACATACACAACCAAAACATCCGAGCAATGCTTTTTATTGAATAATTTAAGGTGCTCTTGATGAGCCTCAACAAGTTATTAACTCTGGGGATCAAACCTTTGTATAAAAGCTTTGGTGTGTGTGCACTGACAATAAATCACGTTAAAACAATATTTCATGTAAGATATAAAATATGCTGGATATGTGCTGAAATTGGAAAATAAGATGCAAAACATTTTTAAAATATGCCAGTGCAGTATTATTATTCCACTGTTTCCATTGTAAATTAACTTATTAAGTTAATTAAATGATTAAGTATGTTTCATATTATGTTAGTATTATATTAAAATCATAACATTCATTTTCTTTAGTGCAGCCACCGGCAATATTCTCAATGCACTGGAAGATTTATTCTAATACGTTTTGAGATTGTTTGCAGTGTATGAAGCTTTAGCATAAAGCAACACTATGTAAGATTTTGTGTTTGTTGCGATTTGGAGACCCCAGTTGTAAAAACACGGCTGTAAATATGGACAGCTGTACAAGTGAGAACACGAGATACAGCAAGACAGCTTCTATTACTAGCTAGTCTGCAGCCTTTTATTTAACAAAGTTCTCGTGAGTGACTAAAAGCCAGTCACTGATTTGTTCTTGTCCTGGAGCATAAAGTTACACAGCGCAAGAACAGGCGTAGTGTAGCATGAAAATGACTTTGAATCTGTTATTTTAAGGTAGAAATGTTACATAATCTTTCTTTAATTATTGGGATTATGAAGACTGCTCACTAATCCAAACATTTATTTTTCCAAGGCACTTAATATCATTAAAGTTTGACACATATCAGTTGATCCTCATCCGGCCTTTGCATGAGCAGTTTTGCACCAAATGCAAATGGTTGCTGTTGATAAACGCTGGTGTAAAGCAAAGAGTATGCTCCCATCAGGGACTTCACTAGCCTTCGACCTTTCTTCTGTGTGCTTGAAAGACCACAAAATCTGCTTAGATTCTCCTGTGAGTTATTATTGGGAGAAGCAGAGATTGTGTGTGGGTTGATAAGAGTCTTCAGTCAAACTCCTGTTGAAGGATTCTGCATATTTTGCCCCCCGGTGACTTGAGTCATGTGTTCTTGTCACTTTCTGTGGGGCTCAACTCACAACTGCAGATAGTCGTGTTTGATTCTAAATTCCTCCTCTTATCAGACTCCTTTGGATGACTAAAGATACTGCTGACTGTATGTTATTAATTGATGGCCATATTGAAAACATAACAAAAATAACAAAAGACCTCACATTGTTTTGCATTAAGACTATAAATCATGCTTTACAGACTTTAAACAATGCACTACTTGTTTTTAGTGTAGCCATTATTGCTGCATGGTAGTGGATAATATACAGAACTTCTGCTTGAGCAAAAAATTTACAACAAAAAAATATGCAACAGTGTACAGTGAAATAGTGGTATCTGTCAGCATTGACAGGTGTCTAATATTTATATTTTTTTGGATGATAAGTTAGTGCTTTGTACCTTGATCCATAATTCAATAACCTCTAAATGTACAATGAGTTTTAAAGGTCAAAGTATAAAGGTTCCTTTTGTCATAATAAGAAAATGATATGGAGCTGATCAGGAACCTGCCTGGTTATTTATTGGTAACTCACTAATGTATTATAGGGAATGGATCCTGGATCTGACGTAAATGATCCAATCATTTATCTCTGCTGAGAGCTTGTGTTGACAGCCACTGACGCCACTCACAATTCCACATAAATTTGTTTGGTCTATGGCATAAGTGTAATGATAGACTGAATATTCAGGCCAGTTGTCTGGCATTTTGAATTAATCAGCATTGGCCGATGCCTGTGCTCACAAGGGCTCTTCCTTATGAATTTAGGGTAATTTAGTTTTGAGCCATAACCCTAACTCTCATGCATCCTGCTGGAAACATTTTTCCAAAATGTTCTCAGTCACCATCATCTTTTCAAAATGTAACCCGTTTCTCCCATCCTAAATGCAAATCTAATGTAAAACTGTTACTGGCTAGCATTAGATGTATATTATGTTGCATAATATATGTTGCATGTAGAATAATGCAGTTGAATGATGTTGCTTCTGCAATAGACTGTAAAGACATAGATTCTTAATGAATAAATATTCTAGAAATTCCTTTACCAAGTCAGATACAGAAAATCATTCAAAAAATCAGTGTGAAAAGGGGAAAGTAGGGGGGCCCTGGACAAGCTATTTATTGGCAAATCTAAACCACATCGATACAGAGACAAGGACACACACTGTTGAAACCTCATCAGCACTAGATTTTCAGATGTCTCCGACATTTCTTTGCTGACAAGCTCATTCTACTCACCAGCCAGAAACCTTTCTAAAGTCCATTATTTCCTCCAGAGCTGAACATGAGCTGATAATGACTGCATTTCTCATGACTGATTGATCATGTACACGTAGTGATTGCAGAACATCAG
>NW_023339751.1:17443032-17461282 GCF_004916995.1 Morone saxatilis | reverse complement strand
CTACCGTAGTTGCAATACACATTTGAAAACGCGAGGCGCTAGAGAGCACTATTCGTTTGAATGCAAAATACAATTTCACCGCTAGATGGGAGAAATTCCTACACATTGTCCCTTTAAAGGCAAAATAATTTTCTAAAACAGCTGCATATGTTTCTAAAACATGAGTTGTTTGTTGGGTACTGTGCATTATGTATGGAGGCAGAAAGGTGCATGTTTGATAGTGTTTTTTGTAGCCCACAGCAAATGACACAAATTTGAAAAAACATTGCCAAACACTGGCTGTAAAAAAGACCTTCACGGCCGCCGTATCTTTAACTTCACCACTATATTCCACTAAATCCTAAACACTGGTCCTTCAAATCTATCTCTTTGGCCCTTGTCAAAGACGCTTGCCCATTTTTCCTGCTTCTAACACATCAACTTGAGGACAAAATGTTCACTTGCTGCCTGATATATCCCACCTACTGACAGTTACCATGATAACCACATAATTAGTGTTATTCACTTCACCTGTCAGTGCTCACAATGTTATGGCTGATCAGTGTAAAATAGTTAGGTAACGTAATCATCCACATTCCATTACCATTTAAAAATAAGCGTCTGCTACAGGCAGGTGTCAGGTATATTGTTAACCATGTAACGGTTAATTTATAGTAGATAATAAACATTAGTTAGAGAACCAGTGACATTTTACAGTAGTACTCTTTTAATATAAAATAGGTTACAGTTATTATTGCTTGCCTAATAATGTTAGCAATATTCCATGTTACCCTGAGTTACTATAATCTACAGCCATTTTTTAGCCAGTATGGTCTACATCTGTATGTTCATGTTATGAGAAAAATACAGTTATTGACTGACTGTGTGTTTTTAATTTATTTTAAATTATCAGATTTTATTTCATTACATCGTTAAATTCAATAAATCTGAGCTAATATTAATGATTTGAGAAGACGTCCTGCTGATGAATTAATTCACTTTTATCTTGACTGAAGATATGATGTACTCTAAATCTTGGCCACTCCATCTAATTCTGCTAAATCCATTCTTTCTAGTTAGTTCTAACGGTGCTGATGAGGATAATCCATGCAGTCAGCAAAATCCACACAGACACATTATTTGAATGTATTCATTTCTTAAGCATCAGATGTTATTTTGAATCATTTTCTTCCCTTAAAAGAGCAAATTACTAAACACAGCCTGCTTGTTAACAGCTACAGTTTGGAGGTTAAAATGAAATACTAACTGGCAGTTTAGCCTCCTACTACTGCCCTTGTTAAAAGCTGAACAAATCTCACTGCATACAGTAAAGTTGACAAGCTGCTACTGGATTTAAGTGAAGGGCAAGACTGTGGCCTAATTTGAGCTTCACATGAGAGAAAGAAACCACTAATTCAACCACCCACCACACCACCCCTTGTTAAAGCGGAATAAATCTCAGACTCAATGTGTAAGACTCTTTAAGGACTACCGGCCTGCATTTAAATTGCCTTGTCGAGCCCAAATGCATGAACGGCTGGGAAACAGGGGAAACTTGATTATGATGTGGTATCAATTGCAACAAGAGAATCCTTACCAGGCACCTTTCTCATTCTTCACCTTAATGTTGTGTGAAAATCAATTACTTCTTTTCAAGAGTAATATTAATAGATTTCTGTACATTAAATATGGAGATGCTTTCATCCTAGCTTAGCATAAAGACAGCTTGCCAGGCTTTCTTCAAAGTTCAAAAACATGCCTACCAGAACCTCACTAAGCTCACATTCCAACATGGTCAGACAACATGTCTGATGAACCCTTTCTTTCCTAGCATACCCCAGTCTGGCTGTTATTTGCCATGAAATAGCTACACCACGTAACCCCCCTAAAACATTTAGAGATACATGTTTGTTAATCAGGTTTAAATGTCAATGAGCTGGCATATTCCTGAATTTTGAACAGGCATGAAGACACTTCCTAAAAACCCCACTGCAGTAGTGTGAAGAATTTCGCCAAAGGTTCTCTGAAATCACTGTGGAGGTTCAGGGTCCAAAACAATATGGATCTTTGCTAAACAAACTAGCTCTGTATGTTGTTTGCCTCAGGATCTCTCATAATCAGTTTAAAGTCATCATGGGAGAGCAGCCTCTTATGTTTTCAATCTGCAGGAAGCCGCAGGTAGGAGAAGTAAAGTACCTGAGAGAGTTTAATAGCCACTAAACCAATTTTTATCATTTGATGCCTTTCATCACAATAATGTAAGCTGCGAGCAGAACTTCGCTTCAGTTCTAATTGTAATTACAGGTACAAAAAAAGCGCCACTAAATTACCCATAATCACAGTGAAGAATACAGTTAGGTGTTAGGTGTTGCAGAACACATTTTTGTGAAACTGAAAAGTTTCCTGCAAAGGTGTGTACATATATCGGAAGAAAATAAACCTGAAAAAAGTTTTTTTTGCATACCAGCTCTCTGGTATAGAGAAGTAACACATCATGTACTTTATGTCTGGTGTCATAATAGAGCATTGTTGATGGACAGTTGTATGTCGAAAATGTGTCTGCATCCAATTTTTATGTGTATCAGTGGTTTTAAGCGATATCTTGAGGCACATATAGCAAAGCCGCTGTCTGTCATCTTCACAGGCATCACACTGCAACCTCAACTGGACAGAAACTCCACCAGAAAAACATCTTCATCCAACCGGGCATGAATGACACCCGTAACATGCGCATCTCTTCTTTCAACGTTAGATCCAAAATATCTGCACATGTCATTTTAATGAGAGGACCGGATGAATCAGACTGGGTTTTAAGAAACTGAATTAAAGTGAGATTATTCAAGTGCAGAACTCATACTCTACTCTCACACATGCCCACAGACACACGGTAAGCATTTATTATACTGACAGTGATGAACAGGAAGCACAAAGTCCTTATAGGTTTACATAATGTGTATACAAATACACATTATAACATTTTACTGAACCAGAAAAATCCATATTATTCACTAATAGGGATTGGTGGTGGTAAATATGACTTTTGTAAAAGAAAACACACATTTAACATTACGAACTTTACTATGAACGTTACTTTATGAACATGGTTAAAGGAAGGTTTGCACGACTCTCGATGCAAACCCTGGTCTCGGGTGTCAAAGTCCTGCGTACTGTACACCAACCTTCCTTACATTCTTGCACTAGAAAAAAACTCCAAGGAAGCTCAATCCAGGCAGCAGTTTTCTCTACAAAATGTATTTGGGAAAACAAATTTGTTTTCAATTAATATAATTTCTAAAAGAGAGGTTTGTTTGTTTAAAAAGTGAGTTACATAAATACCTTACACAATTTTAATGACTATATAAAATTGATTGCTGCATGTTGTATTTACTACAAATCTCATATATTTTTGGTGACTGTGGACCATATTAACAGAGCTACCTCCTGGGTGTATAGATGAGAGCAGCCCTGGCCGCCTTTTGGGTGAAAGCAGTCCATCTGAGGCAATTTAATAGCATAGAATAAGAATATCAAATTGCTTTTGAGCTATTAGGAGCCAAAATCCTATGGCGAAATAATAATGTTGTGTCATTGCTAATCAACAATTGTTATATAGAGAAAATAAACAAATAGGGGCGGATGAGTGTCCCTTCAGTCGGCCTCCATCAAAGTGGTTGGACCTGACATATCTGAAATCTGACACTGGTTCAGGACCTCTGACAAAAACACTGGCCTCTGTGACTTTTCTCTTAGACTTCATATTTTCTGGAATATGTCACCACATCTCTAATAGCATGTAACACAGATGTATCTCACAGGCAAAAACATAGACAGACATTGTGCAAAAATGCTTGATTTTAATTCTCTGACATTGCGATTGGTAATGTGGAAAGTGAGGGTCACACTATTTTCAGCTGGTACACAAAAAACAAAGTGATGTAAACCTGGCTCTACGCTGTGATTCCAAGTTATTTACTGTCCATCTGGCCACCGACCCCAATTTATTTCCCAACCAAACCCAAAATTTACCGACATTTGGCGCTTGGCAGGTGTTAATTTTGGACCATGATTACTCCAACACACAAACAGCCTTTACTCAAGTAAAAAATTAAACAAATCATATATTTGTCTCTATATGAAATGATGGCTGGATGAAGGGAAGAATGAGAGGATGAGGGACTGGTGAGCAGACATAATATAATGTAATGTGTAAGTACACATATTTATAACTGTAACCTGCAGGAACGGTCAGAAATAGTAGCAGTCACATTTATCTGGGGGGGAAGTGAAATTTCACTGTGTTAATATGACACTTGTAATCATCTAGTGGCCTCATGCATGTACAAACACACACACACACACACACACAATCACACAGAGGCAGCAACTCAATCATCAAACCCCACAGGAGGCTTAAATAACACACACATCTTGGCCAAAGCAATATTGCTGACAGTGTAAACTGCTGGTTCCCGGGCTGGAGATGAGAATAGAGAAACACAAGGTCAGTTTCAACCAGTTTCTAAACCAGCGGATCACACCACTGGCTGATTCTCCTGAGGTGAAACTATTCAATTACTAAAGTTTTCTTACATCTTCTCTTTCTTAAGTAACTAATAGAAAATGTTCCTGGATTTACAAAAACAGTTTGAATGTATAAAAGGATTTATATCTACTGTGTGAATGTAAAACAAATCTAATTTTTGTAACTTTATCCATACCTAGATATAACTTCAGTCCATAAGTTTTGTTTGTCAGTTTGATTTATCACAAGCCAAGTGTCGATCTGCTTGGAAAAGAACACCTGAATGTAGAATGAGTTTCCTCCTCTGATACTCGTCATTTGATCAGAATTGTCTCCTCCTCTGCACCTGATGCCAGGTTTCAGCTGGACACACTGACGCCCAGACGGGCCCTCTGGTCTTTTTATAATTGGAATATTTGCAAACTTCATTTGCATGATTGGTCATTGGCCACAGAATCCAATGACGGTGCAACTGTGTGTGTGTGTGTGTGTTTGTTTGTCCTTGTGTGTGCATGTGGATGTGGTGGAAGATGATAGCAGTGGTGTACAGGCCATCTGGCATACCAAGACAAATCCTCCGCAGATGTGAGTTGTTGGGCAGAGGATATATACATAAAGTTTTTACCCACCACCCAGACATGTCTGTCCACCCTTCTTTGTGTGCCCTTCTTTGAGGTGTGTATGAGACTCTTCTGCGTCACTGTCAACACGTAAATGCTCCTCCATAGCCTAGTCCTTTGCTACTACCCACTTCCAGAGTAGAGTATTATTCAGGATTACCTTTTTGAAGAAAGTCATGCAATTTATATTTCTGTCTTGTTTTAGTCATGAACCTACACAGACTTTTATGCATCTGACTTTGGTCTTTGATTTGTGTGTTTATATGTCCACAACTATTTTTTTGTGACTGTATGCCCAAGTACCTCTTATGGTTGCGGTGATGTACAATTTTTGAAAAGATTGTATACCGCCATCGATTGCTAAATCCACACTACTCCTAACCGGCCATTATGCACCGCAAGTGATCAACAACTGCTTCAGTCTGAAATCTACGTGGTGGTGATGTTAGTGTTGCCGTATTCTTGTGTTGACATTTTCACTTTGAAAGTGACCTTTTACATTGCTGGTGTTTTTGATTTTTTTGTCTTTATATAGCTACTCTGGTTACTCGTGCATATTGTCTCCCGTTCATTCCACTACTCATGCATACACGCTCGACACACAGCCTGCTTTGTAGTCCCTGTTCCCTACCCACATGCCCCCAGACACGCTTGGCAGTTGTAGTTAGAGCATTTCTTTAATTTCCTGATAATTCTGATAATAAGTTTTTACCTTCTCTAAGAGTTTTTTTTTTTTACCTTCTGATTTAAAAGACTTCTTTGGACAAGAAGTCCAAATGGTTCAGTAGAGGCTTTATGAGTGTGAAATCGGGTTCACTCAGCTTTAGATGAAGAGTTTTTCTCCATTCATGAGCTGGAGTCCATAACAATGTGGTGACCTTTCTTTCTGACATTTGGTATTGTGCACATTAGCATTACTGTAAAGTGTCCCTGCAGGCATATTATGGAGGGTGACGCATATAAGATAGGGGATGGAAAGAGCTGACAGTACATACACACACAAGCTTTGACAATGAAAGTGACATGAAATATGACTCATGTCTGTGTCAGAGTTTCATGAAAAAATAAATGAAAAAGATGTGGCTGGATTGGACCAGAAAATATTTCACTGATACACATACATATGTGCATACATATGTGCAACACACACTCTGCACACCTACTGGCCACATATTGGTTGAAATAATTTGTTGTTTATTTATAAATCTCTGTACTGACATACATGTTCTCTCTATAGCTGTCTTTTGCACACACACACACACACACACACACACACCTGTACACTGATCAGTCATAATGTTCTGAAGCCCCATATGCAACAAACTGTGATGCACTGTGTGTTTTTTGTCACCTTTCTATCAGAACCAGCATGAACTTTTTCAGCAGTTTGAGCTACAGTAGCTCGTCTGTTGGATCAGACCACGCGGGCCAGCCTTCGCTCCCCACGTGCATCAAAGGCCGCCCATGACCCTATCTCCGGATCTTTTCCTTCCTTGGACCACTTTTGATAGGTACTGACAACTGCAGACCGGGACCACCCCACAAGAGCTGCAGTTTTGGAGATTGGACCATTTGGCCCTTGTCAAAGTTGCTCAAATCAAATTCTCTCATATTCCTTGTCCCATTGGGTTCCTCAAATAGTTTTTAATATACTTGAGCTTAGAGAGTGAGCACCCAGCAGTCAAATCTGTGACATGGATTGTCAAAAGTAGTTTATAGCCATTCATACCACAGTAAAGGTAAAAGTCACTGTTGACTGATGGTTCAGCAGCCTTTGAGCCAGACCCAGTGTGCACCCATTGACTGTGAAGTTATTAGGGTGTGTGTTCGGTTTGGGTCACCCCTCATGCTTGCTGGGTGGTGCATCAAATCAGTCTGTTGAGGTATAAAAATTATAACAGTTAATTCTTTGCAGCCCTCCTCTGATCGGACATAAGAAATAGCCACATTTATCCGCTCATAGCTTCACTTTTTATCAATTTAAGGATAGGAGTGGATAAAAGCTGAAGAGCTGGAAAATTTGTTTAAACCCATTTGAGTCACTTAGAAGGCAGCATCCACTGTGGGATTAAAATACTGAAATGTGTCAGTTTAGCTCTGTTTGTCTTACAGATCTGATCAGTGTTGAGTACAATGTAAAAGATTTGGTATAATGAATTTATATTAAAATGTCAGTGTTGTCAGCCATGTTGGAGACAGAGAGAAGACCTAATTTCTTCCTCCAGCAACAAGGTCGTCATTGTGTTTAAAATATGTGTCATTTTCATTTGAAAGTGACGCTTAATATTTGATTATAGCATACCCTTGCCCTTCGGTACTACATGTGGGGTCCTGTTGTCCCTATGTGTGTCATGTCATGTGAAATAGTTTAAGTTATCCATCAGTTTCTGCACCACTGCTACCAGGTCATCCTGCACATTTAGGGTATTGTACCAGCCATTTACGCCATTTTCCCTCCGAAACACACTGGTAAAGTTCTAAATGTTATGTACTTTAGGGAGCAGTATCATATTTGACATTGTTGATAGATAGAGCAAAGAGAAACACAGAACTGAGGGGAGGTTGGAGGGGAATCCAATTTCTGAGGACACGGGACATTGCTTGTCTATATCGGTCTGTGTTTTATATATTTGGCCTCGGAGACAGTGGCAGTTGGAATGTGCGTCCTTTGAGGCAGCTCCAGTGGAGCTTTTATTTCTACTTCATAATGTCCTGATTGAGAGAGATAGGCCTGGCAAAGACAGCGGAGGGTGGAGAGAGGAAACCAGTTGTAAAAGTGAGTAAGGGATGTTGTGCATTGGGATGTGACAGGAGGTTCTGACTGTGTTTGTGGAGGAGTGGAAAAGCAGAAAGGCCGAGGGAGGCAATGTATCTGTCTGCCTGTCTATTTATCTAGCAGCTCTATTTTGATTGATTGATTTGATTTATGGCAACATTTAGGGACAGAGGCAGAAACTGTATTTGAAGGTAAGTTTAATGAGCAAAGCTGCAAAGTAAATAGCCAAAACTGACTTTATTTAGAAGCCGTTAGCTATAATTAAGTGGTGGTTGCGCTGATGGCTACATTAGGACATCATAACCTTAATAAATGAAGATGAAAGAGGCTTGAAATTCCACCGGTAACGGTTTAGTGGTTGCTAAACACAGCTTCAAATTAAGTCAGAAACTGTCGCAGATGGTGAAGGCTTAATAAGGTGAAGTTTCTCGATCAAATTCATGAATTACATTCTTTTAGATGACAATACTACAGATGTAATCTCTGTACGAGGCCCTGGGTTTCCTGCATGGTATTTGTCCAATTTTGAAGAGGCTTACAAGAGCTGTAAGAGGGACCAGTTTACTCAAGAGACTGAAATCACTGAAATGAACGAAGTGGCTGCATTTTTTAATGGAGTGCTGTTGTCTGTCTGAACAAAGCCTTAATTCATGAAGATGTACTTTGTCATCTTTAGCAAGGCATTTGGACCCCAATTTCTCCATTTTGAGCTGTTTAATGGTGAGCAGTTTTTAGGCAGGTTTTAGCCGTAAACATTTATGTAGCTGTGTTGATTCATGGTCAGTGAACCACTGCTGGATAAATAAAAGTTTTTTAAAAAGCACATAAAAAAGGTACAAACTGTTTTCCAATCTGCATTAGCAGTCTGTGGAGGCTTTATGGATGCTGCTTTCATCCACCTCAGACTAGGTGACAGCTCCTCAAGATGAGTGACGGGTGTTGGGCGTGACCAAACACTGGGCATAGGGACAGCCTGCCGAGACATCCACCCATCTCAAGGCAAAAAGTATACTGCTGCTCCAAGAGTGAAACTTCTGAGTGCAGCTTTTAATCAAAGCAGTTGTCATAATTTGATGATTCTCATTTCTAAATATGAATAGCAAAGATGTAACAGTCAGAGTGGAGTGATAGGCAGTGCTGAAGTTAAAGAAAATAAGGATATGGTGTAATGTTCAGATGTGTGAAACCCTGCTTAGCTTTGCCATAGTGAAGTGGTTAGTAATGCAGCCTGGAGACCAATGTGAATGTGACAAATTGAGCCTGCTTTGAATTCCCCTAAACCATCAGCATCTCCGACTCGGAGGAAATAGGCCTGTCACACTCGCCTGATAGATTAAAATAGTCTATATATACATATATGTATTTACTGAGATACACTTGCCTCCCATTTGATAGCTGTCAGGCAGTGAGGCAGTGTGTGTGTGTGTGTGTGTGTGTGTGTGTGTTTGTTTGTGTGCCCATGTGTCAATATGTCTGTTTGTGTGTGTGTGTGTGTGTGTGGTGTGTGTGTGTGGAAAAGCATGCTTGACACTCAGGAGCTTAACACGTGCGACTTTGATTTAGCTAGCTGCTCTCCCTCTCACACACACAAACACCAACACACACTCACACCTGACAGGCTGCTCATGCATTTATAGATGAAAGAAAGGTTTGGGGGAACCGGCTGGCCTGAAGACATTATTGATTGTAGATGGAACGTATAGTCGAATGCTGCGTTGCTGGTGGAGTGTTAGAAATGGTGTATGACCGTCAAGAGGATATAGAAGGAATTCTGATGCGTGGTTTGACTTCTTATCAAGAGGATATCGAAGGAATCGACTGTGAGAAAGACAGCAAAAATAGAGAGATCGAGTGAGTCAGAGGGAGGGAAGCACAAGTGGAGTGCTGGAGTGGATAGAAGAAAGATGGGATGAAAAATATATGCAGAAGGATCTGAAGAGACCATCTGCACTCTTAACATGCACACTGGAAGGGGAATAAATCAGAGGTTTCACACTGTTTATGTCGATGGAGGACTGGGAGTCTGCAGGTCTTTCAAGACACTAGCTGATTTCACTGAATAGTTTTTCCGCTGTGGTTGATTTAAAAACAGGAAAACTGATACAATCAATTCACGTTAAGGGTCTGAAAGCGGTGAAAGTCTGCAGGATTTCCTCCCCAGCAGGTAATACACCACATATTTTACTGATTTCAACCAGAGAGGAGGAGCTACTCACTGAATTTTGCCATCTCCTGTCAGTAGGAAAATCTGCAGACTCTCAGCCCTCCAGGGATATCAAGCATAATTATTTTGTCAAAAAATACTAGTTGTGTTTGCCTGTTTACATTATTTTCACCAAAGTGGGGCGACCCACCTGGAATGTGGTATAAATCAAATATGGCTGCCGTGTGAAGCAAAATCAAATTATGGTAGTTTTTCAGCGGGGGATGCAGCTTCTTCATAGGACTCCCTAATGTTTTGCATGCATATAAGCAATATCAAATGAAAGAGCTGAATGTGCAAGAGGTGATGTGATAAAAGTAGGTGAAAAGATAGTAGGTAACAAGAGGCTAGTGAAGGAAAAACATGAGCGATCAAGAGGGCAACAAAGAGTAGAAAATCAATATCTAATTTTGCAGGCAAACATCTTCACAAACAGCACTGAACCTTGAGAGGTGATTCGTTTGGTTGCTTCGTTCTGCATTCAAGGGAAAACGTGATTTTTTCCCAGTGCTTTCCAATCTTCCCAGAAGATGAAAACCGTATGATGGATTAACTGTTATTTACCTTGATGCCTATGTGACTGTTCTGCTTTGGCCCCTGTTGTTGTGATTAAAATCTGTTGGTGATAAGTGGCAATCAGAGAAAATCAGCCGACAGGAATAATGAAAGTAATCATTGTTCCATTACCGGTCTGTATCTTCTGACAAAATACTGTATATTATTGTGTCCAATTTTGTGAAGGAAAGGATGAACAAGTAATGAATATGATTTCACTGGATCAATGGATGGATGGTGTTCATTATATTCTTGCAAATCCAATTGCCACAAAGCCCAGTGATAAATTGGCAACATCTTCCATGATGACTTTCAACTAGAAATATGAGGGATAGCAATGGTTATATGGTTATATACAAAACCAAAATTATGAGCTAAAAGACACTAAAACGCTTCATAGAGCTGAGGGGTACTGCAGAGTCACCATGAGCAGCCACTTTTACATTACATATTTGATTAATTTTGAATATAAAACTATGGATTAGAGAAGCTTTAAGAAATGCATGGGGGGGGGGGGGGAATAAATGAATGACTCAGTATACACAAGTTTTAGAAGCAAAGTTTATTTTGCTGCAGCCTCTTAAATCCCTGTTGAAATATGCATCAGATGAATACCTTAAATGTTAAGATGTTAATCTTTCCCCTCTGAAAACTGTCCAGTCAAAGGCTAAAGGAGAGTGAAATAACAATGAGGTTTTCAGTCAAACATTAATTGGTCTTAAATATATCTGAGGTCACAGATTCTGCCACAATGGCCTCTGTAAAACCAAAGAAATGGAAAATGTGTTTCAAACCAAGTCAGGGTAACACCACCTTACGCTCACTCACACACTTCAACATTCATTTGAGCATTCACTCTTTTCTAACCCAACATTTCTATACGCATGAATGTACTATCTGAAGTTCCATGCACAAATAAACAACTGTTGAAACACATGCTGTTAAATATGAAAAACATATGCCCCAATTCCCACACACACACACTCTAGATTACCCTTTCAACATAGACATAAAAACATAATGCTCATCTCCCACCTGGACAACTGCAGCTCCCTCCTCGCTGGAGCCCTTAAGTCTAACACCAGAATTCTGCTGCCCTTTTGTTCAACCTCCCCAAGTTTTCCCACACCATACTGCCTCTCCGTTCAATACACTGGCTCTCTGTTACAGCTTATATCTCAAGACTCCTGTGCTAGCCTACAGGACAGTGAAAGGAACTGCTCCTACCTACCTCCAGCGTGTGCGTAACTTTCGACAAAAGCAAAAATGAATGTAATGATCTGAAGTGTCCTTGTAGATTAAGTAGTCAGTTGGCTAAACAAAGAAAAACATAAATTGTGTTTCTATGATAGTGTTAGCTCTGAGCCTCAAATAATAACAGATAGAAATCTGAAAAATTTTGGCAGTGAGCTTTACAAAATGGCACTGAACATGTTAGAGGTTTAGAATCGTATCATCAAAACTATGTTTGCAGAGAGAAGGTGATCCTTCGCAACTCACACAAACAATCACAGAGTCAATCAGAGCACTTAGCTGTGAAATGAGTTGATCTCAGTGTGACTGAAGCAAGCAACCGTGGCAGAGAGCAGCCACTGACTCTCTCTTCCACTTCCTCTGTTACATGTCTCGTGGTAAACACAAGCTCTGTAAGCTGCAGCTACCTGCCTGTGTGTGTACCTAAGTGTGTGTGTGTGTGTGTGTGTGCGTGTGTGCAACCCAGTCTCATGGCAGTTTGTGTCAGCAGTCACTGCCATGAGACTGGGTTGGTGTGTGTGGAGGGAATGCATGTGATTCATAGTTGTGTGAATGAAGTGTGTGAACACAGGTTCGTCTGAGTGTAATTATATATGCCTAGATATGTGTGGCTGTGTGCACTGGTCAATGTTTTTCGATGCAGTTGTGCATAAGGGTTTGTATGTGTGTGTGTGTGTGTGTGTGTAATCCACAGCTGTCTTCTGCCCTCTGCTGATTGCAAAACACACCTCCAGTCCTGTCTAGGGTGAGATAACTGGTATAGGCTGCACAGAAAGAGCAGAAGCTGATGCAACGAAGAAATCGAGTGAAAATGGGAATTTGAAGAGATGAGATTACCAAACCCTGAGAACTACAGTTCAATACTTGTATGTCTTTCTGGGCATTTGCACAGCAACTGACACATTGTGAGAGTCACTGCAGTGCCTTTGGAGCCAGGCAAAAAGGAGAGTGAGGCTGAGGAGACGACAATCAGCAATTTTTGGATTTGATGATTAATTTAGACTGTTTTTTTTACCTTTCCCTTTTGCCTTCCTTTATTTTATAGAATGTTTGTATTAATTGTAGTGTTACCCTAATTCAAAACATAACTTGAATAAGGGGGCTTTCCATCATGCCTTGAGAATACTTGAAAAATGTATATAAAATGGGATCTATTTATACTATAAATTATTCATGTTCATGTAATGTGCAAAGCATTTGAAATTACAGAAAATGTAAATTGGCAGCTATAAACTGCCAGCTTGTTCTGACACTGGGTATGGGCTTTTAATTAGATGCAAAAAATCAAGACAACAAATCCATGTGGTTTAGACTGCTATGGCAATTAACAAACATGGCACACACTGAGACACGAACACATGGTAACAAAGAAATACCACAGCTAGAAACTACTCCTTAACCTGAGGAATGAATCCACCAAATCTGATGGAATAAGATCATGGGGTTTGTATTTAGAGATAAACTTTGGAAGAAACTTGAGTGTAAACAATCCAACGTCTCTTATCCAAACGTTGTGTCCAACCTTGAGCAAGAACAAGAGCAGAAAATGTGACACTGACAAATTGTTAAGATGAAAAGATTTAACTCCTTGGTTGCTTATTCTCCATGTGGAGATATTGGCAGCCATTAGTTAATAACTACCTGTATCTTGTCTGGAAATGACAAAATAAAACACATAATGTTTTTTTTTCCCCAGTTACTGATTCACACTGCCATTATTCACTTGTACTGTTCTATTGCATATCTCATTTAATGCATTATTCAGTTCTGTTTTATTGCTTTAACTTTGGCGTCCGAGCTGTCAGTCTTGCACAAATTGAACATTAAGGCACTTAAAGCCATCGTCTTCTACCTTGTAGATTAGACATATTAGACTTGATGTCATTAGGCAAACAGCAGGTCTGTTTTCCAGTTGTCAGCTGGAGTCTTGTCGCTGAGCTGTCAAGATTTTATACAAATGACTGTGGAAATGTTGAGAGAAAAACATGAAAAAAAAGTTTAGCTCCAGATCCCTGCATCCATAAGCAACCAGGAAGGTGATAGATGGGCCTGTTTACTCCTTCGGAAAGAAGGATGAAGGGAGGGAAGGAGGGATCGAGGAAAAAGGAAAAGACCAGACAGAAATAATGAGACAGAAGGAGCAAGGAGAGAAAAAGGATGAGATGCAAAATCAAAAAGGTAGAAAGGGAAGGTGTAGGAGGAACTTGACAGTGAGATGGTAAAAGGGAAGGAAGTCGGAGATGGAAATTATATAGGATTAAAAACAGAAAGGAAGGAGGGAGTAAGGAAGCCACTAAGATAAAAAAAAAGGTCCTTTGGAAAGGAAGAGAACAATAAAGATGTAGTAAGTGAAGAAGATGTGATGGACAGAAAGAGGGAGAGGCAGACAAAATAGGAAGAGAGAAAGAGAGAGAAAAAGGGAGCAAGACAAAGAAGGATGAGCTCAGGCATGGTGACAGATGCTTCAATTTTATTTCAAGGGAAACTTAAAAAATGATTTTCAAAGACTAAGTCATCTGTCAACTGTGGGCACCTTTGCAACTTGCCAGCTGTTGGGTACGTGTGTGTGTGTGTATGTGTGTGTGTGTGTTGGTGGGTCACGTGAATTTTGAGGCACTTTGAGTCACAATTATGTGTGTAAAGTGCAGGTGACACACAAGCTATACAAAACAGCAAGCATGGCAAATAAAACTATAATAATATATAATATAGTATAATATTCACTCTGTTTAGATCTGTTGTAGCTAGTCGCTAAGTTTGTCTGCCTGCCATGTGGTTCTGGGCAAGTAGTGTACTTGCTGGCTGAAAATTCAATGAGCTGTGAGATGCTAAAAGAGAAGTGTAGATGTGAGGGATGGGTTTGTCACTAAGAGCTTTGAAATTGCACATTTGATAAATCTATAACATAAAAAAATATATTTTGTGTATTAGTGGCCATTTTTGAGCACATTTTCCCAGCCAAGGCTCCATCTGTTGACCAAATCTCTGGCACGAAACAAGATGGTATGAACAGTATACCTAAATGCAAGGTTGGTTCCTATATTGAGAGTCTATATTATACAATAACGCTACCCTTAACAGAAGCTAAGCTCATCAAAGATGACCTTTTTCAAAAGCCTTCTGCATTACCTTCAGTGAGCTCAAAAAAAGATACATAAATAACTACATTTTACCACAAGAATAAAAGTATAACACACACCCACCAGCAGACACAGCAGCCTCTTCAGTGAGCGATATTGAGCCCTACGGGTAGTGGTGTGGTCTCATCATAGACAGCTAGATTTGTTCTGCTTCCTGTGTGAATCACACAGCACATGAACACAAAAATCCTTACAATGATGACAACAGAATCAGTACCAACGGTGCACTGGAAGAAAGTATATCCATAAGTGACTTAGAAATAGCTGTAATTTGAAAGGGTTGCAAGAACTGCCCAATCCAGTGAGAAAACATTATATTAGAAGTAGAAACCTTCTTGTATAGTCAGTTAATTAACAGGATAACCTAAATTAAACATTTGCCAACAGAAAAAATAGAGACAAAAATAGTTAGTATGATTTTGGAACTTGTGATAATCAGAACAAGGACAAGAATGTAGGGCTATTCTATAAAGTCATATATGCTAGCCTAGTTTCACTGCATTTAATTTAACTAGACACACTTGTAGGAAAGAGTCATGCACACAGTACTTAGTACTATTTTCTTCTTTCTTAATTTCTTTCATCTTTTACTATTTCTATTGTCTTGTCTTTAACTTATCTTTCTCATTGACCTGGTTGCTCCACCTTGATTCCAGATGGAAATAATGAGACCTCGAAGCAATTTTGCTGCTCTACCACCTTGTTCATTACAGCATGATAATGACAAGATGTCTCATGCTGTACGCTTAACACACTAACAGATATATATAGAAATAGATAAATGCACATTTACAACAGCATAATAATGTCTTGATGTCAGTTTTAATGAATTTCAATTAAGTATGTAAACACAGAGGTTACAAGAGGTTATTACTTAAAGTCAGTACTATAATAGTGCACTTGGTATACCTGCTGGTGGAAAGATGAGCTGCTCACTGCTGTCATAATGTCAACTTTATCTCAGCCTCCAAGTAAATAAATATTTACCCACAGCTCCTGCAAAAAAAATCTTGTATAAAGAAATGTTTCCACACTTAAAAGTTACAATGTGAAATGTGTTACTGATAATGCCTAATGTATTCCATGACGGCAGCAGGAGATACAATATCGTAATCAGCAGTATTGCATAAAAATTAAAACAGTATTAAGTACTAAAACACTGGAAAAAAATCTAGAACATTAGTTTAATTTAAAGCTTACTTTCATAATTTGAGGCCTGTAGTAGACCAATAATATATTGCTATTGTCTGCTATCTGCAGTTTATTGGAGTGAAAAATAAACACCAGGGAGTTGTGGGAGTCTTAAGGAGTTTGAAGTGAAAGGTTGTGTGTCATCAGCATATCTGTTGTAACTGATATTGTGGTTGCTGATTATGTAGCCACAGAGAATATCAATTTGATTATTTAGCTAAATTGTCTACTTTTTTCACCAGCCACGTTTACCTTTTCTCTCTGCAATGCCATGCTAGGCATGCAGCAGTGGGTTTCAGAGGGTTTGTCACAGCTTGGAAATGTCTGTCTGTGTGGTAGTCCATACATGCTCACAAACATACAATCTACTACCTCTTTGTCCCATTATACAGATATTATTACATACTGCTTCACAGAGCATCACTTTGTGCTTCACCCTATGCCTTGCAATATATGTTCATATATATGAATTGTGAATGTCTTATCCTATTCTAAAATGTCTTTTGTTGACATTTGATGGCATAGTTTAAGCCGAATCTTTAAAAAGTTTTTGTCTTTTCCTTCCAGGGAAGTTTGGCTGTGCACAAAAGGAAACCAACAGCTGGTTATGTAACGGACGAGTCACAAGAATGTCAGAAAAAAAGACATTATGCTAATTACCCATATGCTAATTAACTTTATCCTAATCCTTTTAAAGCGCACTGGCTTAACCTAGGCCCTAGATCATCTGAGAATTTGTGAGAGTGTGTTGGACGTTTTGGTTGCTCAGCTGTGTGACTGTGTGTATGTCTTGTGTTTGTGCAAGTATAATGCTGCAGGAAGAACTGTTCTGGAGTCAGTCACCCTGCATTAAACCTGTGTCTGCCCAGTAAATCTGCAGTCCATGCGGTGAGCCAAGATCGGCCTAATCCTAATCCTCAAATCTTATTTTTGTGGGAATTTCACATTTACCAAGTAGGACAGAGGGTGTGTGTGTGTGTGNNGGGGGGGGGGGTGAAAGAGACACAGAGAAGACAAGAACTCCCAACATGCTCCTGATTTACTAATCTCACAACATTAAAAGAACAACATGCCTTTTTCTTGACCTGCAGTATCAGAGTCAGAGTACATCACTTAATCCTGATCTTAATCATGTTCAATAGAACAAGGCCGTAGGGAAACTATGACTACACGCATTTTATACAGTAAATAGACCTGCATTACAACCTATGTTGATATAGTTACTTTAGCCATCCGGTTAATGATTTTTGTTGATACATCATTCCTCATGGGTTGCAAGAAAAAGCCTGAAACACTCTTCACATGCTGATTCAGTGATCTTCTTTATGGTTTATATTTATGGTTGTTTTGATTAATTAAAGTAATGATTTATCATAAACTGCAGCATGGTGTCCATTCAATTTATAGCTTTAACGAGCAGACATTAAGGCCAGAATAGCAGATATTTTGTAAAAAAAAAAAAAAAAGGCGTCAACTGGCACATCTTGTGTATGCTTTTGTGAAAAGGAGATTTTACAAAACCCTGAGGAACCACTGACATACAGAGTTTACTCCTCATCTCTCTCACTGCATTTTTCAAACCATGAGGCAATAATGTGAAGGAGGTAAATTAATATTTCAGTGTATCTATTTGCAATATATCAAGATTAAATTTAGCTCCCTGCGCCCCTACAGGCATGACTGGTGGGTCTGAAAGAGCAATAACCGAGGTTTCAGAGAATAACAATACAAATTCGGAAATATATATTTTTTTTTATAGACAAACCAAAGCAACAGAACTACATACTATGTGTCAGTGTACATGTATTAATCATGTTGTGAGTATTATTTTGTTTTGAGAACAAATACGTTAAAACTGTTGTGGGGACTCCCCTCATCTAAGGACAGGATGTTAAAACCTGGTGTGTATTAGGGTGTGTATTAAGTAATACATTTTTTTTCAAAATCGCAATATGGTCATGTGCAATATCTAAATCGGCAATTTTGTTGAGAAAGGTAAAATGTGTGACA
>NW_023339751.1:17440511-17442932 GCF_004916995.1 Morone saxatilis | reverse complement strand
GAGTGGAACTGGAGGGTAGGCTTGAGAAAGGGTGGAGAGGAAATGGATTGTCCATGGGTGCTTGGGAAGCTGAGGAAATGAGGGTTATTACCGCCCGGGCACAAGCAAAGCGCCAGATGGGGGCAGCAGATGATTTTGTTCTTCCAAATACTCTGTAGGGCCGAGGTAGGAGAGTAGTAAGAGGAGGAAAGAGGGTGGAGAGAAGTAAAAAGCAGAGGGAAATAGGGAGGGGCAGGAGGAGACAGGCTTTAGTGAAAGGTTTCAGTTTTACAAGGTAGTGTTTTTTTTTTCCTTTCTCTGGAATCGTTAATAGTTCATCCAAAAGCCATTTGTAGTCCCAGTCAGTATGACAAAAACACACTATATACTCAACAATCCACGTCATTTAAGCGGCTTTCAGTTTTATGGAATTAAGAAAAAGATTACTAGAAAAAATATTCATTTAATTTGATACTGTTTCAATGGTCTTGAAAATCTCTGGGTATTCTAGTAACTGTTCTAATATTGTGCAGCCTAATTCAGCAGTGTACACAAATTTAAATCTAATAATGGTCCAGCTTCACACAGCTGCCATGCCAGACAGGGAGGGTGGACCGCTGTTGGTCTGCCCCCTGGCTGCTGGAAAATCCGATCTCTGCTCATTCTAATATGCTGCTCCTCTGCAGGGCCTTGTACTGCCCTCTTAGTGGAGTAGAAAACCAGACACAGGTTTCAACCAAAACTTTGTGGGTTTTAGTTTTAGTTCTTTTTGAAAGAATCCTTAGAATTTTTTTTCCATTTTGATTGGTTGGAGGTGGAAGAGCTTTAAAATCCCCTCCAGTGTTATAAATTAGTGTTATCTTCTTGTCCCGACAGTTGTGCTGTTTGAATGCTGTCTGTGCAGATAGTTTGGGAGTTTGACACTAGAAAGATGTTTTCACATTCATCTGCTGAAAGTGGAAAGTTTCTCTGTGCTCATTAAAAATTTGATTTGAAGGGGCGGGGCCTACCAGCAGGATTTGTGACCAGGGTTGCAAAATTATATTATCAAATATTATAAAAATCGCAATATAGGCAAATGCAAAATACAAATTACAAAACTGCAATTTTTATAATTATTTTTTGAGAAAGGTAAAATGTGTGACAAAACAGCACTATAATTCTGTGGTGCTGCAGAGACACCCTGACCTACAAATCTTATTTCTGCAGGTGTTTGTTTGGTACAGACCCCAATAAATGACACTTGTTGATGCACTATACAAAACATAGATGTGTGACACACTTAAACTTCTATATGTAAGATTGTGAAGCATTTTAAGTATTATTTTTACATATTACATACATATAATATCACCTTTTCTTGCCAAAAATGTAAACTTACTGGTAATACTAGAGGCAAAGTCAGGGGATCATCAGAATCAGTGTGATTTATCCTCTGGGGACCATGAACGTCTGTACAAATGGCAATCCATCAAATACTTGTTGAGATATATCAGTCTGGACCAAAGTAAAGGACCAACCAACAGAACACCATTACTAGCCATAGAGCCACACTTCTAGTATGGCTAAAAATTAAAACATTTCTTTATTCCCTTGTTTTCACTATTTCTACCCATTCATCTATAGCCTCATACCGTATGCTCCTGCCATTTTAAAAGCCCATCAAATCTTTCTGCACTGCTCATTTGATTATCATCTGTTATCATCCTCACCGACCATCAGTGAAGCGTGACGGTTGATTCATATTTCATGTATAATTATACTGAACATCTTCTCCCCTGGTCTGACCAGAATACACTCATTAGCAGTAGTGAGCTCACACACATCCCCATGCGTGCACACACATGTACTTACACAAGCTCATATCGACAAAAGAATACTGGCACACACAGTAACAGAGCAAAGGACTTCATCTAGCAGAATTACAGCACTTTCTCTGAGCTGTCATGCTTAATAACCACTCAAAATGTCCTGGTCGCACCGAATGAGACGATGACATTGAAATGGTGGAAAGGCTGTTCATATTATACATTAGTCATACTGAGTACAGATTTTGACAGACATTTTTTCTGTTTTGCCACCACTCAGAGGCAGAATATTTGATCACAAAGTACAATAAATGTTCAAAAGTTGACACATTATTATTTTACTTCCCTGGCAGAAAGCATATTTGTATGCAAATTAAAATATATTGATCCTTGAAAGCAAATAAGAGCATCAAATTTCATGACATTTCTCATGAAAGCGGAGTTGAAGTCCCTAAAGCAAAAAGTTTTTGTCAATGAACAGGATTATACAATCTACAATCATCTACTGTCAATTGATCAGAAAGGGCTTGTAAGCTTTGACAGACAATGCACATATCACATATCACAAACACATTCAATTCAATTTTATTTGTATAGCGCCAATTCATAACAGAAGTTATCTCAGGAAACTTTT
>NW_023339751.1:17437333-17440498 GCF_004916995.1 Morone saxatilis | reverse complement strand
TTTACAGAGACCCAACAGTACTACAACACATCATAACTTATACTTACTTTATAAGGAAGCGTGTAATGTATGGAGATGTGTTATTTTTATAGAGAGAAATGGTTAACTGGTTTGATAGACACAATGAATAGATCATTCAGACCTACAATGAAAAGATCAGACTTTAATAATACAATGCTCAAAAACCTGATGTTCTGCCTCTACTCTAATAGTTCTGTATAAATGCCACATATACTGTGCAGTGCTGCCCACAATAGCTCCACTTATCATTGAGGTGACAGGCACATAATAACATGGCTCTATGGCTAATGGCTCCCACACACTCAGGGCTTAAAATGTATTTCTCTGCGACTATATAACTCCTGCCCCCCTCCTTCTCATACATGATGGGATAATAATTCCAACAAAGGCAATGATTCATGGGTAAAGACTAGCGTCAATGTAGATGGACTTGTTCTAAGCCACCAGCTAAAACCTCAACAAAATTAGTTTGGTTTATTCTTTGCTTTCGAGTAAGAGATTTTAGTAACACTTTAAATTGCGGCCCCCAAAATACAATGTAATTCTTTGTTATTTGCAATGTAATTTTTGTACTGACAGTGTACCAGTACAGGACGTACTAATTCATACAAATGTAAAGTTAGGGAATATGGAAAGTTATTAATACTCAGTTCCAGCATGCACAATACCAGGACCCTGGCCCTAGCTCACATAAATGAAATGTAGTCTTTTGTAATGTCACACCTGTGCTTCTGGTTATGACAAGTGTGCTGTGAAAACGATCTATTGCCTCTGAAGAAGCTACACAGATTAAAATAACAGAAAACCATTTCTAAACCTGACCTAAACATAAGCAACTTAATGTTCAAATACCTGCTTAGTTTTGATGAATAGTTACTTACATCGACACTTCTAAACACCATTCATGTAATAAAATAGCAAAAACTGTCTATAACAATATGGTCTGCCAGCTTTAAAATTTGACTTTGGCACATCACAACATAAGAAAAACAATGGATGAAAAACATATCCATAACCACAACAACAGGACAAAGGCTGCTGCATTACATCTGGATCTTGAAGACAAAGGACAAGCATAAGGCAGCACAATGACAAAATACTTAACCGTAGCTGTGTCTAAGCCATAGTGGGCTGTGATCTTAGATTAGATTAAAGAGACATTTGACCTAAGATATACGTATCTTCCCTCCAACACATTCAAACCAATGATTCAGCTCATTAAGGCTAGAGGCTTGACATGATTTTAAGTGGACCACAGTTAATTGTGAAAATGAAACCAACTTCTAAACTGACCAACCAGCCACCTTACAAGAGGGGGTATATGTTAATATATTTGCATTAAAGAGTTAAAATGTTTACTTTTCCAAAAGACACAGTCACAGTATTTCTGAAAATGATCTTGTGTGTGCTCGGCAGTGATGAATGTACATTTAGAAAACAGACAGATGCTATACATTGTCATATATGAAATCAGTGTAATTTGTAGCATGTCAGAGCAGTATTCCTCTGTGATCTGTTGCTCAGCCTCTGATGTTCCGTCCTGCCAGGTAGTTAATTGCGTTCACCTGTTGTCCCAGATGGAAATCTGCCTCTGATCAGTCTGAATGGCCCCATCATTTTCCACACTGCATTTTCATGCCAGAACCCATTTATGAGCTCAGGTAGTGCCAAAAAAACCAGTTGGTGTTTGGTTATCAAGCAACATTACAACAGTGTTTTCATGGGTGGCATTGCGTCCATAACAGGATGACACATGACAGGATAACAGTAAGACCATTTTTGTTTTTAATTATGTATCGCTGTATTGTCATTTCTCAGTCAAATCCCCCGCTAACGCCTGCTGTCCACTCTAAGTGCATATCTGCAAAAAAGAAGTCCGATAGAATTTAGTGTTTTGGGGTAATGTCCTTACTTCTCATTTGATTTATTAGCTCAGTAGCCAGTTTCTTAACAAGTTTATGGTCTCAATCCATAGTTTCAAGTCTTCTTCCATACAGCATGATGTCCTTTCTGAAAATCCGGGTCACATTTTTAACATAGGGCGTGGCTACCTTGTGATTGACAAGTCATTCTCTGTGAGTCAGTCCCGCACACCGGACAAAACTCAGATCAAAGTGTCAAACTAGGCAGTGCTGATCAAGATTCTGTTGCTGCGTTGCGTATTGCTCTCTTCAAATGTTTTCTTCCCATTGTTTAGCCCCACATGTGACAATAGCTAGAGGAGCTGACAGATATTAAAATAACATGCATGAAATAATGGTTTTTGCCAATATTATCAAGAAAAAAATGTAGACACAATACACAATATAACATTATTCTGTCAATAGTGAACCTCAAAAGTTGACTGCATCTCCTAACACTGGCTCTTAGTTGTCACACAACCAATTTCATTCAGAGGCTTTAGGCTTAGATGCAGATTTCACACATATGGCCAAAGATATTACCATCTTCTGAAATATGGAAAAACATTTGTATAATAGCTGTATGTTTTTTTGTTGTATCAAAGCTGGGCTAACGGAAAGTAATAAAATCTAATTATTTTGTTTAATAAAAATAATACCTTAGGTAATTAAATTCTGTAAAAAGAAATTGATCATAGTTTTAAGTAACTTGCCTGAAGGTTGTAAAATACTGATTTGATCAAGGGTCTTAATACCATAAATAATGCTGTGCCCTATCCTAGGAGAATTTAAGGATATTCTTACTGTTTTAGCATTTCACTGTTGATGTGAAACATTGAAGACATAAAAGGCAGTAGGTAGCTTTTATTAACAACACTGGGCCAAATGGTAAATTGAAAGACTGATCAACCAGCTATATCAGGCTTGTCCATGATTATACAACTAGAATGACAACTACACATTTTGAAAGCCAGCTGTGCTCTGAACCCTGGTAAGCTGAGTAGAGGACACTGAACTGTAGAAATAACAGGGGAACTAGCACTCAGGGTGATTATCAAATTTAATAATTGATAGCTTTTGTAAGGGTGGAGGACATTTTGATCTTGCGGCATCATCTCCCTCTTCTCTCTTTTTCCTTCTCATCCTCCCCCCTTTCCAGAGTCCATATGTGTTTTTCTTTCTTTTTTTTACGTTTCATTACCCTCCCCTCACCTGCTTAGGTCTGTCCCTGAGGACATGGTGG
>NW_023339751.1:17436820-17437233 GCF_004916995.1 Morone saxatilis | reverse complement strand
GGAGGTTTCATTATAAGGGGTGCGTGTGCATGGATATGTGTTCTACATGGATCTACGTGTATTGTGTTCCTTACCTTCATACATGTGTGTCTTTCCTCATATAAGTATATGTGCATACAGTAACTGTGTGTGTGTTACGGTCTACTAAATCACATCTTGCCTTTATATGGTGTAGTAAACATGAATTTGTAATTTGTAGGTCCTTTCATTGTGTGGGGGGGTTTCTTATCAAAGTGTGTGTGTGTGTGTGTGCGTGTGTGTGTGTTTGACAAGAGTAAAGGACATCTTGCCATTATCATGCTGCACTGAACTGTGGCAGAGCTGAAAATGGCTCAAAGGTCAAATTAGTTCCATCTGAAAATAAGACGGAACAGGAAAGGCTGTTCTTGGTCTCTTGTGTGTGTGTGTGTGTG
>NW_023339751.1:17421513-17436784 GCF_004916995.1 Morone saxatilis | reverse complement strand
TGTGTGTGTGTCTGTCTGTCTGCGGGGGCGTGTGTGAAAATGAATCAAAAAGGTTTATCACCTTAATGTTAGTTTGAGCTGTTTTATGGCATTCATAGAGCTTCAGCAGATGGCATGATAAGCACGTTTCCTGCAGTATGCTGTTTGCTGTCCTGACAGTTAAAATAGCTCAGACCATAAATGACTAATGGTAATGGTTGCATATCTGTATGTGTGTGTGTGAGAGAGACGAGACAGAGAGAGAGAGTAGAGAGAGAAGAGAAGAAGCGCAACCACAACCAGCCCATGGCCTGTCGTTGTGGTGCAAGCATTCGTAGCGAGATAAGGTGAGCTACAGGTTCTACTTTTTTAGTGTGTGTGTGTGTGTGTGAGAGAAGAGACAGACGACCGAGAGAAGAGCAGAGAGCAGGAGACGGAAATGTTTCACGTTAGTTACAGTGCAATGACAGCCTGGCGCCTGGGCACTGTTTCAGCATCATGACATCATTTGCCCTAAGCGGAGTCAAGAACATCCAAACTGCTTCCCTTGTCTAACAATGAAATTGTATTTGCACTGTGTGTGTGTATCTCGGGGTGTGTATGTATGTGCTTGTGTGTAGATGTGCGTGTGTGCGTTTGAAGGAACATGTTTTTGTGTTCCTGGTAACTATCTTAGTCTGGAAGATTGTGTTCCTCGTCAACTGATGAGGTACTTCATGGGTGCCCGATTAGCCGAGTCAGAAGAGCTGGCGACCCATATACCGAGGCTGAGTCCTTGCTGCAGCGGCCCAGGGTTCGAATCCGACCTGCGGCCCTTTGCTGCGTATCATCCCCCCTCTCTCTGCCCCCCTTTCATGTCTGTCTGTCCAAGTACTGAAATGTGTACGGTAAGTTACAAATTTCAGTATCTGTGTGTGTGTGTGTGCATGAGTGTATTAATGTTTATAGAGGTTATTCAAACCTGCTCTACACAATAAGAAATAAAACATCTTTATCAACTGAGGCCTCACTCTGAGGCCACCATTAAAGTTGCGTTCACCTCTTTGAATTATGGGTTTAGGTGGGCAGAAAGCTTTGTATGAAATGATGAATAAAGCTGACACAACGGTGGCTCACAATGTTTCCTTGACAACAAGTAACTAGAGTGGCGTTTGTACTGGGTTACGTAAAGCAGCAGGTTTAATAAAAAAAATAATAATAATGAAATTGGTTTGGGGTCATGAAGGTATAATTGTTGATTGTTGAGGTTTGCTCATTTGTTTAGAACTAATCAAGTCTGACACAGAAGCTGTGTTTTTTTCGTAATGATTCCACAAATGTGCCAGTTTTCACCACTTACAACAACTTGTACAGCTGTGTCGAGCTCATCCCCACTGGTCTGTGGCAATTCTCTGTTGCTGCTTTTAACGTAGCTAGGTAGCTAGTGAACTATGTGAAAGATGATATCTCTGTTCTTAATCCCACCAACAAAGCATTTATTTGTTGATTTGTCATTTCTCCGACACGACAACACGAGACCTGTTTGATTTGCTGAGATGCTTTCAAGGTCTAGAACCAAACTAAAGAAATCTGATGTTTTGTTGAAAAGTGGATATGGCTACTTTTCCCACCTTCCACGTGGTGTTCCCAACACAACAAGAATAAGAAGTAAAAACTAAAAGATTAGGTTAACATGTATTTAAGTTTGTGCAGTTTGTCAGTTGATTTTGCTTATGATCCTATACAGCGAGGGGTGTCAAACTCATTTTCACCGAGGGCCACATCAGCATAATGGCTGTCCTTAAAGGGCCAGATGTAACTTATAAATGTAACTAAATGTAATCGAATGTAATGTAAAATAAATGTAACTACTCCTTAATGTTAAATAACTCATTATTTATTATAACTTATTCAAGTGACAATTACAGTTGCATAGAAAACATATGTTTGCTTGTTGCTCTAACATAAATTCTTTTAAATTTTGTCAGCTTATGAAAACCCACATAACTCCATTAATGAAGGATCAAACTGTCCAAGTGAATAAAGAAAAATAACAAATAGTCAAATAGCTTTGAAGACATCCTAAAACTGAGCTGCAAAGAACATGTATGACACATGTAGCATTTTACAAAAGAAGGCTACACACAGCCTTGCATCCAACTGATGGTTTGATGACAACAATTCGCCTCCATACACACATAAGACGTGCAAACATTAAATAATTACAACAGCAGCTATACATAAATAATATGTAATCAACTAAAAATACCAAAATAAAGGTTGACTCAGTTCACAACTATATTACTCAAGTTTTTTGGTTAGTCTTTGATGAGGAGATGCTGCCTGTCCTTGAACACACCAAGTGGATTCTCTCTCTACTATCGATTGATCATGTTCTGAAAATGATAAACACAAAACAAAATGCAACCACAATCATTAAATTGCACACAGTTTAATCTTTTTCTTCTTGGTTGAATTATATTTTAGTTTTCAAAAAAAAGCTAACCTGTGTTTTTCTGACCAGATGTCTGACACCGTTTTCCCGTTGCCAGTGTGTCAATGTCTGGCTTTAGGTCCTGTGCTGAGGCAATGCGTAGAACAGCATGGAGGTTGTCATCCGTGAGGCGTGATCTGTGCTTGTTTTTGTTCAGATTCATTATGGAAAAAAACTGTTCGCACAGATAGGTGCTTCCAAACATGGACAGAACACGGGCAGCATGAAGTCGAAGCTGTGGCATCAAACCAGGGGGCATCAGACGGTAAAAATCCTGGATTGCAGCATTCTGGAACTTTGCTCTCAGGCCACTGTCGCTTTGAAGCTCAATTAGCTCCATCTGAAGGTGTTGGGGTGCAGTGCAGACATCGGTGGTGAAAGGATTGGCAAAGATGTCAAAGCCAGACTGTTGTGCTCTGAAGTCAGAGAAGCGTCGATCAAACTCAGTCTTTAACCAGCTCAGTTTGGTAGCTAACTGAGCACATGAAAAAGTCTCGGGAAACGAGGCTGACATGCTCTGACAAACAGGAAAGTGGACAAGATTGTCCTGTTTCACTTGCCGCATCCATAAGTCCAATTTACGCTGGAAAGCCGTGATCGTGTCGGACATCTGCGTGATGACTTGTTTGCGTCCCTGCAGCCTCTGATTCAGCTGGGCGAGATGGTCAGTTATGTCACACAACACAGCAAAGTCACACAGCCACTTTGGATCTGATAGTTCAGACATGAGTTTTCCTTTACTCTGCAAAAAAAGAGCAATGTCTTCCCTGAGCTCAAAAAATCGCTTGAGGACTTTGCTCCTACTCAGCCACCGCACTTCTGTATAGTACGGCACATCCCCATGTTCCGAGCCCATCTCCAGCAACAACTGCTGGAACTGACGGTGATTCAGGCCACGCGCCCGAATGAAGTTCACTGTTTTCATGACTGTGCTCACAATGTCCTCCATCCCCAGCACCTTCCCACACAAAGCTTCTTGATGGATAATGCAATGATACGTTATCAGAGGCGTGTGACAGTTCATTTTTTGCATTTTCCTCTTCATTAGTCCAACCAAGCCCACTTTTTCTCCACACATTGCCGGTGCACCGTCTGTAGTTAATCCCACCAGGTTTTCCCACTGCAATGCATTTTTACTTACGGACTTCTCCACCGCATCAAAAATGTCCTGTCCCGTCGTGGTCCCATGCATTGCAGCCACATCCAACAGCTCCTCAGTGATAGAGAGGTCCGACTTTACGCCTCTAATAAAAATTGATAACTGCGCTGTGTCTGTGTTATCTGTGCTTTCATCAACAGCTAATGAAAAAGCTGTGTAGCTGCGTGTCTCCTCGGTCAGCTGTGTTGTAAGATTTTTTGCTAGTTCCTTCACTCGGTTCGCGATGGTGTTTCTTGATAAACTGACATTTTTAAAAGTCTGTAACTGGTCGGGACACACCTGCTCACAGACCTTCAGCATGCACTGCTTCAAAAACGCTCCATCTGAAAAAGACTTGGAAGCGTGGGCGATTTCTTCAGCCACAATGAAGCTAGCTTTCACTGCGGCCTCGTTTTTGGCTGTGGATTTCGTGAACAAACTCTGCTGCGACCGCAGTTTGCCTTTTAATTCTTGGGCAATTTGTTGCTTTTCTTGAAGGCTAGCTTTAGCGTACTTAGCTCCGTGTTTGGTGTCAAAATGTCGACGCAGATTGTACTCTTTGACAACCGACACCGCCTCGTAACACAAAAGACATACTGGTCTTTCTCCTTGAAGCACAAACAAGTATTCGCCTTCCCATCTTTCTTGAAACAGTCTTCCGTCTGCATCAACTTTTCTCTTTCTGGACATTTTGGGATCATTATTTATATCTCAATTCCACTCGTTGGCATGGATGTGGAAAAACTGCCGCGGCTACCGAGGTAGAAAGGCATTGTGGGAAATGTAGTTTTTGGTCAAAGCACGCTCTTAATTTATTTTTTGGTATTTTTTTTTTTTGGACACTCAAAACTTTTAAGCTCTCGCGGGCCACATAAAATGACATGGCGGGCCACATCTGGCCCGCGGGCCTTGAGTTTGACACATGTTGCTAGTACAGTATGCTCAAACATCATTCTGATGGAAATTGTGTGATACAACTGAAAGTACCAGAACAGCCTTTAAATAGACCTTGTGGTCAGCTACTGTTCCCAAGTTCCTAAGTGAACTTTCAATCTCCATCTTTCCAGTTTTTCCTGCTGTAGCCATAGAAACACAATATAAAACTCAATGAAGAGGCTGTAAGTCCTCTCAGTGGTGGTCCCATTTGCTAGTGCTGACTTAGAAGGTTGAGAGTGTTGTTAAACCCCCTCTGATGAGAAGCATCCACTTTAAGCATGAACTGAAACCTCTCTTGCTCCACGGATTTTCCCTGCACCAAATATAATTTGTAATTGAAATATCACTACAAGCCAAATTCAAAATCACAACGTCAAGAGTTACATGACACTCACCCGCTTTGTCCCCACCCCAAAGTCTATTTTAATGAAGGCTGTGAAGCATTAGCGCCAAGGGAGTCTCAAAGTCCTGCTCGGCTGTCAGAGCTTCTCTGTGAAACTGTTGCTGGAGACGGAATATGACTGTAATTATAACACTTGTCTTTGCCACTTGCCAGAACCAGGGAATGAGAACAGGGCAGAGATACAGACAGACAGAGAGACATCAGAGGGAAGAGCCGTTGTTCATGTGAAAGCTTACGCTGTGTCGGCTTTTTGCAAACCTGCATAGCAACAGTTGCTGTACATCAGGTCCATTTAACAATATCTCCTCAGCAAAGAAAATATATTTTTTTTAAAGTGATGCAATCAGGGATACTGTAGATGAAATAACCAGATCAGTTATTACATTTGTGTTCCGATTTATTACAAGCTGGGTTTTATTTTTGGAGTCTTATTCCTATATAGGAACAATCTGGAAACATTGCTTAAAGAAGTTAACTCACATGTTGTGAATAACCAATTCAAACAGTAGGTCCTGTGGTCCTGGTTCAGTTTTAAAATACTGTACTGTATGCACAACTACTGAAAAACTTTATGTGTTACATCATAGGGTAGAGTGAGTACTCAGCTAAAATGAGTATCCGCTACTGATAATGTACTTTTTATCATCCCAGTGACTATTGTAAATATAGCTACTTTAATTTTTTTTAAAGTGTTCCTTAAATAGGTATCTTACTGTTGTCTATAATGAAATTGTATGTGCACTGTGTGTGTGTGTGTGTGTGTGTGTAGGTGTGTGCTGTGGTGTGTGTGTGTGTTTGTGTTATGTTTTTGTGTGCCTGGTAACTATCTTAGTCTAGAAGATTGTGTTCCTCGTCAACTGAAGAGGACTGCAGAGTACTGAAATGTGTACTGTAATTAATAATTGCAGTATCTGTGCGCGTTTATAGAGGTTATTAATTTTCTTTAGTTTGGGTATTAAACTGCTCTACAGAATAAGAAATGAAAACGTGTTTTTCAGGCCTCACTCTGAGGCCACCATTAAAGTTGCGTTCACCTCTTTGAATTATGGGTTTAGGTGGGCAGAAAGCTTTGTGTAAAATGTACAGTACAAGGACTTCCACCAAGGGCAAATATCTGCATGCTAAGTAAGATTGTCATGTGTTATCCACTGCCAAATGTTCATTGGTTATTTTTGTCATGTATCTTTTCCACTTGATAAATCAGATCCAATCTAAACAGTGTAAGGCAGTGGGGGTTCTGCAGCTCCCTGATGAAAAGCAGGTCATTTGCTAGAGAAGAGCAAACATGCCCAGTCAACCCTTTCTTTGTAAATACATGTTTAAAATGAGTGTTGCAGAGAGGGTGACACTTCCAGCAAGAAGCCATGAATCAGACTCAAACCTAAAAATATAGAGGAAAAGTGACATACGATCAGCACTTTTTTGCTAATTTGGCAACACAAACAGCCAAGATGTGCAGTTTTTCTTCATTAGGCTTTTGTACCTCATAAAAAAATTGTAATTTGCACAGATCTTTTCCAGTCCTCCCTGTTGGTGAAAAGCACATTACTGGTCTCCATTGTCTGCAAATGTTGCTGGTGGTCCAATGACCTTTCACTGTCCCTGACCTCGAGAGTGAAAAAACCAGCGCTCCCAGCCAGGCGAACAGACGGACAGAGAGAGGATAACGGGATTATTCTATGGTGGTTGTGGTCCACTGATCTTAATTGTAGTGTACATGGTGTGACTCACAGCTACATCTCTCCATGTCAAAGAGAATTAAAGTTACAGGAGTTCAAAGTAACTTTAATGCTCGGCTGTGATGCCTTCAGCTCTGCACCATTCCACTTTTATCAGCCTGCTAACTCTCCTCGCTCTGGCTTCCACTGCAGGCCAGGGCTTACTCATTACACTGTTTACTATTAGAGGGTCAAACATATTTAGAAACCATTTTCTAATACACAGGTGCCTCTAAGCAAGGCTCTGAACTCCCACCTGTTTTATTGGAGATGCACAGTGGAAGAATGTGTAACTAAATATGAATATTAAACAGGGTTGTAGATATGAAAGGGAAAAAAGGCAACAGCAATTTCACCAAATTAAAAAATATGTAGCTCAGTGAGAATGTTACAAATAGTATTTAAATATGAAATAATATATGCATGCATATAATAAATCTGAATTAAAAATAGGTAAATAAATAAAATAAAATAAAGCAGAACAGTAACATACACGCTACAGCCTTTCTTGTGACCACATTAATACTTTTGTTAAAGCTGCACTCATGAACAAACCAACAGAGCATTATCACCCAACTATGTGGCTCCCCTCAGCTCTATGGAGTCCATAACTTTTACTTTTTACAATAAGCATTTCCGATAAATTCCCTGTACACTACCTGCTCAGCACCAAACCGCTGACAGTTCGCAAATAGCTTCAGATCACTGTGGAGCATTTAGCGTCAGATATTTCCCTCAGGAGTTGGTGGAGACTAAAAACACATCTAGAGGGAGAGTGAACCTGACTCCTAATAAATGTTAATGTTTCTGCTCTGTGTCTGCTGGATGTGCAGAAAGGCAACTTTGTTAACATGTTTGCATCACGTTATTGTCTTTGTTACACTCGTGCCAATAGAGCAAACTGGATTTATTTTTATTTAATTGGTGATAATAAGTCAGTGTTTTTATCTTGTTGTGGCCAAAAAATACTATTATTACTATTAATACTGATTTAACAAGGTGCTGTGATATTAAAAGGTATATACAACAAACCATCATTTCCTCCTCTGATGGCTCCAGAGAGGCCTTGAATAAGCCCTGTATGGCCCTAATTAGTTTGTCCCTTTGATGAAGATGTGGCAATTGATTTGGTGCTGATGAGGATAATACTGTTAAGGAGACATTTTCATACTAACTGGAGGAGCTTTTTGAATTAGTTACACAACAAAAACATTTCTCTTTGTTGGCCTCCTTATCCATCTCTACTTGTTATTTTTTTCCTGTTCATTCTTTTCTTTTTCCATCTCCTCATCCCTGAACTCCCTCCATCCCCTTTCTTTTCCCTAAATCCCCCCTTTACACAGAGGGAATATTATCCGGGGAATTATCCCACAATCCTCCACATTTCATTGATAGGCTTTCACAATGGATAATTAAATTTTCAGAACTCACAAATGACCCTGACATGCTAGTGTACAGTGAGGTCAAGGTTTTACACGATGTCAAGCAAACCTAGACATTGCTGACAAGAAAAGGCTTTCAAAACCTCCCTCAGTAGATTTCACTACATGCCTCTGCTTTTCAGGAAGGTGCATTCCAAGCTAAAATGCATGGCTGAAATTATATACTCATCTTGATTTGCACAATTAGTGTCAAAGGAAAAACTATTTTGATTTTAGGGAAGATGGAGGGATGTGTTTAATAGGACAGATTTGCAGTCCCTTGGAAGGTTTTTGCAGCAGGCTAAGAGAACTATGAGAGCTGAGCATTGTGTAATTGCTTAAGGGTTAAAAGCAGTCAAGCTGCAGAGGAGAGAATATGGAGGGAGGGAGTTTATATAACATGACATCACAAGGAGAGCTTTCCTGTAAAGTTAGCCCTAATGGCTACGCTAGAGGTGTGTGTGTATGAAATCCCTGCTGACATTACAGGCTATTGAGAATAACCCTTCTGCTGCTGACAGTAAAGACTAATATGTCATACGAAGCGTTAATTCTTATCCTATAGTTCAAGATGTTTACTAAAACTGAAACAGAGAGACAGATTTGATGAGTGTTCACTCAGTTCCCACTGAAGTGCTATTCCCTTAAGATATGAAACAATTATGATGGAGAGCTTTTTAAATGTTAATCCTTTCTTGTAAAGTAACAAGATGAAGAGTCTACATCCATACTAGCAGCTCTGTGAGGCTGTATTGAGCTTAATGCTAACATGCTCACATTTATAATGTTAACTTGATGTTTGGCAGTTCTTTTTACTGGGTTGACTCAGTAGTCATATTAGTTTAGCATGTTAGCCTACTAACATTCACCAATTAGCGCTTACCACAAAGCACAGCTAGGGCTGATGGGAAGGTCATTAGTTATGCAATTTAGTCATAAACTAATTAAACTATTGTTTAACTGTACATGAACTAAACTAGAAAGAAATTTTGACCTGGTGAAGGCCCAAGATGAGTAGTAAGAAAGTCATTAGGCATCATTGTCGGGGTACCATGGATTTCTGTTCTATCCCTTTCTAATCGGGGGCATCTCCAGACTTTTTAGTCTGGGGTGGCACACTGACTTATGCAGGGGTGGCATCAAGTATGTGTCTTAGATTTCCATCATTCTCAATTTATTAAGGAGTCTGTTACAGCCTCTGAAAGTAGGGTGGCACTAGGGGGGGGGGCAATCAGATTTCATGGTGGCCACCCCAGGCTTCTCCTCTGGAAACGCCCCTGTTTCTAATCTATTCAATAGTTGTTGTTGATATTTCAGTCTGAACCAAAGTGACTGACTGAGATCCGCCAGCAAAACAACATCAATGTGAATTGAACTTAAAGGAATCTGTTTTGGTTCCCCCTCTCCTCTCAAAGATCCAATCTTCCTCCTTTCAGGAGAAAAAGAGCCAGTAATGGAATCTACAGAGGAAGATATACATTTTCAAAACATAGGGTGTAAAATCTTGACCTTATACAAATGTAGGCCTATCTGCAGCACTGATAAGTTTAGTGAATTTCATTATCCTTCCTGAAATGGAAAAGGCTGTTGGGATTAAATGTCTCTCCAACGTAACATTAGTGCTCTGTATTCCATTTCTCTCAAGGATATTGTGTTGGTCCATAGAGGTCACTCCATGACTGATGGTTTAAATCTGCTAGCTACATCTATAGAAGTTGCTCAATGAAGCCGCACTTGGGACAGTTTAAGCTTAATAAATACAATCCCGAACTAGAATGTTACAGATGCTCCAGAAACTTTCACTCTTGAAAATTCAATATTCCTCAGCTATGAATCCTCATTCTTGTACTTTCTGCCAGCCCCAACGGGCTGTCCTGAGTCAAGGAAAGGATAGTATGTCATCTGAGGAGATCATACTAAGGACGCAGTATGTCTTTGAGGACAAAACACTTCTACTGGATGTGGAAAGTGTTTCTGCTAAAGGGAAATGATGATGGCTGTAAAACATTCTCTCCTGTAGCTCACTGGCCATTAACTGTTGGATTTAAGCCATGCATCACAAACGGATGTTTAAAAAGACTGCTGGTTTATGCGGCGTGAGTCATTCTGGATGGATAGAGAAATATGACGCGTCCTCTCTGCGTTCAGTATTGATCTGGTTTGGCCATGACCAGATTTAAAATACCACCATGGATGCAGTGTTGTTCTGTGTTGTTATGAGTGTTTGAGTATATGGAATAATTTATAAAAGTGTGTGTGTGTGTGAGTTTCTCTCTGCTCCTGTGCACTGGAACAATCACTAGTCATATTTTCCGGCAGCTGTATCAATTTCCACTACTGTCTAATTTATTACTGTGTGATTTTCAAATAATACTAATTTAAAAAAAAAAAAAAACATTTTTAAACTCTTCTTTATAAAACCTACCAACCAAAACAACAATAAAAAAAAAATCCAAACAAGATACGGAACCAACAACATAGAAACACTGGGAAGTGAAATAAAGAACAAATTATATGTTAAGTTGGTAAAGAAATTGTTTTCTGTGTCGCCATCACCTGCACTGGAGCATCTGCGGTTCTTCCACTGCCTCAACTGGGTGACAAGCTACCAGACTGATTCCGCTGATTGGTTGTCATGGCAATATAACGTTAAGGCAGAAGCATTTTAAAAAGCTGGCAAATAGCCTCATTATTACCAGCCGTTCAGATAGAAAACAGCCCTGCAAAAAAAGATACATAAATAAATGCGAGGGGCTGTGTTGGTGCAGCCATGCTGCTTCAGGTACCAGTGAGACATGAAATATGAACCATGAGGGCCGCTTTGAGTAACGTATTCATGAATTTGCATTTTTTTCACAGATTTGCAATTTATCAAATGCCAAAACACCCAATGGTTTGTATGAGACAGGCTTTTACAAACATTATAGAGAAATATTCATGAATTCTACACAGATGTTGCTGTGGGTGGTTTTGTTTGTTTACAGTATTGGTAAAGTTGAGAATTGCATTTTATTGATGAAGGATGAGGAAAGTTGCAAAATGACCAAACCCATCCGAGAGATTCTCAATCTTTAGACTGTGTGTTTACTTTTGAAAATATATATAAAGGTTTTTTTTATTTTATTTTAAAAGATTTTAGCCGTCGCAAGATTTAAATACTTAATACTTTTCTTTTCTAACATTTTCACATGAATCCTGGAGCAAATTAATCTTGTGGTCATTTCAATTCATATTTGTAGACACCCTAACAAATATGTACATAGATAGATATATAGATACATTATTGTGCCTATTAGCATACATTTGAGTCCCAAAGGTAACCAACAGATAATGTGATGTTCCAAAAAACAGAATGTATTCTAACACAATATGCTAATGTACATTCATGAAACTTGATGAAAAAAATAGATTCAACTTTAAAAGCAGTGTAATTTCTGTGATGGCTGAACGCTTTGACTTTGCACTTCAGCCACAAACATCTGCACAGGGTGACGGGGAGAACTGTTGGATCTGGGTGAGTAGCTATTAAACAAAGACTCCCGAGCTCTCTCTCTCTCTCTGTCACTGTCATTAAAAACCAACCTAAACCACAACCTTATTATTTTGCATAGTTAAATCCATATTTTACTGGGTAATTTTCTAACAAAGGTTTCTCTTTCTTTTGCTTTCTTCTCCTGCGTTGTCTCTCACTCTCAGCTAATTGTGAGCCCACAGTTAAAACTGGAGCCATTTTTATCTCATAGTAAATTATTTATCAGCTTACATTATTCAACAAGTGTAATAAGTGCAGAATGCTGGTTAAATGAATAATGAAATGGCAATCATTTAAAAAACACATTTCTCACTAGGTCTGTCTGGCAACAGTTTTCGCGTGACTGCAGGGTATTGAGGCTGCCTTTTAGAGCCATGCCGTGCCGAGCCGTGCTGTTAGCTTATGTTTTAATTTACTATGTGATGCTGCACAGATGCCTGTCACACACTTTATTATTTAGTGTGGATTATAACTGAAGTTTGACTGGTGAATAAGGACTTATATATCTTTTTTGAATTGAAGCTAACAATTACTGGATTGGACTTGGATTCAAGCGCAATACTAAGTATCTTAAACTTCTAAATAAACTTAAATTGAATTGCACGTTTTGCATATACATTTTTGCTCACATGTAATTTGTCATGGTATTAGGTTGTAACTGTTAGTTGCTGTCCGCATAGAGTGACCTAGATTAGTTAGAAATGTTATTTATTAGCATTAACAAGTCAGGTAAAACAATATTGTAGTGGTGTTAGGGAAGGTGTGACTGATATTGTGCTTCAAACTGTTTAAGCATACTTGAATAGCTACGTGAATCTTCACTCTTTAAATGCTGTGATAATTGAAATACAATGCATCCTCTATGTGGCATTCATGTTGTTTCTGTATTACAACTTAAACATACAATATGTAATTAATTTACCGCTAGGGGGTCTCTCACATTAGGCAGTTTCATCTTAAAAAACAGTATTCCTCCAACGCTTTTTAGCAGACAAAGGGCATCCTGGAGGGCCTTTCAGCTGAGTTGCTGCTAACAATAGCTCAACTTGTTTCTCTGATAACTTACGATCCAGATGTCCAATGACTAAAATCCTTCCATCCCTCCAATCCCTCCATCCGGTTTTGATTATAGTATAATCCGACAAAACGAAAAATCCTAAAAAGTGTATGGAATAAAAAAATGTGGCTTAAACTGGATAAAAAGACAATTTATAACAGCTTCTGGCAGACAACCACAACGCATGTGCAAAGGGGTTATGAGCCATTGACAGGCGACCGGTGAAACACACTGTAACCTGAATAAAATTACTGATTTCTCTGATGACGAAGATCATGTGTGTATTTTGGGAGTCGTCGGCAAATACATTTTTCCGTTGTTTAGGTATGAGGATGTGTTGTAAAATATCTTGAAATGTAATTTGGTGTAAGGCTAGAAAGATAGTCTATCAAGCAAAAACCCCACACCGATTCAGCAGGGCCTGCAGTCACTAAACTAACAACTGCAGGGAGAGTGTGTATTTTCAGGCCAATGTGCTATTGTTTATGGCATAGCAGGTTGTCGGATATATAGGCTTTTGGTCCAATCGGACATTTTTCATACTATAGGGGTTTTGGAATAATGGGTCGTCAAAACAATGGGCACTCTGTAATAAGTAAGACCTTTTATATGAGCTCAAGCAGTGTCTCACTGTGTCATCGCAGTGTCAGACGGAGTGAGTAATCATGAGTAATCCCGATCATGGCTCATCATCACTGCAGGTGAAAATGAATGTGATGCTGTCTTCAGTTTTGGCTGCTTGGCTTCTCTCTCTTTACCAAGACGGCACAGTGCATCTGACATTAAAAGAAGTTGGCAGAGAAAGACAAATAGGAGCTAATGAACAGATGTCCAGAGGGAAGGTAGTGGGGTGAGGCTCAAATGAGGTTAAATGCTGACTTTACTTAAATGTCAAGTCCCCCCACTACACTTCGGTCTTGTTTAATATCAACATCCGGTATGTACATTTTTTATATATATGTGATGTGGATTTGTTACCTTGAAGTGTAGTGCACATGTTGAGTGGAGTATGACATATACGGAAGCATTGGTCAGTGTTATTATTGTACAGTAAAGATACACAGAAGAACAAACTCATGTTGTAGGCTCATTTTATTATGGGCATATTCTTTATTTCAGTATGATAGACATCTTTGGACATTACAGGTCTCACTCTCCCCTGTTTTTAAACCTCTCTCTCCCTTTCTTTTCGTTTCTTTCTACAAATTTTTTCTACCTTGCTAGTGCCAATATAACTGCAGTCAGATCTCACAGGCAGGTATTGCTCATTTATTCAGAAAGGGTTGAACGTCAGCAAGCTAAAAAGGCTTATGATTGATCGGCCATAACTATCTTATTTCTCTCACAAGTACAATGCCCCAAAGATTGCTTTTGAATCAAATTAAGTTATTGATTTTACTTTTTTTTGTCCCGTTGGTTGTCCTTATCATTTTGTTTACTGACTTGTTACCACTTGTTTGTAAGAAAAAGAAGCAGATATAAGATATTAAACTTAAAAACATTTCACAGAATAAGTGTGCGGTGAAGATCTATATTCACAGAGGCTTCACTTTCTGCTAAACAGCCTCGTCCTGCATTAGAGAAAAACAACAATAGCAGAATGGCCAAGCATCAGGAAGACTAAAACACTGAATTGGTCAAAAAAAAAAAAAACTATTAAGTATGTATGATTGTTAAAAAATTGCAAAAAGACACTGGATTATATAAAAATAATAATAATTTGCTCAAAATTCGTCCAAGTGGCGCGTTTTACACAAGCTTCCTGCAGTTTTTGGGTTCATTGTACAGTTTATCACTATTCTACTGTCATTGTCATGCATTGAATATAATATGAAATATCCATCAAATATGTCACTTAGTCAGGGGTCTTCAGTTTACTAGAGACAGAAAAGGTGTCAGAAAAGGTTTTTAACCACTGACTTGTGGTTTCTGTAGGACACAATATGATCCATGACAAAATAGCTACTTTCAGTGTTTCCTATCCCTTCTGCTCCTTCTCTATAGGTTACTTGCTCTTTCACACTTTTATCTTGGTAATGTTGCGACTTAGTAATTCTCTTTCTTCTCTCATCTCACTTTTGTTCTCTGTGGGTATCCATGTGTTTTCACCCTCTCTCTCTCTCTCTCTCTCTCTCTCTCTTTCTCTATGTCTCATTAGCTCTCATTTCTGCTGCCTGACACCTACACACACACACACACGCACCTTCTCTCTAACCCCTACCATGTCCTTGTTTCCTCCTTAATGCTTCCTCTCCTCATCCTAATTCTTTTGCTCTTTTACTTCTTAATTTATCCCACAATCGCCTCCTCTCTCCTTATTTACCATTCCTGCCTCCCATTTCCCTTCTTTTCTTCTCAACTCCCTCTTTTTTCTTCTCCAACCTCAGGTCCTCTCAATCCCTCCTTCATTCTTTTGCTTTCATTCATTTCTGTCCCACCTCTCCCCCATCCTGTCTCCCTCCTCCCACCTTCCTTCTCTCACCTCACCTCACACATTTCCATTTAAAACTCATTGCACCATCTGCTTTCTTCCAATTTTCTTCTCATCTCCTTTGTTCATGTCAAATAAAGACACATACTGGCCAGTGTGCTCACTTACTCACACACACACACA
>NW_023339751.1:17407624-17421413 GCF_004916995.1 Morone saxatilis | reverse complement strand
CTTTGGAAACGGTGAGGTTTTAGCAGCAGCAGGGTAGCTACTTAGTGCAAAGGCTAACACTGTAGATTCTCATAATGAGAGCACGAGCTTACCCAGGTAACAGACCTTTATCACAGCAGCCATTTTGACATAAAGTGTGGGGTAAACACAGGCGTTACCAAAGATACAAATTAAGGTTCCCTTCCATTTAGTGTAGCAGATCCTTTCCAGCTAGCAGCACCCTGACAGAAACCTAATTAGTATCATTGGTAACACCTGTGTATACCCTACTATTCCATTTCAAAATGGCTGCTGTGAAAAAGGTCTATTATAAGATATGTATGATGTTTACATGTTGACCTAAATGCAACAAGCTCTGCACACAGATTAACACAGCCAGTGACTAAAGTTTAGGTTTTTTTTTTCTGTCAGGAGCCCTGCTGGATTAATTCCCCTTAAATATCTGCTGAAACAAGGAGATTAAAACAAAGCCAGGAATGATTTGGTGACAATTATTTGTTCGTACAGTTAAATCTAGGTGTGGTGTCACCTCCCCTCGCCTCATGTCCCATCCTGTCTGTTTGAGGAGTGAAGAGGAGGATAGGAAGAGGAGGTGTCAGAGAGGGGACAGCAGTTATCGATCCACGTCAGGTTTAGATGACCTAAAGACAACTCCACTGGGAGAAGCCTTCAGCTCCCTCTAACAATCTGCCTCTCTCACCTCGTGCTTTTTCTCACTCTGCTGGTGTGTCACTACATGGTTTCAGTTCAATTCAAGGTGCTTTAGAAGTACAGGGTACCAGTAAACACATTTAGTTTCAGCCATTGACAAAGTGACATTATAATTATGAGGAAATGTTTGAATATATGATTTAATTACTGATATTGAAGCAATTGTTGTATGTGATTGCTATAACACACAAGCTGTTGTTTTAAAAATGTTTAAGAAGTCTTTCCTATTTCTTCTTTCCAGTCCCACACAAAAAATTATGCATTTTACATTTATGCTCTGTTTAAAATCAATCCAGTAGTGAGGCAATTAAAATTTTCTGGGCAAACTGGACATTTGCTCAGTTTTTCCACACAAGGAAAGTTGAATTTATGTTGGGCTTTTTAAAAAAAGAAGAAGAAAGTTAGACCTTAAACACAGCACCGACATCTTCAACTTATGAAGTTCTGGGTAATGTATGACCTCACAGTTGCCTGTTTAGACAGTCAGCTGACATGGAACCACATTAACATTCATTTGTTGTGTCCACTGCTTTTAGCTCTATTTTGGTTTCTGACAGCTCCCGGAGAAGATATCTATGTATACATCTCCATCTCCATCTCTAGCTGCTAACTTTGTCTCTGTGAAGGAGTGAGTTTGATGCTGGGCAGGTAGTGAACAGTGGGTTTTTTAGAGCTTTTATTTGCTAAAATGGATGTCTGCTGCAGGAAAAGGCTTTTTGACAGTGGTGAAATTGCAGGCTGTCAAACCAAAACACAAAAACGCTCCAAGAAAGACAATTTGACCAGGGAAAATCTGAGGAGGAAGATGTCATAGTACGACCCATGTTTTCTTTTGTGTCAGAGGATGTATCTGTGTCTTCTTATTATTATACATATACCATCTCTGTCACTCGTTCCCACATCTCTCCCACTCACTCCCATATATTTCTGATCTTTAAACTCCATATATGACACCGGCACTCAGATCTGCTGACCAACAGCTGTTAAATGTTCTGTGGTCAAAGCTCTAAATAAATAAAGCTGTGCTTTTACAGTTTTAGCTCCAGTATTATGGAACAGCCTCCTCCTCAGGTCAACTGAGGTGGTACTTCATTTTAAAAAGCTTTTTAAAACTATTTGAATTGATTGTCATATAAAGTGTGGCTGTGTTGCTCCCATTTGTTCTCTACTGTTTTGCTATTATTGAAATTCTGTGGTTCTCGCTCTGATCAGTTGGTTTGCTGTGTCTTACCTCCTGCTGTGGTTTTAACAGGGGATTATAGATAAAGCTTACTTAGCCACTTACTATTTCTTTCTTTCTCTCACTCTCTCTCTCACACACACAGATAATCACACTGTCCAACTCCTGATTCCCTGCCTAGAGAAGGAGAGGAGGAGAGAGTCCTTGGCAGGTAGATAGATGTGTAACTTTAATCTCTAAAGCCACCTGGAGAAGACAGATGATTGGGGGATTTGTTCTCTCTGTCTCTCTTTCTGTGTCTCTGTCCTTCTCTTGCACTGTGTGTGTGTGTCAGGGTTTGACTGAACTAGGTCGTAAAGGCCAATAGCCTACCAGCGACTGCTGTTTCCAAGCTAATATTTTGTGGTAACCTACTATTGAATGTGAACATATTTTGAGCCAACAGTATATCGTCTTTACTTTGTACCTTGCAGCATGTCTCCTGACTGGAAGATCTCAACAACTACTGGATGAAATTGCTTTTGAATGTTCTAATGAAAGAAATACCAAAACCAAGCAAAAGGGAATAACATTTTACGGGTTATTTTACTGTCATGAACATGTAAACTTTTCTTTTAAACTAACATAAAGTAAAGTTATGTCACTGTCCTGAGACCAAATTACGCTAATTTATGTCAGGTAAAGAAAGAAAATAGCATTTTTAGGGTAAGATGCGCCTGAATGTGACTGAATTGTAGCTACAAAAGTAACTTTGTTGTTCATTGTATTTTTATTGTTTTGTATTTATTTTTATACTTAGACACTACCTCATCTTAAATATTATATATATATATATATATATATAGTATATATAATACATATATATATATATATATATGACCTGTACACACTGGAATCTGATATGGACCACATTGAAAAAATAATGTGAATGGCCAAACAAAAAGAAACTCTAAGCAATAAAACAGAATTGAGTGCTAAGGCTTGCTGTGTGAACATGGCCTTAGTTATCTTGAACAATTACCACATTAACCTTTCCATTAGTTAAGGGAATAGCTGAATAGAATGTCACTAAACATTTCGCAGATATGTTTATAATGAATATTGTGACTGATATATTAACCCAAAACCCCTTTTTTGCTAATTGCAAACTGCATGTGAACAACAGATAGGAAAAAAAGGGGCAGGAGGGCATACCAACTAGTGTTTGGAATTTATACTAGCAAAAAAATAGTTACTTATATATCACATCTTGTTGTAATCAAGCTCCCACAAATATAGAAAAAATATCACATGAAGGTTCAAGACAATAAAATCTTTTCAGCTAACAGAAGTAAACATTTAATGTAAATACTTCGGCCAGAAGGATTATGAATTAGACTTAATCTGTACTACCTGAAATGCACAAATATTCACAGAGACGTGCTGTATACAGAGCAGCCTCCGAAGAGTACAAAAGTGCAAATACCACCAGTAAACAATCAAAGCACTGAAGGCTCAGAGTTGCAGTTTAAAGACAACAGATCATATCATCTACTCTGCAGAAGAATGGTCTTGTGAGAAAAGCAATAAGAGCTGAGGAGAGAGGTGGACGGGATGTTTAAATTCCAGATAAGAGTGCAGTGGCGTCTAAAGAGGAGAGAGAGAGAGATTAACATTCAGCAGGTAGAGGTGATTGGAGGTCTTACTTCAAGCCAGGAGATTTCAGTTTTTGATGAAAAAATGTGGAGGTCAAGTATAGAATATGAGAGTGCGAGTATAACAAGATGTAACATCAGTCATTCTAGGCCTTATATGTGTAACTGGTACCTTACCACAGCAGGACTGTTCTCTATTTTTGTCTGAGTGTGATTTAAACTGCTGATTTTGGGACAGTGCTTTTTGTGGTAACAATAAAACAACATTAAAAAAAACAACTTGTCTCCTTAATTTGGGGGGGAAATTAACATAAACAGATGTGAATGGTGTATCAGGAGCTGTTTGTTCTGAAAGTATTTTTTTTACCACCGCTTTAAAAGCCCATAAACACCGATGGTTCCCCCACACTGGTGTTTTCACTTGATTAGGCCAATTCTCAGGACTGTGTGGGCATGTACAAATTGCTCATTCTCTCTCCTGTTAGTTTCTTGTTTTCTTTCCTGTTATGGCAGCTAGCTCCAACTTGAACCCAGAGCTGTAATTTGCCAGAATAATTGAAAACACCTGTGCAGGTGTGCAGGGCCTTTAATGATCAATTTCAAAATACCACAACACAAAAACTGTTTTCTGGGTAAATTCACATATACCTATTAGGTTTATGTAGGCAAACTGTGGTTGTAACTGGGAACAAAACACTGCCCCATGGTTGGCAAATACATCCATAACACATCCTTATCAGGTTTCTACAGTTATTTAGTTTACAGCTGGTATTAGCAGCTCGTGCAGTAAACATTAAAGCTCAGTAATGGATATTTCTTACCAAATTTATCCTCAGGATTTGTAGTCTTTTTAGCCATGATAGTAGTCTGACTGCCAGTCAGTCAGTCCACCACAGAAATATCCGGACTGAAATATCTCAAAAACTATTGAATGGATTGTTATGAATGCCTATGAGTGCCTACTGCCACCATCAGCTCAAATCCTTCATTTATTTAGTGAAGAAATCTCAACACAAACCTTTTAGACGTTCTTGGTTCTCAGATAACATATTCGACTTTGGTGATCCACTTTAAATTCAGCATCATCAGCTGGTTGACTGGTTCTGAGTGAGATATCTACCAGATGGATTACCATAAAATACATTTTCATCTAGCATCATTGCCAGGTGAAACTTTTTATTTGACCAATGCTTTGGTTTATGTCCAAATGCCTACAAAGCTAATAATCTTCTACACACAATGATTTTCAATCCTCAAATTTCTATATTGTGTTTATAGTTTTTCATCAAGCAAGAGAGCGACGATGCAAAGTAATGGTGTCACGTTAAAGATTTATTGTCCATCTATGGCTAGAACATCAACAATCATCAGCTATAATTTTGTGTGGGCTGCAAACTCCCGATTATGTTTTTCACTGCATCTGTGCAGAATCTAAGTCCGCACTGCAGTGCATCTTAGAATCGAGAGATTTCCACACTTATAATGATCGGCCTCACAGAGCTGCTAGCACAAGTATAGACTTGACTTTTTATCAAAGAACAAGATATTGTCGAATGCAGCTGCTAATCTTCTGCACTTGATTCATGTCCATACCAGCCTTGGAATCGATCCAACTACCAGTCACCTAACATTGTACTAAATTAACTTTCACATCCAGGATCCTGGCTGCCCAAAATAACTCATAAACAGCTGACCCTTCTGGCTTGAAACAGCCCACTCAGACAGTGCAGAAACCAATCTGCATCACCAACATTGTCTTAGTGAGCTGCACTTCTGTATTTCCAAGACAAACTTCTCTTACTTTGATTTGAATAGCACTGAACTCCAGCAGCACTGTTTACCTCAAAAAAATATTTTCCCACTCTTCACTCCTCCGCTTGCTACCATACAAAGCTGAGAAAAGTGACTCACTCTTTTACATAAAACCCTGGATGAAGCTGTCATTATGGGGCAATTATTTTAGAGAAAAGTTACTGTAGGAGAGGCATTGATTCTTTCAGCAGCAACTCCCACCTCCTGCTGTCGCACAGCTGGGCGGCTGTTCTTTCTTTCTTGAACAGGTCTTTGATTACAGATCTCCACTGTATTGGGAAAAAGAGCTGTAATATTGAGGAAATTATCTTGAATAAGGTGAAATTGAGATGCATACAGTGGATAATCACCAGTCACTCAGGCAATCATGTCCAAAGGGTAAAGGTGCTGATTGGTGGCCTGCTGCACATGCTCAGAGACAGCTGTGCTTGTGTTTTGCACTGTGTGGGCACCCACCAAATACAAATGTTAACATACAATCATACAAATGACATGTTTGTATGTATTATCAAGTGTCACCGCTCACTGTTTCTCTTTTTAGATGCACACAAAAACTGTTGATTATTACACACAAATACTTACTGTGGAAATATAGTAAGATACATTCAAAGACAATAAATGAATGGTTAGCTTTGGTCTTAAACTGTACATAAAAGTTTGGATTACCACCCGGTCAAAGCAGGTAACTCCCTCAAAGCCTCAGACCCCCAGGAAGTGGTAGCACCACTAAATTACAACACTGAAGGGAACTGTATTGTAACCTAATCTAATCTTGACGAACCATCTTGCAGAGGGGAACTTTGTTAAAGATCCCCTCCAGACATGTGTCAATACATACAAATGGTGCGTCTGATTTGGTGTGTGTGTGAGGTTTTTTTTTTTCATTCTCAGTGTACGTGCACTGGCAGACTTGATGTCACAAATCATGCTCGCAGGCCCTGCTCCTTAAAATCTGATTTTCACTGAGCAACAGAGAAACTTTCCACTTTCAGCAGATGAATGGGAAAACATCCTTCCAGTGTCAAACTCTTCACATAAATGATTCTGCACAGTGAAGCTCAGACATCCAACTGTAGGACCAAGAGGGGGAAGAGATTTTTTTTTTTCAGGGGGACTTTAAAATCTAGTTTTAATAGCCTTAGTGTTTCAGTTCACATTGTGCTTGCATGATGTATTTTCCTAAATGAAATTGTGTTTTTATCAAGTCCTCTACTGACCAAAAATAATACATTTTCAATACACAAAAGACGGGAGAAACAGGTAGTCAGCAGGGACCCACAGCTTGTTAACGTTTCACTATTGCCATTACTTGTATACCTGCACATCTATCTTTTTATTCATACTGTATTTTTTCTAAGCATATTCATGTCACACTGTTAATAATGTCAAAATACTGTTCATACTGCACATATATTAGTGATTATTATATATGCACATTTCTCTGCATGTTTCAGCTTTTTGCACTTAGATGCTAAACTCCTTATTTTCAGTTGTCAACTCAAACACTTCTTCTTCAATTGTATTTCTATCTATAAACAGTATTTAATTCCTCTCCATTCCCTGTTTCATACCTTCTTCCTGTCTCTCTTCCATCTTTTCACTTATCTACAGTACTTCACCTTTCTCCTGCCTCTTCTCCCCAGCTTCTCCACATTATAATCATCTTGTTTCCTCTCGTCTTGATGTGATAATTAATATCAGAAGAAATGGGGAAAAGCAAGGCTCTGCAGGGTTTTATATAGCCAATCAACAGACAGCCTCCTGGAAAAATATCCGTAATTTGTTTTTCCTCTAATTTTTCTTCTCTCTGAACTGAGAGCTCATCGGAAAGACACAAACATATCATTCATGTTGAAATTATTCACAGTGTGTTTCATACAAATGATGCAACTCATCATGCTTACAAACTGTTTAAAAACGGCAAAGACGGTTGTCGATAAATTAGTATAATCAAATCTAACCAATAGAGTCAAACTGAAATAGTAAATGCAGCAGAAATACAGAGGTGAAAAGATGTGTGTGTGTGTGTGTGTGTGTGTGCGCGTGTGTGTGTGTCATTGATCCTTATCCATATAAGATAGTGCCAGCAGTAACTGCAAGCAGCTTTAAGGAACAGGAGGTAATATTCTGTGTTGTTTAACAGGAAATGAGAATGAGGAAGAGAAAATTAATAAAGATGGAGGGTGATATGAGAAAATAAGCATAGGAAGAAGGTCAGAACTCAAAGGTGTTTTTACTCATCTATAGTTTCCTCTATTATACTCACCAGATCCAAAGGGTTCACAATAAAATTGACATCACAGATTCTGTTTATTCAAAATATTCATCCATTGAATTTTTTTTTTTTTAACAAAATAAAACATTTCTGTATATGTGTGCCATTTTAAGTTTTTATGTTGCTATGAACTATAATTTTATTTTATGTTGTTGAAACATGCTCTAAACTAGTACTAGTACTAAGCTAGTACTACTAACAATAATAAAAATAATACTAGACATTATAAAAAAAATAAAAAAAATACAAGACCTAGATTCTTTGTATTCCTATTATTCAACAGGCATAGTTCAGACGCCTTGTCGTCCTCTGAAGGACCCTTCAAAATTCCAACATGGCGGCGTCCGTCCGGGTGTGCTGTGCCCTCCGCATCACCATCGGAGGTGAGTTATTTATCTGTTTATTATTTATCTGTTTGTTATTTATCTGTTTGTTATTTACCTCTCTTGTCCTCCACGGCGTCGGTAAAACAGTCAGTGTATGTGTGGGACTACGTTGAGCAGTGACACTGTGTTTGTGGTCAGTGCTGTTCACCGACCTGGAGTCAGTCAGTCAGTGCTGTTCACCGACCTGGAGTCAGTCAGTGCTGTCATCAACGAGCACGTTTAGGAAACAGTCATTGATGGTGTGCAGTTGTCAGTAACATTTATGTGCTTCACTCACTGTTACACATTTGCAACACAATAGGTTAAACTCGCAGCCGTCGCGTCTGTTTTACAGGTCGCGTGTGTTAGTGCTCTCTAGTCGTTTAACTGTTGGTATAATTTAAGCACATAATGCTATAAACGATGGAAATGTTGGTGATGAATAGTTGGGTCTTGTTTGTGGTAAATAGAAGTTATCCCCAAGTAGCCTTGAAATGATATGGTTGTATTTCCCTTCCACACCAAACTTCATTCAAAATAGTTTCAATTGAATGTCGCCTTGCTTATTAGTAAATGTAGACGGCCCTGATAAAATAACTTCAGACTAGTTATGCAATGGTTGAATACATTCTTTAATTCGGCTTACTTACACCATGCTTATGTGATCAGGACACCCCTTTATTTCAGTAACAAGGCTTTCAGGCTTTACTTTGCTCACTGGTTTCTGCTTGTGTAGTTTGATGATGGGTAGACAAACGTGTAACAGTACAAGTATCAGTAAATTGTCCTTCCTAATGTGAACTGTTTTCTGTGCGTGTGTGTTCATAGCTGTGTCTTTGTATGTTAAACGTTGTTGTTATGTTACTACATAATGCAGTTTTAATCCAATTCTCTTCCCTTTGGTGGATGTCTTTCTCTTTCAGGTGCAGCACCGCTCCGCACCATAGGGGGCGCAGTTCAGGCTTCCCCGTTGGTGAGAAGAGCCTCAGCTGCCTCTTTCCAAAGAAACCCTGCACTTCCACTGTACCCTGCAACAGCATGGCAGCAGACCAGGCATGGCAGCTTCTTCAACAAGTGTAAGCACATAAAGGATTATTTTCTCGTTAGAACAATTCCCTCATAATTTATCAGCTACAGCCCAAAGTGTATTTTATTTTGATTTAGACTTATAAAAGCACCTGTAAGCTTTGTTCACATAGTAAGTGGTCATTTATTGCTTCAAGTTGTTGTGGCTACAAAATGGTCTTGTTGTTGCTACTTGGATTGCTTCATGTTAATCCAACGAGACAGCACCTTGCAACAAAAATGTCTACATTTTGGGAAATGCATCGTTTACCAGGAGTCCTTAGCGTCGTGCTTTCGCTACCTTAAAATGAGCCGTTTTTATCTACAGATGCTGCAGGTCGCCTTCCATGTTGGCCGCCATGTTTAACCGGCTTGTACAGTAGCCCAGAACGGACATACCAAACACCGGCTGTAGATGGGGCAGTTTGTGTTTTTTGCGTGTTTTGTGGCCACTGTAGTTTTTCCCTCACACTTTGAAAGAGAGGGTGAAACGAGAGACACACTGTACCTTTAAATCAATTAGATCAAGGTGGATCCAGCTGCTAAACATGTCAACTTTTATTAGTTGAGTTCCAGTGCCCATGTGCATGAAAATTATCATGTATCATTTCCCATAACCCTGTTAAAGATGTTCTTTTTCCATGCCCCTTCTCCTTTTTTTAAATTTTCACTCCTGCTTTTTCTGACCATAATAAATTATGTAGCCAAAAGTCTTTCTGACGCCTCCGTCCTCGTACGTATTTGTTCTTTTGGTTTTTGGTCTGGTGTTGAGATAAGATGTTCAGAAACCACACATGGTTGTAATGTCAAGGTGTCCACATTCTTTTGGCCCTGTAGTGTATGTAGGTTCATGTTAGCAGAGCTTGTTTGGACAGCATTTCAGTTTGATGGCAGTCTTTTAAAGGTCCGTATAAGGAGCTGTCATACATCCTCTCTTTCTCTCAAACACCCAGCAACTCAGTATCTGGGTTCATATTTCTCCAAGAAGTCTTACATATAATATTTATTCTGGTTGTGTACTGTTATCGTCCAGTTTTTTCACTGTGTGAAGCTTTTTCCGATGGGTCCTAATCTGCGGATATACTGCAGGTCCCTAACTGGCTCTACTGTATATCCACTTTAGGTGCCAGGTTTTTGCAAACATTAGGAGTTTATTGTATTTTAATTAGTGTCCCTAGGCAATCCCATTATGTCACCTGTTGGACATCTTTATTCCTGGCCGTTAGAGCCCCCAGAGTCCATACATCCCCAGAACTGTTGGCATTTAGCGGGTCGCCTAAATGCAGCTGCATTACTCCTGATAAATGACATTCATAGTCTTCTTGAATTGTAGAGTGGAGCTAAACTCACAGCTGTGAAGGTGCAGTAGGTGAGAACATGGATTCAGGTGAAAAAATGAGGACACACTGTCAAGTTGTAAATCTGCACTGTTGGCAGCATTTTGGCTTTTCAGTCAGGGAAGAAAGGAAGTGGTCTTAAGAGAACTAGTTAAGAATCATTTCAATGGTCATTTACAGTGTAGAAGCTGCTGCCAGTCTTGTGGCATTGGTCTCAAGTAATTTATGCCAATTATTTTCCCTGTCAATTCATCTATTGATTATTTTAGTCAATTTTTTATGTGAAAAACGACTTTGACAGTATCATAGAGAACAAGGTGACATCTTTACAGGTCCCGTTTTATCCAACCAAAAATCCAAAACGCAACTAAAAAAAAAAGATGTACTGTAACGTGAGGCCAGAAAAGCTGCAAATTCACACATTTGAGAATCTGGAACTAGATGTTGGCATTCTTTATTACTTATAATGATTTAAACAAAATCAAAGTTGGTTTTAACTAACTGATTGATTGTTGAAGCTCTACAGTAATTAGAATAACATCACTGTAATTTATTGATGTTGAATTTCTAAAAACTGCACATTTAACTATAAAAGATAAAATCAGGTTACAGTTAAACAATTCTGCTTGACTCCGTCAATCATTCTTCCCTGTATCTTAGTTTATTGGATTGCCATTGTGCGGTCAGCAAAGTTTGGGTGGTGGCCAGATGTCTCACATTCATTCCTTTTTTTTTCATTCCGTCTTTTTTCCTTATACAAATGTGACATATCTCTAAAACTGTTATGTTTGTTTCTTCGTGTGTGTGTGTGTGTGTGTGTGTGTGTGTTTACAGTGACGGCTAACGAGTTGTGGAAAGGTGTGCTGGCAGAATCGGGTGCTGGAGGCAGGAAGGGCAGAGGGAAGCGATCCAAACCCAAACAGAAGACGGACTTGAACAGAGGACGGAACATTGGAGAAGGTGAGACATTACGTGTCTGTCTGTCTCTGACATTTTGTGTCTGTCAGCCGTCTCTTTCCTCTGCAGATGTTTGTCTTGACTCAGAAAATCTCTTCTATCGAACTTTTTCATACCTTTTACATATTCAGATGTGATTGTCATTATCTTTCATGTAAACAAGTCCTTCTTCTCTGTTAAGTTGTGTGCTGCTGTGCTGATGGATGCAACACACTAGAATACTCAATTGTTAATGTTGATTTATTTATTACACCGTTCTACTATGGAGAGGAATTACCCTTCATTCACTTTGCCTGTCCTCCTTTTCCTGTTTTTCTTTTAAGAAGAACTATCAGTCTACATTTAGTCTTGGTGTCTATGTCACAGTCTTGTCAACCCGTCTCTTCTCTCCTTTGCTTCCACTTTAACTAAATGTATTGAATTTATCACTCTTTTGATTCCCTACTTCTCTGTCTGTGGTGGTGGAAAAGTCTTAAGTAATTGAACTTGAATTAAATGAATCATATGATGCACTTTTAGCTTCCAGTTCATCTATATCCATTCGCAGTCTAGGCTTTTAAGACTAGTACAGTAAACTTGAACTTGTGAGACTCGATTTAGGCAAAAAGTAATTTCCGGAAAGCAGTTTTAAACTCTTAAAATGAAACCTGTAGACACCCTAAACTCAAATACATTTGTGATAGAGTATCTACCTATTTGTTTATGTACTATCTCTGTCAATTTCTTGCTGTGTTGTTTAAATCAGAATCGGCCCTTTAAGTCTTCCTCTCTTATGTTCTCTATGTCCCTGATTGTTTCTTTCTTATTCATATTCACCCTTGTTCTGTGTCTTTAACCCACAGGTCGTGGCGGTTTTCTGTGGCCTGGTCTGAATATTCCTGTGGTAAAGGATGGGAATCTGCTGCCCCTGGGACGTAGAGGGGAGGCTGAGCAGCAGTTGCTGCAGGCTGAAACAGGTACAGAGGCAGAATGCATTAATATGTACAGACACACAGTTCCTGGAGCTGCAGACATACAAAATGAACATAAATGATAAATCGCATACCAGTGCGCTTACTGCTACCATAACACTACAAACCTGTATGCACACACATTCACTCTCATTCATTTGACTTTACCCCAATTGTGATTAAATTATTTCACTGCTGTCATGAGTGAAGAGGAAATGTCTTCTTCTTTCCTGCCTTTGCTAGTGCATTGCAGCATATCTTGATCAGTGGAATAGTGTGAAACCATTGGCAGGAATTTACAAAACGGGTCCCACTCGTATAAAAACAGCTCCATAGCACTATGAGAGGTCAACTCCGCAGGGGGCCTTTAATTTTCAGAAACCCACCACCACCACCGGTGTAAGATAGAAGCTGCCAGTTTATCTCCACGGTAATCTCATTTGTTAACAGGAATCACAAAGTTAATTTGACAGTGACAAATGGCACCTTTAATGTTTATCATGTTGTGCTCTTTGAAGTCAGTTCTCGGGGCTTCAGTGACGAATTAGTTGGTTGTGTCTGCAGTGCGCCAGAGGGATGAGTGGGAGAAGAAGAAGAGGACGAGGGTGAAGAGACAAAGAGGATGGACGGGAAACTCGTGGGGGGGCATCAGCCTGGGCCCCCCTGACCCTGGACCAAATGGAGGTAAACACAACACAAATATGGTGTGTTTGTAACACTGGATTTTTAGATCCCCATCAAGATATTCCATCCTTCCAGCTGTAGATGACTGTAGTAATGTAAAAAAAAAAGAGATGGATGAAGGTAGTAGAGGAGTGATTTGGGGTATAGGCTGTGTGTGAGACAGACCAGTATGGTGGTCCATTAGGACTGATGAAGATGAGAATGTGACGAGTGTCAAGTGGGATGGTTTCCTAATTTAGAAAGGCATTTCTCTCTGTTTCTCCCCTTTTCCTGCTGTATGGGTTTCTATGTGTCTTTTTTTTTTTTCTTTTCTCTGGCAGACTTTCTCCCCCAGAACTCTCTTTTTCCGTCTCACTTTTTATTCTCTCTGTCTCATTCTACTGTCTCCCCTTTTTCTTTTTTCCCCCCTTCCTCAACTCTGCCCTGTTTTATGTGTCTCTCGCTTTCTGTCTCTTCTGTTGTTCTTTTTTGCCTTCTATCCATTTCCTTTCAGTTTTACACTCGGCCTTTCTCTCACCATCTCACAATGAATTTTGTGCTATTTTTTTCTATCCTCCATTCTCCTCTCCACAGCCTCCCCTATTTATCTCTTTCCTCCCACACACTCTTGTCTTTTTTTCCTTCTCCGTTCTTGGACTTAAATGACCATGCTGTTCCTCTGAAATATGGCTCTAAGGATGATGAAGGTGGTCAGTCGGTTGGTCAGTCCACCACTTCGGTCCAGACTGAAACATCTTCAGTTATTGGATGGATTTCTATGAAATTTCAAATTGTCCAATACTAATGTAATGACATCCCATCAGCCTGATCTGTACTTGC
>NW_023339751.1:17407331-17407557 GCF_004916995.1 Morone saxatilis | reverse complement strand
ATGCTAGCATCATTATTATGGCTGGTACGAGCATTAAGTTCAAGTACAGCTTACAGAGCTGCTAACATGGCTGTAGATGGTGTTCATTAGCGAGCCATTCACTACAATATTATTATATTTTGATATAATTTATTGCCAAGAACTGTTAAACTATCTAACCATTCAGATTAACTTCAAGCTGCAGGCAGAGATGAAGTAAGGAAACGTTTGAACAAACATTTTGACC
>NW_023339751.1:17403725-17407231 GCF_004916995.1 Morone saxatilis | reverse complement strand
ATGATAGCGGAAATCTATGTATACCCCGGGGGTGGTATGGTAGAAAAAATATTGGCATAAAAATCGCTGTGGATGGATTGGTAAACCAAGCGAATACATTAAAAAACAGATTTCTAAACTGAGCATGTGGTTTTCAGGGACATTTTGAAGTAATGCTTCTGCAATATGCATCTGGCTTTCAGAAGAAAAACTGGGACTATGCACTGCTCTGACTGGCTAATGGTCACTCTGTTACGTACAGCATACAGAAGAGGACACGTTATAAATTAAGCTGCTTTTTCACCATGTGGTACGGCTCGACTCGACTACTCTCTTGTTTTTGGTTTTCCTTTATGTACAGTACCTGGCACATATTTTTTTTATCAGCTCGTTTGAGCTTCCAAGTGAGCTGAGCTGATACTAAAAGTTGACGTGAAAACACTGTAGACTACTTATTGTAATAATGACCACAATTTAGTTTGTCCCTCAAAAATGGCAGACAGCAAAAGCACGCCATGGTCAATTGATGAAGTGCAGACGTATCAAGAACACCATTCCTTCATATGTTATAAGAGTAGCAGCGTATTTTTGTGTGCGTAGTGAGAGAAACGGAGAGAGAGCGAGCAGTAAAGAGGAAAAGAGAGCAGTGAAGTTGTCAATCTGGCAGTAAGTGTACAGTTTAGGTTACAGTTTGTCAGGGAATAAAGGCAGCAGCAACTCAAGGCCAAAGTAAAGCTCCTTCTTGTTTCCTGGTTGTTTCCCAACTGGAATATCGTCTGTGTATTCACACAGTTTAGAAATCAGTTCATATTTATTTAAGTATACACTAAATATATTTTTCTACCTTTTGACCCTGGGGGGGCCATAAAAAGCAGCCAGTGTAACTAATAACAGTAATAATAATGATTCCATTTAATTTAGGTGTGGCTGAATGCACAACACTTGGTCCCTGTCCCTGGCCAGCTGTACAACAAATTGCCTTTCGGAGACAATAAAGACCCACTGATTAATTCTTTGAGCCTTTAGTGTAGCCATATAAATGGTCAAGTTTGAGTAGTATTCAGAAGAAGACCCAAGATCATCAGTTTCCCTCATCGCCTTCTTTCCAGCCGTGCCTCGTGGAGCAGGAGGGTTTACATCAGGACTTTAGGTTGAAGGTTGAGTGTAATGTTGTGCACAGTCTCGGAAGGTGCATCTGCAGGCTAATCAGCTCTTCATTACAAACCCAGAGGAACACAGCTGGTTCAAATTCACCTGATTCACTGAGGCTGCTAGCCTCCTGTTCCCAGCCTTGGCCTTTGCTGTCATGAGATGAGAGACGAGACTCTGTCGTCGCAAAGCAGATTTTCTTGCTTCTTTCTCCCTCCTCTTGCTGTGTCTTTTTATTTTATTTCCTCTCTTGTTGTTGTGCTAACAAAATCTCACACCGTAAAATACGCTAGCGCTCTCTCTCCTACATTTACAAACACTTCCTTCAACACACACACGCACACACACACACACACACACACACACACACAGACACACTGTCGCTCTCACTCACACATAAATACACGCCTGGTGAATGTGATGTTCAGAGAGCTGTAACTAGGTTGCTCGTCTCTGATCGGGTTTAGTTTCTTACAGATGGTGAGCTAATGTCCCAGTTGAGAGCTGTGCGTGTGTGTGTTTGTTTTCTGCTCTGAGCCTTTGAGTCAGCTCTCCTTTGTTTGTTGTTAATTGCTTAGAAGTGAACAGGCTGCTGTTGGGAGAGTAACATCCTTCAGAGGTCACTGACAATGAAAAGTGTCAACTCGTTACATTGCTGCAAGGGCTTCTGGGTATTTGTTACGCTAGCAGGAGCCTGGTTTAATCTGTTTAAAGTGTGTGTGAGTGTGTCTGTGTAAAAAGCTTTTTTTTATTTTATCTAAGCGTCTTCCTTTCTTTACTACTCTCTCCACAGAAACCTATAAGGACTTTGATTCACGTGTCATTGAGGTGAGTGTCTCTCTTTCTGCTGACTAAACGTATCATAAATTGAGATACAAAAACACAGAAGCTTGAATTATCAGCAGCTGATTTTAATAAATGTCATTGCTATACTAGTAAGAACATGTAGAACGCTGCATCACAGGTTTTATTTAGATTAATTTAATTTATTTTTCTATTTACGTGTTCATTCATTGTTATTCATTACCTCATAACTCAGGGTTATTATAATGTCAGTTACACTTACTGTCAAATAGCCTTGGAAAAAATGTACCAGTCGGTGTTGTTCCTAATAATTACACAAAAACTAGACATTGACTACAGTGAAAACTGCTTAAAGACCAGTGTGTAGGATTTAGTGGCATCTAGCGGTGAAGTTGCAGATTGCAACCCCCTTGCCTCACCTTCCCTTTCCAAGCATGTAGGAGAAACAACGGTGGCTGTGAAACTCACACAAAACGTAGTTTTAGGTTTATTTCCAGGTGATTATACACAAATGAAAACACACCTATTAATATCAAATTCCATTTCTGCTAAAATATCCTCCTAAATGTTACACACTTGATCTCTAAAATAAAATTTGATGATGGTATAAATAAACTCCTTTCACTTCAGTTTGACAAAAAGTGAATGAAAAACCTACAATAGCTGACTTTTATGGCCATTTGGGGACAGTCGAAACAAGTTGAACACAACATAGACACATCATTATCAACTGATAAACAGTAACATGAAGTGTGTGTGTGGGGGGGTTCTTGTCAGATAACTGACAATATAATGTGCTGCCCGGTAGCCAACAGTGTACGGACCAGTCAGTGCTCTAGCTAAATCAGAATGTTGCAGAAACCCTCAGAGGGGTGAAACTGTTTTCAAGAAACTCAAAATAGTGGAAGGTTCAGTGTGGCGTGTACACATGGATGGTGTTGGAGGCAAATTTGCTGAGCAAGGATAGCTGCAGTTGAGCTTGAAATTTTGTCATTTTGCAGCTGCAGTGTGGGGAGATAAGATTCTTATTAAAATATCCAGTTGACTGTATTTTTGGTGCTTCCTGAGGCCAAATAGTGTAATTTCTAAAAAGTCATATTTGCATCTGTATTTGAAAAAAAAAGTAATCAACCCTAAAGCTGTGTTGACAAAAAACATTTTCTACAGCAAGCAGCTCATCCAGAGCTCCAGCAGGGTAATATGTTAGACACTTGCTAGTTAGGGATGCTTCATATTGAGGATGATCTTGTTTTGAAGGCAGAGAACTCACCTCATTAGATTGAACTAAAATATAGAAGAGCTCTGCTGAAAAGGGCGTTATCATGGTGCAACAAACTAAAACACTGTTGGCGAGTAGCTGAAGCAGCAACCGTCCAGTCCAGTTGAGCCCACATCATGATTAAACCCACAGGCTGCTGGCCCTAAATGCTCTAGCGTGTGTGTCTGTGTGTGTGCGCATGTGCGTGTGAGAAGAGATAATCTGTATGGACAGGCCTACTTCATTTACACGCACACAAACACACACACACACACACACACACACACACACGCACACACACACACACACTTTAACT
>NW_023339751.1:17400430-17403651 GCF_004916995.1 Morone saxatilis | reverse complement strand
GAATAGAAAACTTCTAAGTAATAATTTGGACCTCTGTGGAATTCCGCTGTGCTATAACACTATAATTTCCCTTTGGGAATAAATAAAGTATTTCTATCTATCTATCTATCTATCTATCTGTACATAGACTCTCTGTCAAACAGTATACATATGCACACAGTATCAGATTGTGTCTGTGTGTGTGTTTGTGTGTGTGTTTGCGTGCGTGTGTCACATTGATAGTCTTCCCCAGCCCTCCTGCCTGCATAATTGAGAGTGGTGTCACAGACATTAGGCTTCCCCCTGGAAGCTGACGGACGCTTTTACGGTGCCATCTCCCTCTATAAATATATCCTGTGGGTGTGGGTGTGAGTGTGTGGGTGTATGTACATTTGGATGTGTGTGTGTGTGCCACTATAAATTCAGGCCTAATGAAATGAAAAAGGCTTACTGGAATAAAAGGCTCCCAAGGACGATGACGCCGGCATGCCATTAGTGAACGCATCCAGCAGCAGCAGCCGGAGGAGAAGGAGGGAGGGAGGGAGGGTGGGTAGAGAGAGCAGGAGGAGCAAGAAAAGTTGTGAGATTGAGTTAAGAAGTTGGAAGGAGAGAGAGAGACAGAGAAAAGAGAACGGTATAAGCAGTAGAGCAAGACTGATGCAAGGTGTTATTTGATTGATTTGTTAAATCATTGGAATACATATTTAAATATATTTAAAACATATGGACTGCATACTCAACTCTAATGATTTTCAATTCACTGTAATAAGTACTTATGGTTAGTTATTATTTTAAATGATTTGACACTATTTGTGGAACAATTTTTGAGTTTTGGCTATTTCTGTCATAGGCAATGTGTGTTTCAGCAATAAGGCCAAAAACAGATTAAAACAAAAAGAAAAAAAGGTTTGAAGGAGAGCCAGCCACCGAATCTGAATCTGCAGCTGTTGCCATAGTCAAAATCTCCCAGTCCAGTTGATTTGATAAATTAAAATCCAATCCAATCCGACGTCATTCAATAAAGCTGCTGATCTCTTCAGCGTTGTTTCCTGTAGCAGTGTACAGCTGTTATGATAAACCCACCGTAGCTGCCTGTCTAGCACCAAACGGCACAAAGACAAAGTTCGCCACCAGCTTGTGAACATAGTGGCGCATTTAGCAGCTAAGGAGGCAGATATTTTTCTTCAGGAGTAAATGTTGGACTGAAGCTGGCTGCGTTAAGGGGCTACGGCAGCTGTGTGTGTCAGTGTTTACGCCATAGTCCTCAAAAATGTAACTACATGTCAGGGTTGAGGCATCAACAGAGATACCACATTGGCTCATTGTGTTTTCCTCTGCATGTGTCTGATGCCGTTGGAGTTTGTGGAATCAAATAAAGTAAATAGAGCCTGACGTGTGGCAGAAATACGGCTCTAAATAAAAGTTCATGTTGCTCTTTGCCTGCAGGTTGTGTGAACACGCAACTGTTTGCTAACGTGTCACAACACGGGTAAAGGTAAAAATATGTAAATGTTGTGTATACGGCTTTATGTGCTGCCCCCCCCCCCCAAACGAGTCACAAAAACCCTAATTAATGTAGGTTAAGGTGGAGGTGTGTGAGGACATGCAAGAGTAGAACACAGAGAAACGGCAAAAGAGAAAGATGCACCATAATGTATAGTTCAATTCAATAACATTACAAACTACAGCTACAAAAAAAAGCAGGTCTCTGGCGCAGTCTCAGTAAGAAGTGCAATCAGTCCTTTAGAGAGATGAAAAAGAGAGCGAGGGATGACAGAGAGCAGAGGTAACAGTAAAGAAAAAAGAATGAGAGGGGAGTTAGAGCGACAGAGAGAAAAGTGATGTTCATGGCCTCTCTCCAGGTACAGCAGCCACTTGGACAGGACTCAGCGATTTCATTAACAGAGATGGAGCGTTGTCGGTGTCAGAACAGGGGTTTTGTCTCTTTTTTTTTATTTATTTTTTTTTCTCTTCCTGAAGTCAACAACCTTGAAAGTTTTGTTGAAAGTAAACAGCGGGCTGCGTGATGGCAGCTTAGCGAAAACTTTCAATTGGATTAAATGTTGGATTTGAATCACCATGTGGAGCTGAACGAAGCTCGCACAGAGGTTAGTATCTAAAGTGAAATTCACATAAAGAGCTGCTTGATTATTAATTAGGTAAAAGCCTTATATTTGTTTTGATGGTGGTTCGTAGATGTAGATGCATTGACTGTGATACAAAATTGCAGACTAGTAATACACATTTTAGTTTCCAATTAAGATGTTTTTAATAAAAGCAAAGTGGAGCTGTTGAAATTACTAGAGGAGCTAATTTCTCGCAAACCCTGAATATTTACTTTTATTGGCTCTAAATTGCCAACAAACTCAGCGGTTGCAATTAAATGTGAGAAATCTAATCCGATTTTTGTGTGATTTCTGTTGTAAGATACTTTTATCTCATTTAGCTTTTCACACATAGATCATACACCATGTGTAAAAGACAAATTCACATCAGTTACATTTATTTTTGTCTTATTTTCTCTTATTTACTTACACAAGCACACACATACGCTTCCAAGTCATTTGCATGATTTATACATTCCTGAGCCAACACGGTGATTGTTTTTGTGCTTAGTGGTTAAAATCAGTTGGTCATGTCGTTTATACCAACACGCGTCTCTTCTTCTGAATGATCTACAATGACAGCAGGTCAGAGATTTCTGTAACTTCATATTAAAACAATTCAAAGTTTTCAGGAATCATATTGTGACTTCTTATCTTACAGTGAATTAAACATAATATTAACGTTTAGCTTTTATTAGTTTCATTGGAAGTTTGCAATCTGTCAGTCAGCGGGATTTCTGAACAGACTTTTGATGGTGGGTCTGAGATTTCACCCGTTATTATCAATTTTTAACCAAAGCCTCGAAATGAACACAGACAGAGAAATCAGAGAATATTTTTATTCTTGGCTAAAAAATTTGGTGTAAAGATAAAAGCAAAATGCAACAAAGTGCAATGAAGACAGACTTGGCGAATACACAATGACATACATTTGGCTCCACTGGAGAGGCGAAAAAACAGCACTTACCTCAAGGCTGTTAAATTTCAGTATTCACATAGTGGTAGTGGATGCAAACTGAATCATTCATCTTTTTTTTTCTGTAAATTTGGTTAAAATGTATGCTACATTTAGATGGAATTCCACATCCACTTGTTTCAGATTTGCCCATCTAGCTTTTAACACATCACAGGTACCAA
>NW_023339751.1:17389009-17400330 GCF_004916995.1 Morone saxatilis | reverse complement strand
TTTACACACACAAACACAATTCAATTATGGTTCCTTAAATATTTGCAGATGCTGTTTTTAAAAAGATTCTGAGCCGATCTTTAGTAATCTCTTGAACAATATGTACGCACCACGTTGACCATGTCTCTGGCTGTTGTCAATTATACTTGTTCTCACTTTGGGTAGCATGCACCTTCTTTCTGTTGCATATCATGTTTGATAGTTGTGTTGAACAAACTGAGGAGAATAACCCTTTCACATAATCTCTTTGGTGTTGTGTCACCAGTACATTTAACAAAGCCTAGGTGGATGTCTGACTTACAGTTAACTCAGACTGTCATGAAGTTAGTTCTGTAAGAGCATTGTGAAGAAAAAAGTGCCGTGGTAATGATTAGGGCAGCACAATATGGTAAAAGCATCATATTGTGATCATTTTGACAGATAAAGCGATTCACGATTATGTGGGAATTATCATTTTTGCATCATTTTACAGAAAAAAATTATTAAAATCATGATGATGTGAAATTTATGGTAGACTGATGGTTTGTAGACAAGGGCACTGGTTATTGCATGATTACAGTATTCATCATAATGCTGTTTTGTCACACATTTTACTTTAATCAAAACATTACAGCTCTTGTGATTCGCAACATATCACTTCTGTGAGTTGCATATTGCACTTTGCCATATTGCGATTTTGATAATATTTGTGTGTGTTTAACATGATGGCCAAGCAGAACTGGATACGTTTGGTGTTTGTTTTGCAGGTGAAGAGTGTGTTCAACATGACGGCCAAGGAGGGCAGGAAAAGGTCCATCAGCTGTCTGGTCGCTGTGGGAAATGGCAACGGAGCTGCAGGTTGGACATTCTCTGGAAACCTAGATCAGGACTCTGGGAACAACTTTAAACACATATTTGGACAAGTTTTTGCAAGATTTGAAAAGTAACTGCAGCCGCAGTAGATGTGGAGAACTGCAGGAAATGGTTTTGACAGCTTTCAAGCTCTTCAGAAGTGAGCGATAAAATAAAAATAAAACAAATGTTGAGGAAACTTTTAACAGACTCCTGAGATTCACCTGCACTCAACCTACAGAGTCTGTTGATGCTGCGTTGATTCAAATGTCCTCATGTTCTAGTATTTATGAAGGCTCTTCATTAGTAACACTAATTTAACAACATCTAAAACAATCAAATCTGGGTTTAATTGGCAGCATCCCTAACAAATAACACCATGAACTTTTCTTAAACTTAGTCTTAGACACACCGAGCTCCGACAGTGTTCTTCACTCTTCTCTCAGAGATGTTTTAAATCCGACTCCCTTCCTTCCAACAGGCTTTGCGTTGGGTAAAGCAGTAGACAGAACCACGGCTCTGAGGAAGGTAAGACCTTTATTCCAAGTAAAATAACCATTAAGTCAGTTTTTGTGTTATTATTTCCCAATTTGTGGCATTTCCGATGCCACAAATTCCGCAAGCATCCGTTAATCAGTGTACATAGTAATCCAGTTATTTTCGTGTTGGTCTTGAGATTCATAAAATGATAAACGTGGACCAATCGTGATGTGATTTATTCAGGTGCATTATAGAAAAGTTATTTGTATTCTGGGCTTCAGTAGAGATTGAGTGTGCTGGTATAATCTCAATGATATAAAAGCGCCTTAAGCTTGAATAGCAAAGACCAACACAGAAGTAATTGAATTACTATGTACATTGATTAACTGATACATGCTCCCTTCAGATTTGTGTAATAAAAAAATATTAAAGTAATGGCATATTTGGATTCCGATCATTGCCACAAAATTGGAATGTGAAATATTTGCTTGGATGTGATCCAGTCCTGGCTGGTACATCAGAGAACTCACACAGTAAACTTAAAAGATGGCACCCCAGACCTTCTGTAATTCAGTATATTTTCTTATTTATCATTAAAGGCTTTATTAATAATATGACTAATACTGATATAATTTGTGTGCAGCTACAGCCGGCACCACTTACCCACTGAAACGAATTATAAAAGCAATATGCCAACTTTCTGTTTCTGTGTTTTTCTGTTAACTGTGGTCTGCAGGCAAAGAACAAAGCCATCCACTACTTGTACTACATAGAACGATACAACGACCACACCAGTAAGTGATTGTTCCCTTCTTCTTACTTTTCCTCCTTTGACTGTTCATCCACATCCTTCCTTCTCGTGTTCTCTCCTTCATAGAGTTGCAAAGCAGGAAGACAGCAACTGGTTTCAAAAGTATTTCTGCTTGGCCTCAAATTTAAATTATTTCAACTTCCGTTAGTTTGGCATTTCCCGGCTCTAAATACAACAATAACTGTGTGCCTTGGAGAAGAAGCCTTCCAGTCTTCCTCGTCGCAGTTGTGAACAAAGCGTGACACCATACTCCCTTGAGTTCATCCAAATTTGACCCAGAAACCCCAAAAATTCATTTATTTAACCTACAGATTATTTAATCCATTTTCTCAACACCATAATGCCAAGCTTTCACTCACCGTTAACAGTTCTAAGTTCAGTGATTGGATGTTTATTACCAAAATGCACCTTGGAAACATCGTCACCCATTTATCTTTCATTTTTATGTACGCAGTCTGGCACCTTTAACTTTTTAGGTACATAAGAAAATATCCGTTTTTTAATAAAAAGCTGAAGGTGAACGTCCAAGTGCGATATATCTTCAAGCATCCCCCTTCGACCTTTCTCTCCATCTGTTACTTTTTTTTTATTTTCCCTTCCTCCTCCTCTCCTTCATCTGTCATCATTTCCTCCACCTCCTCGTGCTCTTCCTCCCCCATTCCCTCTTTCCTCTCCCCCCTTCTTCTGCAATTCGTCTCACCTGCTTGTAATCATACGAGCGACATAATGTCGAAATGGATTTGGGGGGGGGGGAATTATCAGAGTCAAAATGCACTGCTTGTACTTTCTTGTTGTAAAACGCAATTTGGCTGCGTCTGCCGCTGCCGGCGTGCAAAGCCAGAAAGATTAATGTGTGTGAGTCATCAGCCTCCGCCGCGCCCACCAGAGGAGAAAGTTCCTGCTTTGGCCCGACACTAGACGAGAAGCGCGCGTGTGTGTGTGTGTGTGTGCGTGTGTGAGATCCTCTATTTCCACCCAGTTTGAGCTCAAAACTGCGGTATGTTTAATTTTGGCAGGTTCGTAGAAACATGCCAGCTCTGACCGTGCGACCATCTGCAACCTGTCTGGACCGTCCATTTGTGATTTGGTCGTTTTGTTTACTTCTTTTCAGTAGCTTCTAGATGCTTTTTTCCGTTTCATCATTCCTTGTCACCTTAGCTGCTCACTCAGTGAAGCCAGCGAGTTGCTGTGATTTTCCAACCCATGTTTGGTTGGACAGTCGAGAGATTTTGAAAAAGTTGAGAATCCTGTGGCTTCGGGTTGCCTGCGGCCAGTAATTCACTAGGTATTTTTGGTTCAATCCAGATTTTCTGGGATTAATTCCATCCGATTGATTATTTCAGTGAATTGTGGGAGCTGCAGGTTTGAGTTGGATGAGTGTGTTTGTGATTGGAACCGATTTCTATGTTCCCGACTTCTTTCTCCGTTTCCTAGGGTTACAAGGTGGTTGTAAACTTTATATATATGGTGGTGTTGCACTGGGTTCGCGACGTGGATGAGAGTTAATGAATCTAGTGACAATACAGTGAATGTATAGTGTTGGTAATGTGTTGAATGTGGCCGATTTGTGTGTTATTGTTGTAGTGTGATGTGTGTGTGTGTTGATCCTGTTGTTGATTTCGTGTGAGTCTACTTTCACATTTCAAAGAGTACACCACACACTTCTTCCAATTAGTGAACTGGACCTCCTGTAGCTCATATGATGTATGTGTCAGTTCTCCCTCTGCATGTGTGTGTGCGTGTGTGTGTCACGTGTTGCATATTAGTTTGCTTTTTGTGGAGATATTCTTCTTGGCAAGTAGAAGTGTATTGGTCTGTTTGGTTTGTCTTAAGCAGCCAAATGTTCTGCTTTTTTATTTTTTCTTCATCATGCTCTTTCGGTTTTTTTATTCTTTTTATTTCATGTACTTCTTTTCATCTGTTTGTGTGCAGTCCTATGTTAGTTGGTGCGAAAGGGTTTTGAGTTCATTAAGTGCAAGTCTAAGGATTGCCCTGTGTTGAGGTAAGAGGATGCAGGGACGGCAGCAGTGTAGGTGTACTTTAGCAGAGTAAGGGTGTGGTTGTGACATCAGGTTTATTGTGTGTGCAGAGTCGGTGTAGTGTTCGCGCAGTGGGTTGTGCTGGTTTCTTGTTTTGTCCTCTGTTCTAGCTAACACATATGCTTTCCCACGTGGGGTTTTACTGGCCTTTGTTGTAGTATACTTTGTTGAGCCATTATGCTTTCAGGCACGGAGACGCGGCTGACATGCGCAGGCAGTCCTGGTGGCAATGTGGTACGAGAAAACACAAGGACCTGAGGTGTGTGTTGACATATAGAGGAAAATGAGCTGCATTTAGTGCGAATTAACTATCAAGCGCTCTTTTCACTTTATTAGTGGCTATTAGCGTTGATATGGTGACTATTGTAATTTGTAAATTAGACTGTTTTGAGGGATTTCGGTTTTGTCTGTTGTGATTATGTATCAAGAGTTGTTCTGTTGTTGTTCTCATTTTCCTCTGGGTCTACTACCAGGTGGCGAGTGGGTTTAATTCAGTTTGTTGTGTTGTTATCTCACTGAACGTGTTTTATATGCATCGAGTCAATTAGTTCAGAAGAGGAGTCAACTGTGGTGCATGATGTTAAAAGCAAGGTGAAATAATGGTATATTTAATTGGTCTGTTTTTATTAGTTATTGGTTATTTGTCTGAGGTAGGATAAAGGTTGTATTGTTGTGTGGGAATGTTTTAAGATTGGTGTGGTTTGGGCATTCTATGGTCATGGGTAATGGTGATCTAATATTTTAACATTCTGAGCTTTTATCGGATATAGATTGAGTATTGGTATTTTTTTACTCTGTCTTTTTTTTATTGCTTGATTTCTAATGAAAGTTTCCTTGAATTCTAGTATACATGTTATTTGTGTAACTACTGTGTGTGTAATTAAGATTTATGTACTTTTGAATTGTGATTGTATCTTAAGTTGATTTCTTGTTGATTTTTTGTGTACTCTGGCTGTTGTTTGTGCTAGGTTTATGTGTCTTGCCTTTGCCATTCGGTTTTGTTGGCGGTGTGTGTCACTTATATTGTATGGCGTGATAGATCTGACTACTGATTGAGTGTGGGTTTCTTGCAAAGGTAAATGGATGTTTTCTGAAGTTTCTTCTTCTTCAACATGAGCCGATGGGTCCCTCTTATCTGGATTTTAGCCAGGCATGGGGTTATAGTGTGGAGGTATTTTCGGTTAGAAGTGTGGAGGATGTCTCGATTAGTTATGTTCAGTGTTATTTACTGTATCTTTTTTGTCTCTGAGTGAAATGTTGAGTCAGGAATGTATATTACAAGAACCAACAAAATCCTACTTTTATTTGCAGGATTACTGATAGGAGTTCTGGTTGTAAACATTATGGGTGGATTATAATGGTAAACTACAGTCAGAACGCTTAATTATGTGTGTCTTGGTTTGATTGAGCATCAGAAATTTTATATGCTACCCTTTTTCTTACTTCCTCGCTATCTCTCTGGTTCCAATTCTTGCGATGTTGAAAACGCCACCCATGACTGGACTGAATTAATTTGATATAAGAAGTGCTCCTTTTTGTGCCCGTCGAGTTTCAGCCGCAACTATAGGGCCCGCTGCCTTGTTGGTGTGTGTGGCGGAGTGTCGCTTTTGATGTATATCGGAGCATCGTTGATGATTCGGGAGTCCTCTGGGATTGGGACGATGGTATTCCCCATATGTACTCTATTGTCGGTCTGTTTCCAGCTATGACGACGTACAATAGCATGCGATTCGGGAGTTTCGATTGCTCAGTCTGGCAGGGAGTTCATTTAACGCATCATTCATCTGGTGCGTTTGTGAGTGGTGGACTTGGATCTGCCCACAGTAAATTGATGTGTCTGGATTGAGGGCCTAGGAGTGTCAGGTTGATGCTACGTTGACTTTTGTTTGGTGTAAGAGGATGTGATGTTCTGAGTGATTGTGATTGTTCTGCTCATAATTCCTTGAGAGTGGTGTAGAATTACATTATCTTCAGAATTGTGATCGTCTCATTTTCAATAGCTGAATTCTTTCCGTTTTTTAGTCCTAATTAGTTGCCTTAAATATTGTTACAGTTTGTCAGACCAATATGTGAAATCAATGGGTACACATCCTAGATGTCGAGTTTTTCCTTTTTCTTATACTGTAAAAAAGATCTGCTAATCCATAGTTTATGGTGTGTAATCTTGTTAAAATGTCTGTGCGTATAATGAATTATTAGTATATATTTTGTCTGATGTGTGTAATTAAACACTTGATGGTATCGTTTTCCGTTTCTTCGTCTCTTGATCATATTTTAATAATGTGTGCTTGTTTTCTGTTTAATATGTCTAATGAACTTCCGACGAGAGATGATGACTTCTTGTCCTTGCCTCCATAAATTAGAACGGGTAAATTGTTTTTGTTATCTAATTCTTGTATGCTGCGTTTATCTTCTATAAAGGTGGACTTGTCCACCAGCCAGGTTGTCCTTCACATTCTGAGTTGCTATTTGTTTTTTCTCTGTTACATAAATCAAAGAAATCTGAATGACTGGTAATTTTTTATACATTGTTTTCGTGTATGGGGACTTGGGGCTCAGGGATTAGATCTTGATCTAGTCTCTTTTATGTGTTGTATTAAATGTAGGGTTTTTGATCTTGAGTGATTGTATTTGTGATGCTCAATATTTTGTTGTTGTGGTACTCTTCCGTGTATGAAAAGCAGTTCTCAATCATATGATCAGATTATTGAGTGGTTCGTCTGTAAGTTTTTCCCATATTTCGTCTTTCTTTCGTTGTGTTATAGTGAGGTGTTGTTAGTCAGAAAAATGCCTATTCGATTTAGGGCCCCACTGCTGATCATACTTTTATGTCGTTGTGAAAATAAACCTTAATATCCAGTAAATTTTACTCCAGAGAATTTAGTTTTACCAGCTTTAGTTTTAAGTTGTTTGGTTATTTGGGTCAGTATGCTAGATAGGTCCACGGGACCATTTTTGATGTGTTTACACTATAGGATTTTTTAATATGCAGCCCAAATGATCAAAAATGTGCTCTTCAAGAGGCGTGTACAGATCGTGTGTGGTGTAGTTCATAGCTAGAATTTTTCAGATAAATGTACAGGTGAGCTTGAACTTCACAACCTCGCATTCTCTACTAGCTGTATTCTGTACTTTATAAGTTACGGCGAGCTGCTGACCGATTGCCCACTGGAGTCCATTCTATTTCTTAGTGCTTTACTAGCTGTTAACTAAGTTATTATCCTGTTGTATCAGTTTGTGTGTTGGTTGTTTTGTTTGTTTATGCAATGATGTTGGTTCTGGCAGGTTAGATCATAATATGAGACATTGTAGTAATATTCTCTGTTCTGTCTCTGATTTTCTATGCATATAACTTGCAACATTTTGTTCTCTCTCTTTTTAAATTTCTTATAATAGATCAGCATATTTGCGCATGTTATAGATAACAGCTCATGGTAAAAGGGGGTTAAAGTCAAAACCATCAGTTGTTCCTTTCTAACATTCTTGAACATATAGCAAAAACGTATCTGGTTTTTTGTGTAGTGTATTTTTACTATTATGTCAAAGAGGTTTTATATAACGTCGTCTTGTGGTTGAGTTCAAGCTCTTACGATTATTGTGGTAGATTGGTCTTATCAATGTAGTTTTGTGTTCCTCACCTGTTTTTCTCATCATTCATCAGATCCAGCAAGACCACATGCAGGGTTGTGGTTTTATTTTGTCTATCGTGGATGATTGTTGTTTCCTTATGTGGTTTTGTCATTTGGTAGATGACTGGATTTAGTATCGTTGTTACCTTTTTTATAATGTTTTCTATTTTTTTTTAATGTTTATTATTGGATCGTTTTTATGAGTTGCTTGATAATGGAAGAGACTTCCCTTTTTCTGGGGTCCACGGGTTCAGATTGGTGAATCCTTGGGTCTTTCTGTACTATTCTTACAGGGGTCTTAAACTTTGGTTGGTCATTATGTGATACGCTCTAGCCATTGTGTGTAGCTATTTTCTGGGGTCTTACCCTGTGTCCTGGTATCGTGGTATACAGAGGAATTTGGTGTTAAGTAGGGATTCGTAAAGATAAATAAGGGTTAAACCAAAGACACTACTATTGTTACAATGCCATGTTCGCGTGATCTTCTAGCTTGATGTTGTGTTAGCATTGCATTAATATGCAGTAGAACTACATGATCACCCTGAGGCTGATTGTTTTGGAATTGTTATTATCTGCATATTTGGTTATAACCAGCATCCTGAGGGGGAACGTGAGATTTGTAAGTTAATGAGAATCCCGTCCATTAGTTGTTTGAGATCAAACATAAGCTAAACATCTGTATTATACCTCTATGGTGGCTAGAGAAATAGCAGTTGGGATGATCAAATTCTGATGTAATTCATCTGTGTGGAACGATGTGACATGTCTGTTGTCAATGTTTGATTAATTGTTGTGAATGGCGATTTGCGTTAATAGATTGAGTTTATTTCAGTTGGTTCCTGATCCACGCTGACATCCCAGGCTCTTTATGCTACAGGACTGGATCTATAATATAAAAATCATTGTTAATAAATTATCGTTTCAAATATAGTAATTCGTGCTACCTGCTCTCCCAGTTTTGCATTATATTTTGATCCCTTCTAGCTAATAGTCTGTTCTATTAGTTGTGTCCAGCTATTGTTTCTTTCCTAATTGTAGTGTGAATCGTTATATTTCTACTATTACAAGTGTACCTGTGCATTGTAATAAGTTCCAGGAAACTGCTTTATCTTGCTTATCGGACTGATGAATTATCTGAAAGGAGTTGGAGTAAGTAAATATTTTTTATCACAGCTTCTGTTATACGGATGTTATTGTGATTAAGAGGCTTTCACAAATGACACCAGCAAAGCAGGTGATAGGTTCTAAGAACTCTACATGTGTGAATAGAGATGTGAAAATAGATTATTTTTTATATTATAAAGTGGTATTCAATGTGGAAGTTCTATTTTGTTTTCATGGCATGATTTCAGTGGCGGAGAATAAATACATAGGACTCATTTACATGTTGCTCTTGTTTTTAATCTTGATGAAGTCTACAGGTACTTGTAGAGAATCGTTAGTTTACATTTGTATGCCTAGAGCTGTATTGGTCTTACACCTAAACAACTTACCGAATTTTTCACTTATCTTTGCTATTGTAATGATTGAGTGAGAAAAAACAATATGTAAATTTGGTCAAGTATTTTGGGTGATCTGCAGCTTTTATCTAAAAGACATCCAGTCTGATCAGGAAGGAATATCGGTTCCAGATGGCAAGCAAGAGTGCAAGACTGTTTGAGGATTTAAGAATATACCATTTTATGATGAATGTACAAATGTATTCAATGTAATTTCCTTTACCTTTATTAATTTGGAGTAATTTGTTGATATCTTATTTAATTTCATGAGTTAGATGAGAAGATTGAACTACTTTAGCTCGATTGTGGTACTATTAGTTATTTGAGCTGCAGTGGTATCTGGATTAGCTTCACTGGTAGGATGGCTGGACGTAGTGTATCACAAGTCTAATCCTTGCTGCAGCACGCCTGGGTCAACCTTGGACTGTGCCTTCGGCTGCGAGTCTCCTTCCTCTCTTTCTCCCCCCTTTTGCTTCACTCTCAATTTAATGGCATTATGGCATGAAGACTAAGCTAATGCTATGAAACAGCTAGCCATTCTGTCCAAAGACAACAAAAATCACGATCGTAGCACCGTGTAATGTCTCATTTGTGGAGTTTTATGGAGCTTTTATAGGGCGGAACGTTTCTCGGACTAGTGAGCAGGAACTTTTACCGTTTGATAACAGATCAAGTGAAAGCTGCAGTATTGCATGGTTTTATTGCATTTAATCAACAAGAATGTTAATTCCTAACTTTTTTAACAAGGTGCTGGTAGGGTGACTTCTAATAGGCTGTATTATCTTTTGAGTCCTGCTTAACTGATTCTCCTGTTTCCAGTCTTTGTGGCTCATAGCTAAGCACTAACCAGCGGGTCTTAGTTCATTATTTCATAGGGACAGATATGAGAGCAAGTATTCTGCACTCTGCAATAGAAAGCAAAAATAAATATATTTGCAAATGCTGTTTCTTAATTCATATGCGTCTCTGGGCCATGCTAAATAACAACTTTCTTGTTCAGTTTCATTTCATATTTTTCCATCACCTTGAGATGCCATAGCCATATTTTCTTTTTGTTTCTCTGCTTTTTTTTCTTTTTGTTTTTTGATTGTTTTTAAAAACACGCATATGCTGCAGCATGATCCATCATGAATCATATGGTTCCCAAGTGTCAACAAGGGATACTAATTATGAGAAAAAACATTAACAATATACAGAGATTTTAATTTAATGCTGGTGATTAATATATTGTCGTTGGACTATCTTTTTTAATGACATATCAGCCTACTATTAATACTTACGCTATCTTCATGGTTTCTCTAAAAAAGATTATATCAACATCACCTTGATCTAGTAATAAATGTGGCTAAAAATGACTTGTTGTAAATATTTAAAAGATCTGTTATGAGTTTGAGTTGACATTCATTAAGGAACATTATTATTCTAGTAAACTCTTCATTTTCTTTTCATTTTTCTTATGCTTTTCATTTAATTTTTAAGATGCGTCTCTAAATTTAAAATCCTTTTTCCATCTATTACCTTCGTTTGGTTGATATGAGTTCGTTAATCTTAATGCCCAAAATATAGGTGTTGGTAAAACAGTTCACTCCCGGAAACTCCCCTATGAATAGATTAATATGTGACTATTGTAGTATGAACCTGTATTTTGCTCGACACATACACACAACCACCATAACAACACATGCGAATGGCACCCCTAGTCACTGACATGGAGACACAACAGGACGATTGATTTCCTTCCGCACGCAGTAAACTCGCTGCTTCTTCTTAGAGATGTATTTTTCTCACTCGTTATGGAGTATTCCACAGTGTAATAGTACGTCGATCTGATTCATACAATCAAAATTTGCTAGCAGGCAGTCGTGCATTACGCATAAGCAAGCACCTAGAGGACATCACTCAGACCAATGATACAGAGTCAGTTGACATTACATATTCGCACATCCATTCATCTGCTTATTTAGTAGGCCATGCAATTAATCCAAATCTAAAACATTTATGAGGAATCTCAAGTCTCTCGCGGCGTTTAACT
>NW_023339751.1:17373011-17388984 GCF_004916995.1 Morone saxatilis | reverse complement strand
TCTTTGTCAGATAGCTTCTAGATCATTTCCGTCATCATTCCTCTGTCACCTTAGCTGCTCACTCAGTGAAGCCAGCGAAGTTGCTGGATTTTCCAAACCCATCTGTTTGGTTGACAGTCCGAGAGATTTCTGAAAAAGTTGAAATCCTGTGGGTCGGGTTGCCTGCAGGCCAGTAATCACTCAGGTTTTTTGGTGTCAATCCAGATCTGGGATTAATTCCACCAGATGATTTATTTCATCACATTGGGGGAGGCTGCAGGTTTAAGTTGGAGAATTGTTTATTGGAACCAGCATTCCCACTCTCCCCGGTCCAGGTTACAATGTGAATATACATGTGGCTTCACTGCTGTTCAGTAGAATTAAATGAACAACAAAAAGTGAATTTAAATAAATTTGAATGTGGCCGATGTGTGTGACTGTTAGGATCTGTGAGTCACACATCACACAAAAGACACACACACACTCTTCCAAATGAACCTGGACCTCCTGTAGCCACAGCAAATGTTCAGTTCCCTCTGCAGTGTGTGTGCGTGTGCGTGTGTCACGTGTTTGACATTTAGTTTAGCATTTTAGATTTCTTCACCCAGCAGGATGTGTCCTCTAAGCACCAAATGTTCTGCTTATTTTACTGCTTCTCATCATTACTCTTTCGTTTTATTCTTCCCATCCATAACTTCTTCCACTGTTGCTGCATCCAAGTACAAAAACCTAATTCATTAAGTGCATTAAATTCCAACTGGAAGTAAGAGGATGCAGGGACGGCAGCCAGTGAGGTGATTCAAGAGTAATGTGACACAAGATTTTAGCCTCAAGTCATAGTCGCACAGTGTTCTCGGGGCCTCGTTCAGCAACACACAGCTCCCACTGAGGGGCCGTTTGTCTGAATAACTTATTAGCCACAGCTGCTGCAGTGAGCAGGAGACGCTGGCTGACATCAGGACATCTGGTGGGCAGGTAGAGAAACACAAGACCTGAGGGAGGACAGGAGAAAAGATGCATAACAAAACACAAGCGCCTTCACTTGGAAGTGGCACAAAACATGTGAAAGTAATTAGACTTTTTGAAATCGTTTTGTCTGTTTATTATGTATCAATTTGGCTGTTTGTTCTCTCTTTCCCTGGTCTACACCCAGCGAGTGTAATTCAGTTGTTGTTGTTGTTTCTCCAACAGTTTATCATGACATCGAGTCAAAGTTCAAGAGGACAACGCTCCGCATGAAGAAACAAAACAAAGGTAACATCTCAATTCGTTAAGCATTTAGTCGGTAGGATAAAGGTTGATATTTGTGTTGAGGGAGTTTTTACTCAATATGGTCAGGGCTATTTGACAATAAACACTGAGACGATAGAAGTATATTTACAGTTATACAGTCTTTTTCCAAATCATTTCCAAGAAGCTTCCTGGAACAAGACATGTAATTTGGTACACATTATAGGGAAAATAAGAATGTACTTTGAAGTACATATTCTTTCATTTTTTGTACTCTGTCTGTGTTGTCAGGTTATGGTCTGCACTGCCACCGGGCGGTCATCACTATATGCAGGCTGATAGGCATACAGGACATGTACTGCAAAGTAGAAGGATCTAACAATCTCCTCAACATCACCAGGGCCCTCTTCACTGGATTAGCCAGGCAGGTAAGGTCATATCGGTAAAGTGTGAGACGTTTCAGAAGTTATATTTAACTGCTACTTTTATTCTCTGAGTGAAAAGTCAGGAAGAACAAAACAAAATCCACTGTTATGCAATGAAGGAGTTCTTAAACATTTGGGAAAAATGTAACTACCAGCAGAAGCTAAAAGTTGTCCTGCTGAGTTCAGAGCATCAGAAACATCTCCCTCTCTTCTTCCTCGCCTATCTTTCTCCTTCCAATCTGCAGGAAACCCACCACATGCTGGCCAATAAGAAGAAGCTCCATGTCGTCGAGTTTCAGCCGCAACAAGGCCCGCTGCCCGTGGTGGTGGCGAGTCCTAAAGACGGGACACGAGCTGAACCGGAACCTGAGGACGATATCCCCAACACGCGGCTGCACTATGACGACGTACGAGCAGCACAGGGAGTCAAACGCTCAGTCTGGGCAGGAGTCAAACGCACTATCTGGTAGCGTGGGAGTGGTGACTGGATCTGCCCACAAGAAACATGATTGGACTGATAGAGGCCAGGAGTGTCAGATGCTACGTCTGACTTTTGGTTCAGAGGATTGTGATGTTCAGAGGATTGTGATGTTCTGTCAACCGAGGATTAGAATTACATATTACTCAAATTGAAGCGTCTCATTTCAAAGCAGAATTCTCCAGATAGTCCTAATAGGCCAATATTGACACTCACACAATATTGAAATATGAACATCCTAGATGTCAGTTTTCTTTTATACCTGTAAAAAAAAATCTGCTTCTCCATTTATGTGGAATTGTTGCAAAATGTGTGCTAATGAAATAAAGTACAGATCTGTAAAAACACTGTGGTATGTACCTTTCTGTCTCTGAAGCATTAAATAATGTGTGTTGTTTCTGTAAACTAATGAACTCCGACAGAAGAGACGTCTTGTCCTTCCTCCATAACAGAACGGGTAAAAGTTTGATCAACATAATGCAGCTTTATTCATCAAAGGTGACTGTCCCCAGCCAGGTGTCCTTCACACTGAGCTACTGTTTCTCTGTACAAACAAAGAACTGAATGACTGGAATTTTTAAATTTTCTAGGGGACTTGGGGGCTCAGGGAAATCTGATTAGCCTGATTTTATTTAAATGTAGGGTTTTAGCCTAATTGTATTGGGATCCAAACTGTTAACCCCTGTAGAAAAGCAGCCACAATCAAGAACAAAATGACTTTTCCCAGTGAAGTTTTCCCAATTCAGTCATGGATGTGTTACAGAAAAATGTCCTATCTCAGTTTAGGGCCCCACTGCACTGTCTACATTTTAGCCTGTGAAAATAAACCAATATCAGTAATTCTTACACCAAGAGATTTCTTTACCACTTTATTTTAATTTTTTTATTTGGTCAGTATGCTAAGGGCCACAGGACAATGTGTCAAGACAAATTTTAATATGCAGCCCAAAATCAAAATGTGCCTCAAGAGGCTCTACAATCTGTCTTCATATTGTCCAACAAAATACAGAAATGCTCCAGGTGAGGCTTGAACTCACAACCTCGGCATTGCTCTACAGCATACTGTCTTATAAGTACCGCGCGCTGACCGATTGCGCCACTGGAGCTTCTTTTTTAGTGCCTTAATAGCTTAACTAAACCTGTGATCAGTTTGTGTGTGTTGACAATGATGTTGGTTCTGGCGTGATATAAAAAATGAAAAAACCCTCACAGTCTGTCTCTGATTTCAATCCAAAACTTTCAACATGTTTGAATTCTCTCTTTAAAATCTATAAAGACAGCATGTGCAGCATGAAAAACAGCTCATGGTAAAGGGGGTTAAAGGTCAAACCACAGTGTCCTCACAACAAACATAACAAAAACATCTGGATTTTGGCAGGTGGACAATGTTCAAAGAGGTTTTAAAACACTGTGGTTGGGACTTCAAGCCTCACATGATGTGTATTGGTGCACCAATGTGTTGTGTTCCTCACCTGTCCTCTTCATCAGATCCAGCAAGACACATGCAGGGTTGTGGTTTATTGTCCATCAGGGAGATGTATTCCATGTTTGTACTTGAATGACAAAAGTACTGCTACCTTTTAAGATTTTCTATTTATAATGATACTGTATTGACTTTTTATTGAGCTGAAAGAGAGACTTCCCTTTTTCTGGGGCCACGGGTCAGATTTGAACCCTGGGTCACTGCCACAGGGGCTCAACTTTGGTACATGTGATACAAGCTCTACCAGGTGAGCTATCTGAGCACCCTGTGTCTCTGGTCCTTTAAACAGCAAATTTGTAATAGGAACTAAATAAAAGGGTAAACCAAAGACACACTAATTACAATGCCATGTTCGCCACTCTTACAGCTTATGGTGTTAGCATTCTAATTAGCAGTAAACACCAAGTACAGCTGAGGCTGATGGGAATGTTATTAGTTCTGCAGGTATTTTGGTTATAAACCAGCATCCTGAGGGGAACGTGAACTTGTGTAAGTTAATGAAAATCCGTCCATTAGTTGTTGAGATCACAACATCACAAACATCTTAACCTCATGGTGGAGCTAGAGGAAAAGTCAGGGGATGACCAAAGTCTTGAGGATTCATCTTCTGGGAAGCATGAATGTCTGCATAAAATGTAATGGCGATGCGTTAAATAATTGAGATATTTCAGTTGGACTGACCAGGCTGACATCCCCAGAGCCATGCTACCAGCTTGACTAAAAATAATAATCATTTTAATAATACGTTTCAAAAAATCTTCCTCCTGCTCCCAGTTTGCTTAAATTGTCCCTCACTAATAGTCTTCCAATAGTGTGCCAGCTTGTTTTTTCTAAATGTAGCTGAACGTAACTACTAGTATTACAACTACTATTGTAATAGTTCCAGGACTCTTATCTTGCTTATCGACTATGAATACTGAAAGGAGAGTAGTAAATATTTACCAGCCTGTTACATGTGTGACAAGACTAACAATGACACAGCAAAGCAGGTGAACTAAAACTCTACATTGAATAAATGTGAAAACTAAGACTAAATTAAAGTGGATCAATGTGGAATTCATTTTGTTTCAGGCAGGAAGTGGGGGAAATAAAACAAGGACTCATCATGTTGAGCTCTTGTTTTAATCTTGAGAACACAAACTTGCAAAACTATACAAATTTCAGCCAGAGGTCTTACACCTAAAACATACAATTCACCATCCTTTATGTACTGATGATTGATGACAAAGAACAAATAATTTGCAGTATTTTACAACTTACAACAAACATCTGTCAGTCTGATCAGGGAAGGAATATGGCTCCGATGGCAGCAAGAGGCAACTGTTTGGATTTAAGAACATACCATGTAATAAAGGTAAAAATGTATTCACTGTATTCACTTTCAACCAATACTTGACAATTTGGGAAATATACTTATTTACTTTCATGAGTAGATGAGAAGATTGATACTACTCTCTTGGTACATTAAATATGAAGCTGCAGTGGTATCTGGATAGCTCACCTGGTAGAGCTGGCACCCTATGTACCAAGTCTAATCCCTTGCTGCAGCAGCCATGGGTTCAACTCTGACCTGTGGCCTTCGGCTGCGAGTCATCCCCTCTCTTTCTCCCCCCTTTTGCTGTCACTCTCAATTAAAGGCAATTGGCATGAAGACTGGAAGCAAGCAGAAACAGCTAGCCAGTTTCTGTCCAAAGACAACAAAAATCCACCGACCAGCACCTGTAAAGCTCATTTGTGGGTTTTATGGAGCTTTTAGGGCGGAACCGTTTCTCGGCTGTGAGCAGGAATTTACCGTTAGGATAACAGGCATCAAGTGAAAGCTGCAGGAATTGCGGTTTTATGCATTTAACAAACAAGATGTTAATTCCTGAACTTTAAAGGTGCTGGTAGGCTGCCTCTATAGGCTGTTACTTTTGAGTCCTGCTAACTGTTTCTCCCTGTTTCCAGTCTTTGTGCTAAGCTAAGCTAACCAGCCGCTGGCTCTAGCTTCATATTCAAGGGACAGACATGAGAGCAGTATTCTGCAACTCTGCAAGAAAGCAAAAAAACATATATGCAAACTGCTGTTCATATAACTTCATATCGTCTCTGGCCATGCAAACAACTTCTTGTTCAGTTTCATTTCATATTCTCCATCCACCTGAGTGCCATTAGCCTATTTTCTCTGCTTTCTTGTTTCTCTGCTCTCTTTTCTTTTGCTTTTTTGATTGTTTTTTAAAATACACGCAATATGCTGCAGCATAATCCATCAGAACATATGTTCAAGGCTCAACAGGGATGCTAATATGAGAAAAAACATAAAAATACAAGATTTAATTTAATGCTGGTGATAATTTTGTACGTTGACTATCTTTTTTAATGACATCTCAGCCTACTATAATTACATTTACAGCACATTCCATGGTTCTCTAAAAAGATTATAAAATCAAACCTTCTCTTACGTAATAAATGTGGCTAAAAATGATGTGGTAAAAAAAAGACATCTGTATGATGAGTGACAGTTTTCATAGGAACATATATTTCTAGGGTACAACTCTTCATTTTCTTTCATTATTCATGCTTTCATTTCATTTTATGATGCGTCTTCATAAATCCCCTCCCACTCAACCTTCGCTTAATATTGTTAAATGGCCCAAAATGATGCTTAAAACATTCATCATGAATCTGACCAGGTTGATGTCTCTCACACACACACACACACATACACACAGGATGCACAGTACTGCTGGGACACACAGGCGTGATTCAGCGTCGCTCTTCAGAAGTTTTTCCATCGGATGGAGGAAAGGATGGTGTGAATGAAGTAGAGGAGTGTGGCCACGTAGGCAAACACCTGAGACACACACAAAAAAGAGCTTAAAGCAAAAATCCACCATCTGCATTTTTTTAGGCATCAATATGACGTTCAGTACTCTCCAGGAGTTAGTTTATGATGCTGTTTTGCTTTACGTATTTCTAATGGAATAGTTTGACATTTGGGGAAATATCCTTATTTGCTTTCTTGCTAGAAGATCGATACCACTGTTAACGTCTATACAGTGCTACAGGGCAAGCAGCCAGTTAGCATAAAGATGCCAAAATGGCTAACTCAAGGCTTCAGAGTTGAACTCCACAAACCGATGGGTGACATAAGGTTCACACCAGCTAGCAGCACCTCTAAAGCTCACTGAGATTACATTTTCAGTAGGCCTCGCTAGCTTGCTTTCTAACTTCTTGGAGTCATGTCAGCCTACTTAGGTTTTAGAAAGGTTTGAGAAAAATGAGATGTAACATGTTAAATAGTGAGCTTGTCCTGATAAGTGGATTTTGTTACTTTTAAACCAGAGCCAGGCTAGCTGTTTCCCCCTTTGTGCTAAGCTAAGCTAACCGGCTGCTGCGGCTTCATATTTACAGTGCAGCCATGAATGTGGTATCAATCTTCTCTCTAACTCTCAGCAAGAAACCATTTGGTGTATACACCAAAACTATGTGTGCTTTGTTTCTGGGAGTAGCCTTGTGTTATTTCGGTAGAGTCCAACGGTAAAATGGCTCCAAAAATATAGGCTGAAGAACATCATACTGAAGCCAGGTGCTATAGATGTGAGTTTCCCAGTAAATACTGCAACAACTGTTCATAGTCTGTCTTGAAATCAGTTCTCACCACAGCAGCGATGTCAATCTGGTAGATTCTGAAATCACCTGCTGATTTCTTCTGAAAGGTGATATAAGCCATGTCCACCCCAGCACTGAGGTAGAAGAACGCTGCCAGGCCGTGGTACGCAAAGTCCTGCACAAACACATGGATTAAATAATATTACAACATGGTCACAGTCTGTCACTCTTTCTCTTCTCTTATTTCTTCTTTCATTAATTCTTTCTCTCTCGGGTCTTACAGCAGCAGCCCAGCCAGAGCTGTTCTTATGACCTCCAGCAGCGAAGATGATCATCCAGAGGAAGGTCATGACAAAGCAGAAGACAGAAACAAACATCACCCAGCCCAGAGGGTTCGGTGGGTTCACATGGGTCGACGCCACCAGGATCCACACCAAACCACCAAAAACCTGCAAAGGTGGTCAGAAAGTGGAAAGGTATTATTCTTTTTGTGATTTAGGCTTTTTGTTTGTACTAGAGTGACCTTAAAGTGACATTAATTTAGTACTGGCAAGAATGTTTTATTCGTTAGGTGTTATCGTCGGTGCACCATGAATGTCACACTATTAACATGGTTAAAATCTGAATATCAAAGAATTATATAATATATAATATTATTATTATCATATATAATAAATATATTATTATAGATATGATAAGAGAGCGTGTGTGTAGTGACTATCGCGAAAGTTGTAAATCACACCAAACGACTTTTGAAGTCTGTTAAAAAAGGATGAAGTGTGCAATGAGGGTATGTTCCTAAGCGTGTATCTGATTTCCGATTTCTCTCATGATAACTGGTGAAAAAACTAATCTGAGTGTTGGCTCCTTTTGCTGTTTAGGCAGCAATCACTACCATTATTTAGACTTGAACCGTGTTTGATAGGTCACCTGTGTTATTGATTAAACATTACATGGATGCAGTTTGATTCACACAGCTACACATGGATCAAATGCTTCTAGGGTAAAAAAATTACTTTATATTATGGCATTGTACTGTGTATGTATAATTTGTATTAACAGTAAGTTTAAGCTTCAATCTACGTAGTATTGTTAAAGTCAGGAGCTCTTCTTCAGGCTACAGTAAGAGCTGGCCAAGAATCAGCAAACTAAACTTGCAATAGTGTAACAGTGTATAAAAGCAAAAAATGTAAAAGTAAAACAAAATGAAAAGGCATTCAAAATACAGTCAGTAAATATTAAATCAGCAGGCAACATCTCTCTCAGTGTTGACTAAACAAACAATTCTCTTTGCTCATATATGTATGGGTGGTGTTTAGTTTGCCAAGTTGCCTTAGATAAAGTGTTAACCACAACCTCTCTGGAATTCACATTGTGGCACACTTAACTGATGGTATGAACGTCTATGAGTGAACACACATAATAATTCACAAACAACCTGATCCAGTGCCGACCAGAGCTTCATCTTAAAAAGGCTTTGCATCAATTTAACATACCTGATTTAATGAGTCAGACTACTGACCCAACTCTGGTACAGCAACACATACTGACTGCTTTAAGGAATCACTTTTATGGACACAGGACAGACGTTTTACTGCAACACACCATACAATAATTAACTAAATAAGCAGAATATGCAGTTTCTGCAGAGGTCGATCAACCATATCCGCTGCTGAAATTCAACACTGAGGAATTTTCTCTTACTTTCAGTAACAATGAGAGAGGGAGTTACAGAAAACCTCAAGACAGAAAGTTTTATTTTTTCACATACATGATTTATTGATCCAACTTGATCCAACAACGAGTTTATTTTTGTTTGTTGTGAAAAAACTAGACTTCATTATATGTGTGATACAAAGGTTAATAGGATAAAGAAAAGGTGTGACCCTCACTCACTGCCTCATTGAACATTTATTCGGTATAAAAAGGGGAAAGCACAGTCCTGCAACCTTACATGACCAAGTCATAGTTTTGCAACTCACAATTAAGTCTAAAGTCTTAAGTCACTCAACTCCCAATTTTGAGTTTTGTGTCCTAAAAAAGTCAGTATGTGCTCTTCACCAAATATAATGTAGATTTAACAGCAAACAAAACTAAATTGTTCTTGCTATCATTTTTTCCTACTGGCACTCAGTAATGTAACGCTGGTTCAGACAAAGAGGATCTGGGGAATTAAGTGTCACCTTGCGATGAATGAATAGTGTTAATGTTGTTTTAGGAAGTAATATCTGGGCTCGGGGGAAGGTATCATGTATTTTTATTTCAAAAGGCTCAAATTGAATTCACAAGTCAGTGATGGGAAAGTCCAAGTCAGGCTGTCAAGTCGAGTCTAAAGTCATTCAATTTATGTGGGTCCACATCTCTGGTATATACAGTATAAACATATTCATTGAAGTTAAAGCCTTGTGTATTTTGGCCTGCAAGCCTCCAAATAATACTAATCACAATCTCAACAAGCCACATACAAGAGGGGGAAAAAAGAATAAAGGTAAAATAAAAACTACTGATGATAAAAGTGCAAGAAAATACTGTACACCTGACATTATTTAGCATTCATGTATTGATTTTCTAAGACTTAAGACTAAATTGTGTCATTAATGTGAAATAATTTCACTTTTTCCCCAATTCTTGATTATGACTTGCATTGCAAACAGGTGGTGTACAGGTGGCTTACACTTCACTACAGTATCAGATTTCTTAGTAAAATGCAATTTAGAGTTTTACAGGAGGGCCGACATCAGCAGTTTGTCATTACATTTCCATATTGCCTACTCCAAGTGGAAGAACGGAACCACCAGGAGATTAATGGCGAAAATAAACCGTCAGGGTACTCTGAGGAAAGCATTCAGTCAGTGGCCAGTAGAAGATTGTTCTGCCCTTTAAAATGGGCAAACATCCAAAGGAAGTCTTTGCACATGGTTGCAAACAAAACAAACTTTAATAAAAGGTCAGTTTTTAGGCTCTCTTTAGTCTTTTGGCCACAGCAATGTGTGCAGATTTGTTTTCATGCAGCTCTGAGCAGCAGCATGGCTTGCTGCACAGATGAAGCAGGGCATTGGTGCGTCCTCATCACAACCCTTCCCTTGATAAATAAAAGCTAAAATAAGCAACCTAAATTACATTTACTCATCAGACATTATAAACTGAAACACCTTCCTCTGTGCAGTTATTTTTCCAGCGGTTATATGAGCAGTTTCTATCTTTTGTCATCATTCAGGGAGAAGAAGAGTTGGCCGCATTCTTTCATAGATTAGTAGCACAGATACAATATAAGTGAAATGTGAGATGTGAAAAGACGCAGATTCTGCTCCCATAAGAGGAATATGTTTCATCATCTCCCATTTCACCAAAATACATATTTTTGCATGGCACTTTTGTTTAACGGGTTTAAAATTCAATTTCAACTATACATTATTATATTTATTAAGAGATTTACCAGCATTAAATTACAACCAATTCTGGTATTTTTTAGAGACTGGCATCCGACTTGAAGTTATCACATCATGCTTGCAGAAGCATTAGCTGTAGCAGAAGAGTTCAAATATGCTTTCATTTCAGAAATGCCATATATTTGGGGGTATAAAAAGCTCATTTCTCGTTCATCTATTAACTGTGATAAAAACAGTGTTAATATGGTGTCTACCAATTGCCTTTTATCCCTTCAAATAACTATAGTTAATATTAATGTTATGTATCATATGCATCATTTTGTAAGAATAGATGACTATATGAGATATATACCATTTGAATGAAATAGGTCCTTTGTTTCCATGAAAAATTCAATAAATGCTGCATTTAAAATACTTAAAAATTAAATCAGTTTAATCAAAATCAGCAAAAAACTAACTGCTAAATTTCAAACATTGATCCAAAATGAAAATAATCTCTTTATAACTGACTTCAAGGTCAGCTGCTCTGTCCTCTGTCATTGCCCACTCACCAGTTCAGGCAGGTAAAATATATCCGGGGCCGTGGTGCATATCCCCAGTCCGCTGGGCAGGCTCCCCATAGGCTGAGCAGTAGTTGCAGCCATCTCTGCCTGTTTCCTTCTCCCGGTGCTGAGTCAACAGCAAGTGACCTGCCCTTTCCTCTGAACTAACAGAGCAGCAGCAGGTGTTTCTGACTCTTATAGGAAAGCTAAGTTAGCAGACAAACCCGTTCTGCTATTGTGGGCGAGAGATCCCTTCCCACAACAGCTCCTTGCACCACCCTTCATCTTACAGCACCCAAGGCTACCCGGCGTTTAATGTGAGCTGCTGACCTGTAAAGAGATTTTGAAACAACCATAAGGGGAACTTTTTGCCCTGTGGCTACAGTTAAACATGTGCAGCTGAATTATTTACATTGTTGCTGCTGACTAAAGAAGCAGCTCACATTGTCTTAGGTTATACTTACTTTATGATCCTTACATTGTGTTAGCTGAGTGCCTGCAGCTTCTATTTGTATTGCACACAGGGGCTATAACAGGAGTTTAAAAAAAATATATATAGATGCTTTACTGTTTTTGTGAACTCTTTACACTTTCTGTACAGCACCAAATGGAAGACCAACAAGACGGTGAACATATTGAAGTATTTGGTTGCTAAAGAGCAAGACATTCCTCTCAGGAGTTGGTGGAAACCAAACCAGAGCTAAAAAAGGAAATGAACACTGGATGCTAATGTTGTGTAAAGAAGCAACTGTAAATGAGTAACTGTTCATTAAATTAACCAAAATGTAAGCCACATCAAATTAATAACTAATTCAATTAATAATCAGTGAGTGATGGTGTATTGATGTTGTAGTTTTGTTGCCCACATGCAGGTAGACAAAAAAACTAACAAATCAGGCTAATTTCCAGGCAACTTTTTATTGTGATGCAAGTTAAATCTTTACAACATAAACACGAATGTACAAATAGATTTAAATATATAAATGCAGAGATAGATGAAGTGCTGAAGTTATTAGGTAACTGTGAAGCTACTATCACTCTTTCAGTTGCAGGTGGTTTTATTTGTGATAAATGCATTTAACTGGAAACCTGAAAGAGTCAGGCATCCTAGAGAATGTGTGTCCTGGGGCTATGTAATACTAACACCACTTACCTGACAGCACACTGTAGGTAAGTCAGGGGGAGATACAGTGAGGATGTTAACCCCTCATTGTCTGTGTGAAGTGTCTTAAATGTTTCATATCATTCAGTCTACTCTGGTTTTGGAAAGGAGTGTTCTCTGTGATGTTTTGCACAGAATAGTTGTTTAACATTGAACATTTAACACTGACGTTGCATTGTTTTGATTGGACAGATTTCAGTAGTAGTTTTAATTATAGGAACCAGTCAGAAGCGAGCTAAGCTGTGAGTGAGATTTAAAAATACAAATACTGTAAAGCAGTCAAACAAAAACAAGTATATATGTAGTACAAATGTGTAAGGCACATAAAAGTAGGAAGACGTGGTTGTAATTTGTATCCTAAAATTTATACTGTAACATACATTTGTAAAATAGAGACAAACCATTTTACAGGCTAAAACCTACAGTAATCATTGGCTGATTTTTCTTTCTAAATGATAAACAATTGAAAATAAGTAAATTATATTGTCACATAATGTTTTCATGGTGCGGAATATGGTGGATTTGTGGGAATGTGTTGAATGTTGACTCAGGTGAGTTTGACTGAGGTGAAAAGCAAAATCTGACCAAACAGAAAATCCATGATGTTTAATGAATGTCCAATTCATTTATTTTCCAATAACCCCTGTAAAGTGAAATCATCAAAATATTTACAGCCTTAGATTTTTTTAAACATCCATCCATACCATACATCAAAACCAAGCCTTTCAAAAAAGAAGAAAGAAAATAGATAGTATTAAAATGGAATAAAAAGACTTGGTAAACATACTACTACTTAGTGAAATGTCTCTTTGATTTGTAGAAATGTTTCCTGCAACCTGGAGAAGTCTGGCATTCATTACTGATCTGTAATACATCTTCAAAAAGATTGTGAATTTTCCTGTGTTCAAACCATGGGCGCGGAGTTTCCCCAACTTTATATTAGTACAATATTAAGCATATGGAGTACCCATCTGGAACCAATATAAAGCCACTAATTAACAAGACAGACTTGTAAATATCTTAACTTTTACTTAAATTAAAAGAAAAACATTTTCCTCTTACCCATAGTGTCTAAACATGCAGTTGGTTGGGGTTTATTTGACCAGTATTTGTGATATCCCTCTTAAATAAGATTTTTGCCTCCACACAAATACAGCAGAGGTATATTACATTTAATTTGTGGTGCTCACAGAATGACAAATCTATCTTCAGGAACTGGTTACTGTAGATATTCTTCAGAAAAAATCATTTAAACAACTTTTATTGTAAATACATTTTCCCTTATTTGGGTGAACTGACCCTTTAAGAAATGTTTCTTATTTTGTAAAAAATATACAGTGCAATTTTCTTTTTATATCAATATAGATTTCTTCCATTTAAATATTATAATGCTGCACCTGCTCCCAGATATTTGATTAAATCTGCAGTTGTATTAGTTATTTACACTCATCTACTTTCCTTATATCGCATTTATTTCTGATAAACACATTTTAACTTTAACAACAGGTTCATTCCAATTAATTTCACTTTACTTTACTTCACGTCTGTCCAAACCTGCCTTTCTGATTAGGAGTAAAGAAGAAAGAGTAAATTGAGGGGTAATAATGAGCAGGCCTTGCTAACTGACTGAGTGACTGAACAAGTAACAAGTTCATCAATAACCTGCTTGTTTCTCACCCATTCTTTCATTTATTGTTTGGGCACTTTGATTCAAAGGAGTTACTCTGAGAACAACAGTAAAACAGTTCTGTGTTTAGTCCAATGACATGTCAGCTGGTTAGGTTTCTTCTTTTCTTAATTTGTGGTTGGGTTGGTTTTGTTGTTTTAGGACCTCTTCCATCGGATGGCAGAGAAAATGGCATGGATGAAGTAAAGAAGAGTGGCCACATAGGACATCACCTGAAAACACACACACAGAAACACAGATGGATGATTGTCACCTTGAGGGAGAAATACATACAGAGGTGTTACAAATCCTGCGTTCCATGAGACCAAAGGTATCGATGAACTGATTTTGATTTGAATAGTCACATTGAAATGAAATCTTCAACCTTCTAAGTCGTTATAAATGTATGCTGTACAGCCACACATTATTCAAACCCACAGAACTTTATTGTAGATTTAAGTGGAGATCCTGAATTTTCCAAAGATGCCAAACATGTCAGGCTGAATTGTGGGAAAATAACACAAACCCGGGAGAAGCTGATAATATATTATATATGATACTGACAATCCAACTGGATAGAAGCAGTTACTTATGATGCTACATTGTACAGAAAAAAGCAAACCTTACTACTTTAACTACTTACTTAAGTTGGAATAATCATAAAATGCTGTTTACGTGTTTTCCCGTGTTGTCTCAATTGAGTTACAGTGCATCTGATTATTGTCAATATAGTAGGTGTATGTGTGTGTTGACATACCACTGCAGCAATGTCCAGTCTGTAGATTTTGAGAAATTCACCAAGTAGAATCTGCGACCCTAAATTCAACTGAATGGTGATGTATGCCAGAGCCACCGATGCACTGAGGTAGAAAACCACTGCCACAAAATGATAGCCCACGTCCTACAGGAGGAGGAGGAGAGTCAACAAAGAAGGGAGGCAAAAGATGGATACAAAGACAGGTAGAAAGACAGAGAGAATAAGAGCAAATGGGAAGAGAGGCAGAAAACAGGACTATCATTAATTGACTATTCAATAAGCCCTGCCTACCTTAGTTACTGTTGCTATGCCAAGCTTAGCACATAGATATCAAGTTAGATACCAAACTTCCATGTGGTACCTGTCCAGTCCGATAAGAATTGCTCACCTGGCACACAAACCAAAAATGTTTTCAATCTTCCAGGTTTACGTCCTGGTTATGTGACCTAATAAATATCTCCCGCTGGTCCCGCCTGCAAGTTACCACTCGGCCCATAGACTTCACATTAAATGGCTTTTCTCAGCTTGAGGAAAGTTTGACAAACATTAGACCTCCACGGATCAAAAATTCATAATAGAAAAGAATTATCATAATTGACTTTGCAGTTTGAGGTGTACTGTCCACGAGACATCTCTTTTATAATTGTGGCCTATTCAGGGAAAAGGCTTTTGGGACCACTGGGCAAAAATTGGAAGCAAGGCTGAGTGGCAGGTATACCTGGTTCTATTATATATTTATGTTTTAGCACAATACATATGTGTAGTTTAAAATGATAATGTGACAGATTCAATAATCAAAATATTTAGTTAATTTTGAATCAATGGGTCCTTGATTTCAGACGGAGGCAGACAAAAGCAGGGTTTTCTCATTTCGAAACAATTCTTATTTTCAGGTTAAAATACTTTTAAAAACATAGTTATGCATATTATATTTCTTTCTAAATTTTACACACTGGACATTTAATTAATGATGTATTCACTGTTTCATTCATTGCTTGCACTTTGCTTTCCAAACTTGACAGACCTGATGTGCTTCTACATTCCCAAAAGTATGTTGATGCCTTTGCATGCTGTAACATGTTTAATGTTTCAACATACAATGATATTTTAGACAGTGTTCTTCCAACTTTGAAGGCCCGTCACTGTTTCAACACAAGTCTTACAAGCCTTATCACTCAACATTAGTGCCCGACCTTAATACTCATGTTGCTCAATGGGAGCAAATTCCTGCAGCCAAGGAGCAAAATCTTGTGTAAAGCCTTCCCAGAAGA
>NW_023339751.1:17337706-17372911 GCF_004916995.1 Morone saxatilis | reverse complement strand
TTTAAAGGGGCATACCAATGTTTTTTGTATTCCACCTCAATAAAGTTGGGGGACTTGCGAGACACAGATTAAAACAAAAATGTCAAAATCAAAGCAGCAGAGGCTGAGATATCCTGACGTTAAGTCCCTGGAGTGGGTCAAGCTCTAAAAAATAAATCCTACATTCCCCATAATGCAACTTCAATAAACTCTTGATGACTGCTAAATCCCCACATCTTTCAAATTCCACCTACAGTTTGTAACACATGTTTTCTGTTATAAATGTGTAGTCTCGAAGCCATCTGGCTATTTTTTTTACTTCAGACAGCCCCTCCTGTGCTTCAGGTGTAAAGTGGCTGGAGTGCCCCTTTAAAATAATGGTTGGATCTAAGGTCTACCATTTTTACACACACACACAATGTTGGCACTCTTGGGTGTATTTTTCTCTGAGTCTTTCTCTCTCCTCCTTTGACAAACATTATGCTTGAAAGAGTCTTTGGCATTTAGATAGAGCATGAACCACTAGCATTTGTTCTTTGATAAGAGTCGCATTGAAATTCTTTAATGTAGATACTGTGTACAGGAAAGTTATTTCCCTTTCAGTGTCCTTTTTTATATTGTGCAATAAGACTTTCTCTTTATTTTGGGATAGGCCTTTTTCATGGAAGACAATTTGAGATGTCACAGTGGGAATAACATAGGTGTATTAAATATATAATACTAAAATTAATGATTTATTTAATTTAATTTCAGTCTCCTAGTCTCCTGGCTCACCGTTGGACTGTTGTCATGGCTTACTAAGACACTTGAACAGAACAGAACCATTGTGTTGTTAGTACCATGTTGTTTGTATCACCTGCACCTTTTCCTTTTATGACAAGGTGTGAAAAAGACCTATAGTGTGCTAGTTTTTAGTTTTTAGTTAAGGGCTACACACACATGCCACTACAGCTCAACCAATCATCATTAAGCCCTCAAGTATCAGGTGTGCAGGAGTAGAGCTGGAGCGAACCCTTGCCACATTCAGATCCCAAAACGCCAGCAGCAAATAAACCCCACCGCTTCCTGATGCTGGATTAACACTGTGGAGAATATAACTGCCCTTATAGCTTTCAGGGGGACAAAAATCCAACACATTTACTCTGGTAAACATAACAAAAGGTCTTTAGGCGACATAAATGGTTGTTGTGTGTGAAATATATGATTTTATGGTTAGTTTGATATATTGTGTGGGGTGCATGTCTATGAGCAAAACATCAACATGCAATACATGAACAAATCATTCTGCAATTTAATACAGTCACACCAAAACAATACTATGAATAATACTTTGATAAATTGCTTCATGAAAGCAGTAGAACTGTTTCACTCAGCTGTGTAAAGACAGCGCGTTCAAAGCCAGAACAGTCTATTCATAATCTAGCCGCTATGCATTTTATTAGCTTAGCAACCAACCTGACCACATGTAAAGAATTTGCCACACCCTGAATCAAACAATATACCTGCAGGCTGTTCAAATATTTCTCTACATTTATACGTTAAATCACTTTACCTCAAACGCCCCCTCTAAGTAGCTTCGATGTTCTAGACTTTCTTCTCTCTGTATGACAATATCACTTACAATATCATGCGTTCCAGCACTTCACTGAGGCTATATGATGCTTACACTGACAGATGTCATCATTTTCATGTTCCATTAAGATAAAAATGATAGATGTGTTGTTTATTTCATTCTGGAAACTTTTCAATCTTGATTTGGGTATGGGTTTAAACCAAGTTTTTAATTAAGAATTAAAGGTCCAGTGCATAAAATTTAGGCATGTTTTTATTAGTGTATTTTAAAAAACTAATAAATGAGAATCATTGCGCTTTTACCTTAGAACGAGTGCTACAGAGTCTGCAATGTTGAACTACCCAGAACGGACAAACCAAACGCTGGCTTTAGGTAGGGCCTTTCGCGTTTTTTGCAGCCACCATAATTTGCCCTACACGCTACACGGAATGGGATAGTGAGGCAAGGTCATTGCAATCAGCAACTGGCGCGCTAGATGCCACTAAATCTTACACAGCATTGCTACAGTTGATCTTACTTTGAAATATTCATGTTTTTAGCATAGTAAAATCACATTTGTCTTTTTTTACTTTTTACTGGGAGTTTATCATTAAATACATCCTTTCTGGTTTCCCCAATGTTGGGATGTTTTTATCAATAAAAAACCCTGATATTGTATTAAAGTGGTAGTTTTGCTACTTTTGAATTAGTTGATGTATTTTTCCCACCCAAAAACCTAACAACTACATTCTAACTACATTCTCTGTCATTTTATTACATCAGGTCAAATTGGCAATATCTAATATATTAATATATTAGTGAGGAAACAGTTAAAATATAACTGCCTCAGCAGCAACAAGTCCACTCCCTTTTATGACTTTCATTTTGATGCCCGAAAAGTAAGATACAGAGGTGAGAACATACTGTAAAAACAATCCTCTTACTTCAACCTAACATTACTTTAAGCTATCACATGTAGTGGTATCTGCAAATATTGCATAAGCCTTATCTCTACTACTCCATATCAGACTTCCATTCCAGGTAAAAGGGCCTGCAGCCCATTAAATTTCCACTGAAAATTGATCTTTAAAGTATCATCACTCTCCGCCAGGTGGCTCTGAAATGTTTGCAGCTTGTTCCCATCGCAGAGGACGGCAGCTTTAATTCGCTTGGATTCACAGCAGTTACAATGACTTCCAATGGCAACCCATGGTCACAGCAAAAAGACAAAATGTATCAAAATGTCCAGAAACCTCTCCTGCTGCACTTCTTCATAGTAGATTCGTAAGTTCAAATTCAACCCTTGTATTGCCAATAAATAGCTAAATATACTAGAGCCAAGTGGAGAAACTGAGTATAACATAATAGATTAGTGTATTATGCTGCTGCTAGAGGGATTGGTTTTTATGGGCATTTTGATATGTTTAGAAAAGGTTTTACTCTGGATTGCCATTGGGATTAATTATAACTGATGTGAATCCAAGCAGACTACAGCTGCTGGCCTCCAACCAGGACCTTGTTTCTAGCCTCTAGCCTCTGTCGTGCCTACAAGGGGGATTTAAAATGAATGCCAACTCAAACATTACTCTATATAGATGGATACCATTGTTTGCAGTCTAGTTAATTTCATTCAACAATGGAAATGGTTTCCATGTGAAGGGCCACATCGGTAATAATAAGAATAGTACAGAATTCATTTTCACAAAATGACAATGCTTGTTTTGTGTGATTGCAAAAGACATGGGTGTGGTCAATGTCTTCTTGCTTAATTCTCATCTGAACTTTCTTAGTTTGAAATTCAGTTCAGTCATTTAGTTTCTTTCAGGAAGATGGCACTGGACAGTAGACAAATGAGCTGCCAAGCCTATCTTTTCCCTGCCCTTTTTTATATCCGTGTACGTTTTAGCGTCGGCGTCGGAAAACCTTACCAGTACATTTCCATACCTGATCAGCAGGTTATTTCAGCAGAAAGGTGCACTGGCCAGCTGCCATAAAAAAGACCTAAGCCAGCAAATGAACCATGTAAGTTGACGGTTGGTTTAGATTTACACTTGCCTCTGCAGCTAAAGCTGTTTTTCCACCTGTGTCAAATTTATTTAATCTTCACTTCCCTGTACAGAACCTGCATATAGTCTACATATATTTGTTTCTGAATGATTCACGTCTAGGAGTCTAGGAAATCTAGGAGGTGTATGTGTTATATTCTGATATGAATATTGACTCTTAATTGAAGTGGAGAATTTGTCTCATATTTCACCTCCAAAGCAAGGACAGATATAAGCGACACACACAGCAAGCAAGAACAGAAAAATAGGATAAACCAACATGATCCAAGTTTGATTGGAATACCAGATCTGGGCTATCCAAGGTTACACTGCGATTGTCCTCATTTCCTCTTTCTCTCCATAAAATGTCCCTTAAAAAAGTCCAGGTTTGGTATTGGTATTGGAAAAGTTGATGACTACTATTGCAAAATTATTGAAACCTTAGAATTAAAACACTTTATTGTAGTTTAAAGTATTATAGACAAGTTTAGAGTGACTTTCAAGCTGCTAATAAAATAATAAAACATTATTCAGTATCTGTAAAATGTCAAATGATTCTGTCAGGGAAGAACAGGTCTAGATGTGTCATTTAGAGAATTGTTACACTGTTGCAAATTGTTTAATTTCAAAGGAGACATTTTTGCTAGTTGTCCCATTGTTGCAAAGTACCACACACTTACAGAACTTAACCGCCAAAAGATGTTGACTACTCGCTGTCATTATTGCAGTAAAACTACTGCACAATATATATTGTCCAAATATTGGGTGGACTTTTCACTAGATATTTAGCTTTTTGTTGCTAAAAGTTGCTGTTTCTATGGCAATATGGTTTTCACAACAAACAATTTGCCCTATGAGCTCAACTGTCATTATGAACGGGTTGCCAAGCTTTCTGACTGACATAACTTGTCTGTGCCAACAATAGCCTACCTAATAAAAAGAGTAGATATGAGTTGTTTTAACTCATTAACCAGTTCCATCTGCTTATTCTTGTATACTTTCGGACCTGAACAAACCTCTTCTAATCTCTAATCTTCACGGTTGGTTTGCTGGTCAGATCTGTGCTGGCTCCACTGATCAAACACTGATGCCTGCTGACCAACATAACAAGAGAAGATGGATTCCTATCTATAACAGAGACTCGCCTTCATGGAGCAAAGATGTGGAAGCACACAGAGTCAAGGAAACAAGATCATAATCTAATCATGCTGCAGTGAATTAGGGGTGATAGAGGAGAACATGCACAAAGGAAACAGGCAGATAAAAGAGAAAGGAATGAGATCTCTAACTCACTTGGGTAAGCAGAGTAAAGATGGAGAGCCTAAAAGGGATACTGTTTCAAAAACGGAAGAGGGGAAAAAACCAAAGGGGAAATGAGAAACTCACAAACTCAGGGATGAAGAACACGTCAGGAATGGAGGTGAAGATCCTGCCGCCTGTGGGCAGAACATCACCTGAGGTGGTGGAAGCCATAGTCCAAAACACTGTGTATGTGTGTGTGATTTCCTCTAGAATGAGATGTGTAACCTGTTTTAATCTGCTTTTTAAAGGCAGTCACTCACTCCCCCCTCTCTCATCCTGCACCTCCCTCTATGTCTACTGCACTCCACCTACCCATCTATTCCTCTTGTCGAAACCACCAGTTTGACAGGTGCTTTTTGGTTTTGTTTGTGCAGCGGGAAAATGTCTCTGTGTATGTGTGTGTGCTTCTGTGTGCAGTTTGCATGTGTTTGTGTGTGCCTCCATAAATGGCGGTGGCCAGTTTACATGAACACAAAAAAGTGACTATGAGGCAGCTTCCTGACTAACTAACACCAATGCAGCGTTTATGTGGTCAGTTACATCATTCATTTGGTTAACAAATAAAAGCATATAACCTGTTACATAATCTGTACGCAAATAAAAACACTATGCGCTATGTTCAGGATTATTAGAATTAGTAATAGTGATTATTTTAATGCAGTTTCACAGTACTTTCAGTTATCAGTTTAGTACTTGATGGTTTTGTAATCCCAAACAAGACTCAGTTTCCTCTCAACAGCACTGTTTTGGATGAGTGGCACAAGAGCATATGCCATTAAGACATATAAGTGTCTTTATTCTCTTTCTCTACATTAGTGTTCCTTATGGATTTCTTTCTACATGACAGGAAATTTACAGAAAATGATCAAGCTGACGCGATATTTGGCATGTTGTGCACGAGAGGGATCGGTGAGTTGAAAAGTAATGATATGAAGCTCACTGTAAGATACATTCATCGTGTATTGAGAATGAGCTCAAACATAGACTGACTAGATGTGAAGTTGGGACTCTCATGTAATTCCTATTTGCTCACATACCTTATGTAAAGTGTATTCAGTTATTAATCCATCCGCTGGCATGAATAAAAGTTTTTCAACTTTCTTTTTCTTCCCTAACAACATAAAACCAGCTCATCATCAACTTTGTTTTCTTTGAGCAAAGCAGATGATATGTGAGAAATTATTATAGTGATTTTACTGTAATAAGGTGAACAATATTTCACTTCTCTCTGTGTATAGACACTTGTCCTCCTGCAACCTTTACATTCATCCAACACCATTTAATTCAGACTTGTGGCCTTGAAAATGGTATGGAAATGTCTGATTTAAGACTTCTGTTGTGACATTTTTATATAAAAATAAAACCAGCATCTAAACTTGCCATCACATTTACTTATTATTTATTTTATAAGATGTGTAAAATGGGCTTTGAAGTGCCGCATTCAATGTAGATAATACATTTGTGTGTGTGTGTTAATTTTCCCTGCACATGAATATAAAAAACATGAATTTATTTATTTGTATTCCAGCAGTTTACGTTCATTTTCAGTCTTTTATGGCATTTAACAATTTAACACAGCTATTATGTCTCACCTTTTAACTCCTTATCAGCTAAATGGGAGCCTGAGTTTATGTTCATTTTTAAGTCTTTGTCTACCTGTGTTTGTACGGAGCCCACTAAACTGCATTCCTGCTCAGTAAACTTCAAGGCTAAAATAAATGGATGGAGAGAGAGAGGGAGGGAGGGTCAGTTTGGGTTGTTAACGGAGAGAGAATGGGTTGAGAACTCATTCCTGGATGAGAGATTAGGAAAGCTAGAGGAGGATGAGGAAACACAAACTGGGACACACATGTTGATGAAGTGGTTTGGAGTGAAACAAGAGAGCAAACAGTGAGCAAACAGAGAGAAAAAGAGGCACTGGGAGTGGCTAGGATTTAATTCATCACTTGTTACACTGTAGATTTCCACCTGACACCAGAAACGAATTATCTGACCAGCGGACATTGCAGAAAGTTACTGGTTCCAGTCAAAGGATAGTCCCCCAGTAAAACCGCAATTTTTATTTTTTCCCACTTGAACACATTTTAGTATGTTATTGAGCTTTAGAGGTGCTGATCAGCATATTTTGTTCGTGTTGCCTTGCTAGTTACAGTATATCTGCCTGTTTAGAGGCGTTAAGCTAAGCTAATTGGCTGCTCGGGGTAGCTTTTCATTTAGCATACAGTGAGAGTGATATCTTCTCATTTAAATCTCTGTAGAAAAGCAAATTGTGTAATTAAATGTCAAACTTTCACTTTTGAGATGAAGCTAATATTACTTTTTGTTTGTCAGAGATGACGTCGAACGTCAATCAGCTGTGAATCACATTAGGAGTTATTGGTCAGATTGTCCTTTTGTCACTTTGGTGTGTCGCCCAGTCAAACTGTCAAACACAGCGTGATGGTTTCCAGGCTGAAGGATTAAAACTCTGCACAATATACAAAACCTATTGTGTAGGACGACTCTTTTTATCTCCGTCTTAATTCAATATCAATCGGTCTGCTGTGTTGCCACAAAATAAATAACAACATGCATGCACCCCGTTTGTATTTTTATCTCTGTTGCTAAACGCTCATTACAGAGGTGTTTCTGCTTTGCACTGTACAGATATCACCGGTCGGACAGACTGCTTGGATTCTTTTTCTTTAGAATTGTCTGTGTATGAAGAAGAGTTACTGCAAACTGAGCAATTAAAACTTAAAATAAAGGTTTTCACTGGACAAAAGTTCATGGATCTGTATATCATGTCATAGTATATCATATAAAAAATTAAATCTGTCAAAGATCCAGTCTGTAATCTTCTTCTACTGTACTACCATATTTTTGTGCTTTTATTCCAATGTGAAGCTTGACAAGAAGACGCATTTTAGGCATTTTTCCTCAGTGAACAGTGAGAAGCTGTAAGTTTCAAGCTGCAAGAAGGGTCTTGCTCAAGGACAAATGGACGTTGCAACGTCACCATTAAGTTTCATTTAACATACGTCAGTTTTCTAACATGTTGACAGCTTTCAGATTTCATACCCACAACAAGGCGAGTTGTGGTTTTTGGTTTGAATCACAAATTAGAGCACTAACCAGAACCATATAATTTAAATATTGTGCAGTGATTCATTCTGTAAGAACAGGTTTCATGTTGTCCATATGAGGTTTTGTCTCTTTGAGAGAGAGAAACTTGCTTTGTTCAGCAGGTGCTGACACACCGTGAGTCAACCTGTTGATCTCTTAGCTGCTGCTAAGGTCACAGAAATGTGTTTGGAAACCCTCTGTTGCTACAAAGCTAAAGGTCAGTGACACCAAGAAGTCTAAATGGGGTGAGGGTCACTCCTTCTGATGATGTGTTCCAACTCGGCTTGTCAAATTTCCAGAGACTGGTTTTAGAACAGAAAACATGTCATCTGATTGAACAGCTAATCAGCTCGTTGTGAAGTCAGTTGGTCAAGTCAACTACAAACTGTTATCTTATTGATATGGCAGCGTTTTGGACGGTGGAAGGACAGGATCACCTCATCAATTAGTTTGACGCAACCTTAAAATTTCATTTTATTCAGAGTTTTAATCGTTTTATTAACTGTAGCACACAACTCACTCTCCTCATTTTATATATCAGTACCCTACAATTCATATGCAGCTACAAAAAACCCTGAAGTAAAAGGCCCATGTCACATTACACAGTGATTAGATTGTTAATATAAAAGTACAGATTAGCAGCTTTATATTGAAAACTTATATAATATGGGCTACTACATTTTCTACTTCATAAAATTATGCTTTTAATCACCCCACTGGCTATATTTGGTTTAGTTTATCTTCTCATATAATGAAACTATCTCTGGCTTGTCTTACCAGATAAACACACACAGGCACAAACAGGGCTACACTCGCCAAGCAGCCAACAGGTTGTGTTTGGCCAGTGTTAAGAGACACACCTTGGACTAGCTCCTCCGTTGTGGATCTGGTTACAGGCCGTAATCCTTCACACACACACACACACACACACACACAAACACACACAAACACACTCACAGACCTACACACACACAAATACTTCCATGGGAACCCCTGCCAGCTCTGTCAAAATACAATGGCCATTTGTCAGTGTCAGGTGTACTTACACACTGTAGCACACATACACAAACAATGATAAAGAATGCATTGTGTTTTATATCCTGATTGACAAAACACACATTTTCATTCATTAAAGAAAAAGAAAAGAACAAAATTTATTCAATCATTTCATCGCAATGTGAGTAGGACGGCCTAACGGTCGCACAAACTGCACTTCACGTTGAGCCAGGTTCAAGCCCTTTTGTTTGTCTGCTGAATTCCTGTTAGCTCCAAGGGATCTGCTCTGTAGCTGAACCTCACCTCTGACCTCCCAGGAGGATGACGAACACAAATGCTTTACCAATATTAAACCTCCGACGTCTCTGAAACATAGTTCTGTTGTTAACTTGAATTCTGATCTTGGAAATGAGAAATCTGTCTCATTGAGCAAAGGGAAATGAGTAGACAGTGTATTCTGAACAGATGGAGATTCAAGTTCTCCATATCCATTTTGCATCTTTGAAGCTACACTAAAAATATTTCATATATATTTAATATATCAATATATTAAGTGATGTGTAATGTGACAGGGGTAGCTTAGTGATGAACCTACAGGGAATTATCAACTACTCTTCAGTTTCCCTCAGCTCTACAGAGATTTTTTTGTGTCTTTCAGCTCAGTGTTTTGGTTTTATGGCCCACAGCAGTTTTTATTTACTCTTATCACTCTCATTGTGGTGTTTTATGGTGGTAATGGTGCTAGTCGATGCTACACCATTTGCTATTTTACAGTGGAGATGATAAACTACTTCACATTTAAAAAGAATGATGATGACAGTACTTTAAGATGCTTTTTATGTTGTTAACTCCGTCTTTTTTCCATTTATGTTGTGTAAAGATAATCTGGTGAACCTATCGTATTATTTGTTCATTATGTAGAATATGTGTCATATTTCCGAACATCAAATTCATGTTTATCTGCAGTAGTTTTCTGTTTTTGGTTTTTTTCTTCCGATAACGTGTCCTGTGTCCTGAATAGATGTTTACTTATTCAAACAAAAGACATCTTTTGGCTTCCTGGATCATCTTTCTTGCTCCCGACTAAAACTATTCCCTGGAAACTCCCACTTCCCTGCTCAACTGGTCCTGACCTACTCTCGCTCAACCTCTTCTTCTTCCTGCTCCTTCTCAGACACAATTGTCTTTCCTGAAGCACAAAGAGAACTGGATCCACTGGAACCAGGTGATAAAAGCAGTCACGTTTACAATGAGGTTTTCTGTCTGTGGTTGAGTATCATTCCACTGTGCACAATAATGGTCAGTATTTAGTGATTTGCAGATGGATCACCTTTCAGTTTGCCTTTAAGTTACTGAACAGACTTCACCTGCATAGTTAACCCATATTCTACATATTAATGTAACTTATGACTAACAAGTGCTGGATGGAAATATCAAGTTTCCTGCAAGTTTTCCAGGTTTTAAAGGGGCATTGAGTAATACATAATTTGCATCAACATCTTACAACATGGACAGATCACTCTCATAAAGTAGATTAACTTGATGAGCATGAGTGTGTACTTTCAGTGTGTTTGTTAATGTTCTCTGTTTTCATTATGATTGTTTTAATGCATACATTGTTGTTCAGTGCCCACAGTGCAAATCAATCCCCCTTTAGGGAAATATCACTGATTTATTATTCATGTGGTTAAATAAACCAAGTTCATCAATGATATTCAATTATTCATTTAATCTGCTGGTTAGAACTTCTTAATAAATTAGTTTTCATGTAGTTTCAAAATGTAGCACCAATTGGCTTTTCTTATGCCTATCAAGACTTAGCTAAAAGCTGGAAATATAAATAATTACATCATCATTCTGGTGTGATGTTTTTTCAGACAAAACTGGTTTGTAACTGCCGTTGGACTCCGTCCATATCCCGCACTAATCATCGATATATTTGTCGTCGTACATCCCTCCCTCTGCACAACCAACACTGCTGCTATGTGCCTCTGGGTGAAAAGAAGGCCTGCGACACTTTACAGCTATGCCAATTTTGCACATATTTGAAATTATACTGTATATATATATTTATTCTCAATATATGTATGTCTATTACATATGGAGTAATGTAACGAAAGTAATTTCCCCCTGGGATTATTAAAGTATTTCTGATTCTGATTCTCATTCTGAGAAGCAAAGTGGAAGCCCTAATCTAATGCACACTAAGTGGACAATGCTTTAATCAACAGGTAACAAACAAATCTGTGTCAACATGATGTTTCTATGTGATTAAAGCAACAACAGTGAAGTATTTCTACATCCAAATTCTGCCTCGTCTGAGTTGCTCAAAGAGTTTCCCCCCACTTTGTTTACTGCTACCTGTAGATATTCCATTACTATTACCCGATGGTTACCATGTTTTTCCAACAATAAACAACACTCTCTGGTCACTATAGGCACCGTCACCATGGTAACAGAGTTGGAATGTGGAAATACAGGATATTCATTATTCACCAGCTAACACTGCACCAAACACTGTACGCCCTTAGGAAGACGACCTGAGTTTCGGGACATGAGATATGGAGATCTTTTATTAGTCAGTCCTCAGTTGAGCGGGAGGTTGTTTGATGGTTAGAGGTTAAGTTGTCGGTTCAATGTTTAGATTTTAGGGTTAAGGTAAGAAGCTGTGGCCTGTAATGTTGAAGTCTGAAGGGATGTTAGAGAATGAATATTAGTGGGTCGACATAAGTAATGCAAACATGAGTGTCTGTGGGCTGGGGCCTGGTGTGCAACATTTTGGGAAATATGCTTTCCTGCCAAGAGTGAGATGAGAAGATTAATACCTTTTTTTATAACTGTATGGTAAATGTAAAGCTACTGCGAGTAGCTGGTTGGCTTAGATATGAAAACGGACTGTCAACAGGACAAAGCAGCTAGCCTGGCTCTACCAGCAGCTCTACTCACTAACTACTACTCTTTTATTTACCCCATACAAGAAACATTGTAGTATGTCAAACTATTCTTTTAAGTTACGATGTGTTGTGGGGGAATGTGTGCTGAGTTTAAAGCAAGCGTCTCAACCTCAAATCATACAAAAAATGCAAACAGCAGTTTCTATACATTTATAGTTTCTATACATTCATAGCCAAACAACAAATTAAGGCCCAAAACCTGCTTCTCATCAACCTTTGCTATTATTTTGCACCAAATGAAATACATTATTTTAAAACAGAATTGTTTTTACTTTAATTGGGTTACTTTAAATTAATATGAAGCCATTAGAAAAAAAATGACAATAATAATAATAAATTATTACATTAGATTATATTTTTGATATGTATCAAAGGGAGGGAGGAGAATAGTGCTAGAAAGCATCCATCCATGCCGTCTTTATACCACAAAGGCTAGAGTAGAAATAATTTGCCAGTGTAAATACTGTTCTTTTGAATTACTATGTCATCAAAAAAGATAAATAACACGTTAACATTGAGCCTGAGTCATGACCTAAGGTGGATTACGTAACCTGCATGTTCCATGAATGTAAAGCTAACAGATACGACGTATATTAAAACTGTTTCATCATCGATGCATCCTAATAACAATGGATGATAATCTGAGCATGTCTGCATCCACACTGAGCCAACCTCTTACTGCTCTTGTCCCTTTATACCAGGCTATAAAAAGACGACAGCAAACTAATTATTAACTCCTATTCCCTGTAACTCTACACTACACACACACACACACACATGACTAATGTTGAACTAATGGGTGGAGGTGAATGGAGCAGCTCAGAGACCAGTCAGATGACAGGGCTGGAAAAAAAAGAGCTTGGTACATTAAAAACAAGTCAAAATTTTAATAAAATGTTTATTAAAAAATAGAACACAATTTGTGGATAAATAGCAGTATCAAAACATGCTGATAACGTCACTGTTGGTTCGATTACAGTTGGTTTGGCTATCAGTACAAAGTGTTCCTCCATTATTACTGTAACCTGTTTTAGTGTTTACTTTAAGAGGAGCAGAGTGAACTCGTTCCTGAACTGAACTCGATGATGTGATTAAAGATAGACCTCTGATGATAAGGTTAGCATTGTCCAACCTTTTATTTCACACTGTTTGAAAGAGGTTATTTAGCCATGATCAGTGTCTCACGTCATCACAAAGGACACAAAGACGTCTTTGTGTATATGCTGTATGATATGTGCGTGTTAGCATCGTGCTAGCATTTCTCCAAACTACGACCACTTTATTTCCTGTCACAACAGAGTATATGTTGTATATTTTCATGTATGTTACTGTCAATGAAAACAATATAGGCAGATTTCTGCATTACATTTTTAAAGTTTGACTTCTGCAGTAGGCAACAATGGGTGACTGAGAGCCACATACAGGCTGGGGAAGATGGAAAGTATTGTATTGTTTTTGTCTTTCACAGGATTTATTGACGGTAGCAAAATATATATATCACCAGCCTTTTTCTTGAAGTTTAAAAATGTAAACAATCTTCCAAAATGTATTTATGGCACATTTAAGGGTTTTATTTGCACTTCATTTAAATTGTGTTCATTAAAAAAGATAATCAACTTCAAATTGTATCTTCCCCCTGAGTGGTGTGACGTTACCGCGCCACACAAAGGAGGTCAAAGGTCAACTCTGTGACATCAAAGGCGAGATGCTGATGCATGGGGTCGACAAAGACATCCGGGCCTCCCGATTGGCTGGTTGTGAATTGGGTGTGTTTGAGAGCATCCAGGGTGGCGTAGATGACTCTGGCCCGCTGCTCCTCTGTGGGAGGGTCCGCCCAGCGATGACAGGGCAGCGAGGGCGAGTGGAGGAGGAAATAGACGGACGACATGTAGACTTTGATGAACTCTTGTTTTAAATAGGAGAAGTCTCTCTGCAAACACACAGGGGGGAAGGAACATTTTATATATACACTTGGTCAATATGCACTGGATGCACATTCAGGGATACACACATTTTAACTTCCTCTTAGAGAAAAGCCACCAAGTTGCTCAAACTGTCAACGCCCTCTACAGGTCTGTACTGATATTCGACACACACACACACACACACACACACACACACAGACCTTCTGCGCTCTGCTCATGTTGGTCTCAGTATCCAGCCAGGCGCTCTGAAAGAAAACAACAGTTATGTTTATTTTAAATTCTGCACAGCAACTGAGTCCTTTTATAAATCTAATGATTTTAAAAGCAGTGATGTATTTAGGATGTTCTTTTCACACTGCTTTAAAAGCTCTTAACTGGAAGAATGTCATCACAGGACAAAAACACATGACCTTTCAGCAAGCAGAGTTCAACAGTAAAGTTTCTGTGATCTTGCAATTAAACCCATTTAAAAGGCAACGAGGGGTACGTTTAAAAATGACTGACCCTGAGAGCATCCAGCAGGTCTGGCTGGTCCAGCAGCACAGGGAAGGTAGAAAGTATAGGACTGCATATCAGATCTGAAAGAGAGAGACAATTCTTCCTGAGAACCATAATTATCTGCAATTTGGATGACAGGCATTGAAGGTGTGTGTTACCTGCATTCTGCATGGTGGGCCTGTCCATCAGTAGTGTGTCAGCTAGCAGCTGCCTGTGTAGAGCCAGCAGGTGGACACAGCTCAGACAGTGCAGCAGAGTGTCTGGAAGAAGACTGAAGAGGAAAATATAGCTGTCACTAACTTATACAGATCCTAAGTCAGTGCATGTACACACACAGGCGTGTGGCTGAGGTGAGCCATGAATGTCCAGTAATGATCAAATCTAGTAATGATTTATTTTTATACTGAATTAGATCAGATAATCCACGTTCAAATTCACATTCAGTTCGAGCTCTATGGTTTTTTCTTGCTGATGTCCCACCTGAGCTGCGTTCTGGTCCGGCTGTTGGCCGATTTCAACTTCACAATCAGTTTGGGCTGCCGTCTGGCCTGAAGCATCTGCTGGAGAACACCAGCTGGAGCTGACAGGAGAGGGGCGGGGTTTTTTTACATTTAAAATCAAAGCTTGCAAAATGTTTTCATGTACAGAGCCTGTTTCAAATCTGCTGATTATCTCAAAAGAAAACATTTTTATTTGATTTTTTTCACAATCACACATCTGATTGTTCTGTGAAGCAGCTTAGGACTTGATGTGGCAACGAGTGTTGACTCTGCTGCGTCCTCTTACATCCTCTAGTGACTGATGCCTCCACTGCGACATCCTTCTCATAGGGAGTGCCACCGTTCACTGGCAGCTCATAGGTCCTACACACAGGTTAGATTGGATTAGATTTCAAAGTAGTAAGAGCAGATTTATAAAAAAAAAATGAAAATAAACATGTGAATGTGCATTGTATGTGTTAATCTAACTATGTGTGTGTCCATTTACAGTATAAGACTGTGTTTGTGTATATTAATATGCACATATTGTGAGTATATATGTGGCAAGCAGCATAAATGAGTGCAGGTACAAAACAGTGTCTTTTGCCAATTTGTGGATATAATACAGCATACAGTGATTTATTTGCATGTGTGTGTGTACCTGTTGGGCAGTGGATTTCCAGCGTCATCGGTCAGTTTAAGGAAAGCCCAGCCACAGCTCAGGTCCCCTCTCTCACCTGTAGACTAAAACACACACCTCCTGTGTGATTCTGTGTGTCTCATCTGCACCGGCTAAATCTCTTCCCAGTCACATATGTATCTGTATGTGCGTGTGCTTGTCCTTACATTCCGTATAAAGGTGACTCCCAGTTCAAAAAGGATACCGAGGTCAGGAGATGCAGAGTTGCAGCGTAGGAAACAGTCTCCATCTAGTAGGGCGGGTAGGATACCTGTCATCTGGAGCAAACACACACACACACACACACACACAAACAGTTAGGCTGGATTTCATATTTTAAGTTAAGTGTAATGGTTTTGAGCTTTTCAGGTGCTGATTCTGGCTAATGTTAGCACTGCATCTCAGGAACAAGCATCAGTGTTTGACTGCAAGACATAGTCTGAGCAAAGTTCACATCACCTTACCAGACAACAGAGGAAAACATCAACACTGTAAACACACCCTTGGAGAGAAGCTCCAGCTCTTGGGGCTCTTGGAGTTATAGGTTGCCCTCACTGTGTGGATGTTACTCAACACCTGAAACACAAGTACAGCTCATTAAAAAAAAAAAAAGTATTGGGTAGAACAGAAAGAGCATGGCAAAAAGTTGAAATAACCCCACCTGAGTTCCATCAAAGGCACAGAGGCGGATGTGCTTGCTGAGGACCTGAACTCCGACCCCAGGTGTAGGAATCATCCTGCAGCTCCACAAAGTGAAACAAACACAAGTCCTGACCTGCCGAGCACGAACCTACAAGACAGAGCAGGAGACAGTTAACACAAAGGATGTTACATAAAGGAAGCGTGTTGATGACTGGATGCTTTGCAAAAACCGGAAAACTTCATCTAAATGAGAAACACACAATCTCACCCTGCCAGTGTCTGGGTCCAGAAAGAGGTCACTAAAGGAGAGCTGTGATTGGCTGAGCTCAGGCTGAATATAGTGACTTCCTCTGTATGTAACACCTAGAAAAAGACACAGAGTTACAGTTTGGCCTTTTAATCACACTGCAGTTGTTAGTTTAAGACCCGACAATAACATTTCATTTTGTGTTGATTCTGGCCTCGTTTCATTGACTTTAAGGGGAATTCGTTAAGCATTCTTGTTATTCTTTACAACCCCTTACATTGCAAAATCTCAAGCGGTTAGTTGATCAACAGACTAATTAATCTGCAACAACAACTTTTTATAAAAAATAAATAATGATTTTTAGAATAAAAATGCTAAGGCTGCTTAAAAGTCCAGATCTGCTACTACACCACTAAATGCCACTAAATCTTCACACTGGTCCTTTAAATGTGAGGATTTGCTGCTGTCCTTTGTCATATATGATTTTTTAGTTTTTGACTGTTGGTCAGCTGGTCATTTTATCGACAAAATGCCTCATCAATGAATCAAGAAAATAACCGGCAGATTAATTTATAATGAAAACAGAAGTGTGATGGGATTCAGCTGTAATCAGGACTTGCAAGCCTGTCAGTTTAAATGTACTGAACTCTGTTAGTGCTTCTGAAACTACACAACCCTTGATTCATTGGCATAAATTGTGTGTTACTGTGCTTGTTACAGAGTGTATATGGTAATTACCTTCCTCCACCAGCAGTTTATTGAGAGTTGATGGTCTGAATCCTGAAGGTATAGCCCCCATGGCAGAGAGCACATCTGTTGCATCAATCTGTCAGACACACACACACACACAGACACACAGTTAAAACCATCAATATATTGTATGTGCAATTCCCAACAGTGGATTTAATATTTGTTGATAGTAAAATCAACAGTTGCCTCAGTTTCAGAAGCAGTAATTAGTATGTAGATATTTACCTCAGTCAAAGCCTTTCTGACTGTACCCCAGTTGGAATATGAAGTACCGCTGTTGAACAAGAGAGGAATTCAAATCAGTGGTCGACCGATATATAATGTCAAAATAAAAATCATGTATAATTGTATTCTATTCTGTTCTATAGGAAATTCAGGGATACTTTTACAGCAGGATGCATGAGAGTTAGTACAGGGCTCGACACCAACATTTTCACCACCTTCCCAAAACTCGCTTTAACATCGCTCCACAGCAGCCGCACTGACAAGGCTGCCTGCACATGTGACATCAGGGATCCCGATTATCTCAAAATGCCGGAATGCTAATTCAAATTGACTTGATAATTAATGAGCGTTAGCCATCAGCCATCAGCCATCAGCCAGAACCACTGACGCTCAATCTACAATAAGTAGGTTAATAAAATGTAGAACCTCTGTTTCTCTCTGTCATCCGTCAGTTTTTCACCATCTTGCTCTTCCTCCTCCTCTGAATCTTCCTCTTCATTTTCAACGTCATCATCTTCGTCCTCATCGTCATCATCATCAGCAACAACAGATCCAATCTGAAAAGTGAATGGTTATAAATGCTAAAGTTTCACCAGTTTACAGTAACACACTTATACTTATTCTATTTAAAATGAACAAAACAAGAAGGTTTGGTATATGTGGGCTACTGTGAGGATATGACTTTAAAAAAATAACCATTTACTCTATTTTCCCTTAGTGTGTGGAGAAAATACAGAAGACAACAAATACCAAAGAAAGTACAGTAGCAGACTTGTTATTGAAAGAAGCTTAAAGAACCAATGTGTAGGATTTAGTGGCATCTAGCAGTGCAGCTGCATATTACAACCCCCTCGCCTCACTCTCCCATTCCAATCGTGTAAGAGAAACTCAGGTGGCCACAAAACTGGCCCTATTTAAACTAGATGTAGTGTTTGGTTTGCCAATTCTGGGCTGTTAAAGAAACACAATATTCAACATAGCGGACTCCATGAAAGAGGACCTGTAGATAAAAAGGGCTTATTCTGAAGTGATTAGGCATAATCAATAATATATTCCATTTATGCCTATAGATCATCCTAAATGTTACACACTGGACCTTTAACGTATCTCCACACCACAGTTAGTTGTATTTTCATGTCCACAATCGATATTTTATACATTTCCTTCAGCTGAATGCATCTTTAAATTGACAGTAACAGTCAAACTGTTGCTTGATGCTGGACTGTGACGCAGATGTTTATCAGATTGTGTACCTTCAGGTAGGTTTTTGGAACCACTCCACTGTTGCCTTTACTGTCCTGAGCCAGCCACCATCCATCTGCTGTTGTCCTGATAATCCTCAATACCTCTCCCCTCTGAAAACAGCAGGGACACAAACAAAGTCGTGTAACTTAACATTATTTATGCATTACTAACAGGCAGGCTTTCTCTGCGTAAAAGTGTGTAGTTGATTTCATACTGTTTCCCTGCCAGCCGCCTTTTCTCCCTTCACTGCACCTGCAGTGCTGTGGGCATATGATCTGGAGGGCAAGAGCACCCTCTCCTGTTCTGTTAAAGTCTTCTCACTGTATGCTTTGAAGGTAGAGTCTTTTTAAATCATGTCAACACACTTTCCTGATTATCCTCCTCCGTTTTTAGAAGGAGCTTTGTTTTTTAGACATCATGATAAGAAGACAGCAGCAGGGAAACAAGGAAAAAGGGCCTCAGCTCCTACACCTTTAGATTTCCTCCTACTGTCAATATCCAGGTGCATGAAGCATTGAAAAAAAGAGGTCACTTAAAAGGGGTTTGGGTTTAAAACTTACAATAGTTGACTTGAAAGATTAATTTGTCACACGGATCCATTCATTCTACTTAGGCTGCATGAGGACAGCCACTCATTTTAACCGCTCCTGTAGACCCCTGCACGTTGCCGACCTGTAGCCCGTCTGTGTTTCTCAAACAGAAAGTACTTCACCTGGACAGACAGATCTCCCTCCTGTTCTCCTTTGAAGTCACTGAGCACCGTGTAGAAGCGAGAACCTGACAGAGAAGGCGGTTTTGCGGCTGCCTTCTCATCTTCATCATCGTCAACATCATCGTCGTTACTTTCTTCGCTGTCATCATCTTCATCATCATCATCATCATCATCCTCACTATCTTTCTTTAAAACGCCGCTGTGGATCAAAACAAGGAAGGAAGCAAAGTTGAGATTCTGATGACATATCAAACTAATATTTTTCTTTGTCTTTCTGTGACAAATTGAAATCAGTACTTTGAAACTGATGTTTCGGTGCAAATCCTTCACAAAAGATAATATATATATAATCATAATAAAGCCACTGTAGCAAAGACTATGATACATATTAATAACTGGGTAACAAAGAGGAAGTGTGTAAATAATAAAGCAATCATAAAGGACCCTGATCCTATTTGCTTTGCAGGGGACACAGAGGTCACTGACCCTGCAGCAGTACTGGGTCCTGGTGGTGAAAGCTCCAGAGACAGTGTGTTTAGACGCTCCAAGATGTACTGCAGTCGTCTCTCCTCTTCCTGCTTCCTCTGATCATAGTTCCCCACTGGAGCCAGCTCATCGGCCTCAAAAAATAAGGAACAAATGAGTCAAATTAGACTTTTAAGTAGAGTCTTAAAAGATCAAAACAATACAGAGTAAGTTTAGACTGCTGTAAAGGACATTATTGAGAAATACAAAATTGGCCTGTTAGTGATATCTGAACAACATTGTACAAAAACACTCAGATATCACTAATATTATTTAATAAATAATGTACAGTACTGTCTTAGTACTTAGCTGCCGAAAAACAAAATCAACATTCTGGCTTTAAATAAGCAACAGGTGTCCCATGATAACAGAAATTCTGCCTCAAAGAATATATATTGATTTGGGACCATAAATAATGTCAATTTTCAGGATACAAACAACTGACATAGGTTAAGAAATAGTATTGGTCGCTTGCAATTTTGGTAATTTACAAAACCACTTACTATGAAGAAGATTTTTAATAACCAGACAATAAGTCACAAGTTTACGAACTGTACAGCACTAACCTTTGTCAGTTTATTCAGTGCCTTTAGTGTCTTCTCTGTCGCCATCTGCAGTTCTTGACATCTGTTTGGAAATGGACATTTAGACTCAAATTACATCTCAAAGCATGACTTGAAAAAGAAAGTGATGTTTAGTTTTAACAGTTTCAGTGAATAAGACCAGTTTAGAAAGCACAGCTGTGGCTCTGTCACAGCTGTTTACCTCCGAAGTGCCTCTTCAGTGGATCCATCCTGACTCTGCACATCCTTAACCAGACTGTCAACCTGCGTTAGAAGAACAACGAGGTTAATCAACAGGGAACACAGAGGTGCTGACACGTTTTACAGTCTATATACTTGTTGTGTTTAAGGTTAACCACATTGCTCAGATTAACAAGCATGTCCTTGCTCATAGGCTCCACTATCCTGCAGGCCAAATCTGTCTTCTTAATGTTTCCCTACCTCTTGACTGAGACCATCATGAAACAAGTCATAAAGCCTCTTTCTTAGTTCATTCTAGATCATTCTGAATTCACTTCATTAACAAAACATCACTCACTTTTAGGAAACTCTCAACTTTTGTTTAACGTTAAAATGCCCACTGAAACAACCGTATGGGAGTGACGGGCTAATCAAATGGATAAATTACAACACTGCTCGGTATATGTGATGAAAAGTGGCCGAGGACCAAACGTGTTTCATCTTCAGCTGTTTGTAGGCTTATATGCTAGCACAGGGCACTTCCGTTTTTCTATTAAAATTAGGCAAGACGCGCCATTCTGTAACCAACCTGTGTTTTGATTCCGTCCACTTCCCTCTGGACAAGTTGCAAAGGGCCCTTTCTTCTCGGCGGCATTTATACGCTGTTTTATGGCGCATAATCAAGAATAATCCATGTGTTAGCAGACCGCCTAGCTAGCTAAGTTAGCTGACGCTACACTTCCACCGGTTGCTAGGCAACAACGGGTTCTTCTTCGGGCTTTGGCTTGAGTGACTTTCGTCTAAAATAACCCTTTCTATGCTCTCATAATACAAAATGTGTAATGGGTATGTGTTTTTAAATATTTATAATTTGGTTCATTTTACATTTATCTAAAATGTGATGACAATTTAACTTTCTTCCCGCATTGGCGGTTGGCAATAAGTTACCGCCACCTGCTGGACCGGAGGATGAAGCGGCAGGAGAAAATAATCTTTCTGCTAAAGTCTTATCAGCGGTTAAATCAATGACAAACGCAGTGCATTTTAGATATCACGATATCTCTGATTGCTTTGCCTCATACTGTTTATGTTGCATGTAACACACAAAAACCTACGACCCATCAGATTAGGAAAAAGGGCTGATGGGTTGGAAAAAACCTAATAAAGTGCTCCAACTAAAAACAGAGTATTGTTCTCCCTGACTGTTTATATCAGGCCGACTGCTCCACATCAGGTCAGTACACAGCATTGTGTAATAGTATGCAAAATCAATCAATTAAAGGACCAAAGTGCATTACATAGACTGCATAGGGCAGAGTTGTGTAAGTGCCTTCCTAATGACCTACAGAGGGCGTACTGCTGGTTGTGAAACATGCTGCCTTTAGGTTCTCCTCGTTAGTTTATCATTTGGAAATGTCTTTAAAAGTACAAATTATGATTTCAAAATACATTTCGGCGCTGCTATATACAAAGAGCCACAAGTCGCCTTTATTCCTTTTAAAAGTCACTTGTCAGTAAATTCCCTTGCTATATTGCTCAAATAAAAACAAGGAAATTACGACGTTTTGGGGTGGTCCTGAAGGCACCCGACTGTCATGTCGGCTCCCATCGCACTCATTCAAGGGGCCAGCAGAGGACTGGGGCTTCAGTTCTGCAGACATATATTGAAAAGCAAAAGCTCCGCTGCCGTTGTAGCGACATGCCGAGACCCGGACGGAGCGGCCGAGCTGCGGGCTCTGGACGGCCAACACCCGGGCAGACTGACGGTCCTGAGGCTGGACGTGAACCGAGAGGAGGACATCCGAGGAGCTGCGGATCGGGTTAAGGAGAGCTTCGGTCGGCTGGATCTGATCGTCAACTCCTCGGCGATACTTCACCCCTCCGGAAAAGGAGAGACCAGCCTGAGAGACGTTTCTGCTCAGGTAGAGCATATGGTGTTATGATAGCTGCAGCTCCTCTCTCAGTGTTATCTTGTTTCAGTGATTGGGATCTGCTTTTAAAGTCGACATAAAGGCTCTAAATTCACCAGACTTAAAGTTGTGTAAGTTTAAAGGAAGTTTACATTAAATGGCAAGATTTGTTGTACAGAGTTTGGTTCCATTTCGCTTCACTGGAGAAGATAATTTCCTGGTCCATACAAATAAATAAATCTTTTACAGCCATTCAAGGAACCCTATTGGTTTCCATCCAGATCTTTGTTGATGTCTACAACAAAATGATCACATCATTCACTAAAACGTATCTGAGGAAGAATAAACTGCTGTCATCTAAAGCTTATAACTTTTAAGAATTACCTGACCTTATTTCTCCCACTACTTCATTTTTGTTTATTCATGCATTCAGCATGCGAAAATTCAGAACAAGAGGAGGAACATTTGACAACTTACCACACCCATTTATTCATTTATTCATTCATTCATTCATTTGTCTCCTGGAGTTCCGCCACATATGTTAATTGATCTGTATTGATTGACTTTCAGGGCATCATTTCCACCTTGACGACCAACACAGTGGGTCCTCTGGTCATGGCAAAGTATTTTGCCCCCCTCCTTCAGAAAGGTGGAGGTGGTTTCGGTCAACAGCCTGCAGAGAAAGCCAAACAGCACAGCGGCATCATCGTCAACATCACTGCCAAAGTGGGATCCATTGGCGACAACGGTAGGTAGTGTGTTGCTGGTGGTTCAGAAACACTTTTTAAAATATCTGTACACACAAGATTGTAGACTACACCACTGTGAGGAAAGGGCACGTTGAGGGAAAATGAGTCTGTTAAAAGTCAGTTACGACCCTTAATCACACACACAGTATTTCCCTTTAAACATCTGTGGTAATGAATGCATGCTGATGTAGTATGGTATGATTCATTTGTGCTCCTCTATGATTTGCTCTCTCCACCACTGCCCCCTCCTCTCAGGTCTTGGCGGTTGGTACAGCTACAGAATGTCTAAAGCAGCTCTTAACATGGCTACCAGGAATCTGTCTATAGAGCTGGGCCGCAGTCGGCCGAAGGTAGGTTTGAGTGTTGCCATAAACGTTCTTCATTCATATAAACCCCGGGCCATTATCTTTATAGAGATTTGATGAACTTGTATCTCTTTCCAGGTGGTGTGTGTGTCCCTGCATCCAGGAACAGTCAACACAGACCTCTCCCGACCGTATCACAAGAATGTACCAAAAGACAAGCTGTTCAGTACCGATCAGTCTGTGCACTGTCTAATGAGCATCATAGACACACTGAATATTGAAAAGACTGGTAAGGCGTACAGCTGGGATGGGACTGAACTTCCCTGGTAGAATCAATAAAAGGACATAAACACCACCTCTATTCTTGAGACTAAATCTCTCAGCACTGTCTAGACTGTGCAATAAGTGGTACTTTACGCTGAATAGTCATCAGAATTGAAGTAAAGGTGGAGTCACAGTCAAAACCATCAAAGACAAACCTGTTCCGCTATCTTACAACCAAAGTGCTTAAATCCCCTATTACACTTTATGTGGCCTTAAGATTTGGCACAATGTAGCACAGCGAGGGCTTATTTTGGTGGTAGAAATCTAGAATCTTTAGGGTTTTTTTTTGTGGTATTAATTAGTGGCACCAAGTGGTTTATGTTAATATTTTGACATTTTGGGAGATAATGCTCACTCACATTCTGGCTGGGAGGTAGATGAGACTCTCATTTCTGTACATTCAGTCAGGGTGCGAACTACAGGAAAGCATTTTTGCCATGCATTTCTATTTTTCTATATCTTCATTATCATTATCGATAACATTATGGGTGTATAATTCATGCATGAGGGTGATTGAATAAAGATACAGGTATGCATGCTATTCCTGCTAACCCCTTCGATTGCAATTTCATAAACTTAACTCACTTTAACTTAAAGATCTTTCTTTGTCCCACTCACTCATTAGGCAGAATCGCCATTATTCATTTCTCTGTTTTGTAGTCCGCATACTGTAATTCAATCAGTAATAAAAAAGTGAGCTCCCCTGAAAGCGATGGTATAGTTTGCACACTGCATTCCATATAAAGCTAGAACCAGGAAAGTTAGTTTAGTTACCATAAAGACTGGAAACAGCTAGCCTGGCTCCAGTGTGTAGGATTTCATCAAGCAATATAGTTGCGGATCACACTTCCCTCACTTCACCTTCTCCTTCCAAGCACAAAGGAGAAACTACGTGAAACACAAAAAAAGTGAATGCGTTTGGTTTGTCCCTTCTGGGCTAATGTAAAAAACATGGCAGCTCAACATGGCAGCCTCCATGGAAGGTGACCCACGGTGTCTGAAGATATAAAAGGCTTATTCAACAGAATGACTCGTATATTCAGGTGATTATATACTTATGAAAACATAGTTACACATATTCAATTTCTGACAATAAATCCTCCTAAATTGTATCTCTGGAGTTGTAACGAAAATAATTTCCCCTGGGATTATTAAAGTATTTCTGATTCTGATTCTGATAAATATGAAACACTGGACCTTTAATGGACAGACATGAGAGTGATGCTGACCTTCTCATCTAATTCTCAGCAAGAAAGTAATTAAAAGCATGTTTTCCAAAATGTGTAACTATCTCTTTAAGTGTGATGTCAAAAACAATTGGCTCACATATTCCTTGTTGTATTTCATATCTTATTTAATAAAATCTAATGTTTCATTTGACAGCTGAATTATGTGTCACAGTATCAAACCATCACAATGTGGTTTCACTGAGAGATTCTAAACAATAACATTAAATCATTTCCTGTTCTGCAGTGATGTTGCCACCATGTTTGATCTTTAAGGTTTCCAATTGGTTTCCACAAAAAAGGGATTGCATGTACACCATGCAGGCGTTTCACATCCTCAGTCCCAACTTACGACTTACATTTCATTTTTCAAACCATGAAATAGAATTTTTCCTTTAAACAGGTGCTCTCTGGATCAAACCTGTCGCACTCTATGAATGTGCGTGTGTGTGTATATTTGTGCAGGCCTTGTTTACAGAAGAACAGAGAAGAGACTTAAAGCACAGTGGGCTAGGACTAATTGGTTGCGTAATGACTGAACTCAGTCCTTTTAAGGGATTTCTATATGTTGACCTGACGCCTATCTAATCTAGGCTCATCATTAGACGTTTATTAAAACAATATGATGCCACGTGTTTAATAATGCTCCTGATTTCTTAAAGGAGACGGACTTTCACTCTACCTTTAAAGTGCCAGTTGAAAAAGTTAATTACTTTTAACCAGGAGATGGCACCATTTCAAGGCTTCATTAGTGCTCTTAAGGCTCCGCACATGAAGAGCTTCCATTATGAAAGTGATGGCATTTGTTTATCTGTTGTGGTATGATGGACCTCACTAAAGTATATTTCCAGTAACTGATGGCGTTTGATATAGTGGTAACAGTGATGTCATAACACACAATTATATTTCCTCAGTAATTCTGATAATGTTTGCATTGCTCCACTTTATGGTGAGGATGTCACATTAATCAGTATGCCAAATTTAACTCCTTATGGTAATTCTTAATCTTAACCGTATTTCTTGTGGCATTACTTCACCATCCGATCAACTGCAGGCCGGTACTTAGTTATGGTGATGTTTGTTTTTTCAGAGTATCGCCTTACATAACTGCATTTACAATAGTCTTTAAGTCCATCTTCATTATCTCTGCTCTATCAGTTTTGTAGTAACAACAATTCTAGACTTTATAAATAACATATTGCTTTAGGTACCTTTAGAGCATTTGAAAACTGATATTTATAGCAGGAATGAATTGCCAAGAAAGAAAGAAATGTCTTGTAGTCTTATTGGTTCTTGTGATTGTATTCCTTTATCAAGCGGAGACTGTTGTTGCTTGACCTTTGTATGTTGACTGAACTGTGACTCTGTTGTTATCACCTCTCTTGAATAATATCTTTTAAAATATTGATTACACAAAAAATAATCAAAATAAACAAAGGACTATTTCTTTAGTATATTATTACATTTTATTTTCATTTATTTTATCGTCCAATTGTAGTTAAGGTCTCTGGAGTGAACAGACATCCCAGATTATACACTCATCAGATACAACTGTTTAAAATGCTCTGCAGGATAACAAAAGACGTTATCAGAGGTTACCCCCGAAAGAAAGGGCTGTCTGTTGGCCATGTTTCTGCACGGAACAACACGGTTACTAGCGTTCATTTGCGTTACTGCCATGTTATTGACTAACAGCATTATCACGCGTGCAGAGGACTGCGGGGAATGAGGATGACAGCGAGCAGCGACCATTATAAATAAAGCGCCCACAGCTGCACATACTGCTACCAGTCTGTGTTTGATTCATATTCCAGGGAGCAACCGCGGTGCATTGTTGTACTGTGGACGACACGGGACGAGTCCTTTCTTGCCTTTCTTTGTGTTTAACCGTTAAATTACAGTGTAATTAATTTTACTGCAGAGAGAAAACCGGTCGGAGGAGGTGAACGGGTTCGGGCTTCGGCTGGAAGAGCTGGTGTGACGTATCCGTCCACCACACACACACACACACACACCGGCTGCGCCTGGCAGAGTCTCAATGTGGGGAAATGACCGCGAGTGACCTCAAAGGAAACACTGTAATTTAGCGACTACTCGTGTTTCCATTTTAATACTAATTAAAAGGGAAAAAATACGTCAAATTCGAGCTCGGTATTTTCGGTTACCGTGACATTGTGGAACGGGAGACGGTCTAACGTTAGCTGCTCGCGCGACGGACTCACTAGCTTCCAAGCAGCGGAGCTAACATTAGCGGAGCTAACGTTAGCGGAGCTAAGCTAAAGCGGCCGGGCTCCACAGGGTTTTCCTCCTGCAGATGCTAAGCTAAGCTAGGCTAGGCTAGCTGCTGCCATGGATAAAGCCAAGTCAATGATGGACAAGAAAGGGGCGTCGGGACCCTTTCATGTCAGCAACGGGCAGAACCAGAGGGGCTTTCACAGCCACGTCCCTGTGGCCGCTAACGGCAGCTGCTGCAGCGGCTCTGCCTTCGGGTCGAGCTCCGGAACCAACAGCAGCACATTTGACAACATGCATCACCTGCACCGCGGGGACGATGTGGACTGCAACGGGTCCCCGGCCAAGAGGTGCAGGCTACGGAGGAGGACGGAGTCGGTGAGACGGAACAGACCCCGTAAGTGTCAACCAGCTTTGAAAAAAAAAAACACGTTTGTTAAACACTGTCGTTAAATTGTGCGCATTCTCTGATATTATTTTTTTCCGACGGTGGAAGCGGTGGTATGTCGTTAACGTGACGTGAAAATGGATAGACGGGTACCCTCTGCAACACTGACCAGCCCGGGGTTAGCACAACCATGCAGTGTTGCAATGAGACAGCAGCAACCTCTAGCAACCTTTCCTTTATCTGCATTTTTATTAACTGCTGTTACAGTTTCGTGGTTAATGTGTGTTTCCTGTTGTTGGATTAGGTGGTACACTGTCTCTGGCAGATCTGTCCAATCTTCAAGCCTGCCGTCGTCAGGGAGACCCCCTCTTGTTTGTATGAACCCTCAGGTTGCATTTGGTGCGCTGTGATTGGTCGGTTCCCCGGTGGTGAAAAAGCTCCTGATAAGTGGGCTTGGCTTGCTTCAGCCAATCAACACCCGACTCTTGTCTTCATGAGGCAGGGTGAATGGGCCGGTACCCCGCCCCCTTATTTACCCAATGTTTCGGATGATGTGAGTAAAGATCATCCAGGAAAACTTTGCAGTTTTAGCGAAGAATGTGGGAAAGTGGCGTTTTCTTCGCTGTGTGAAGTCTCTTCAGATATCCAAGACTGGCCGAGGGCTTCTAGCTTTCATCACACAAGCGTGTTTAATATCGTTTTTTTATATTTTTCTTTTTTGTATGCACCTGTGAGCTGATACTTTGCCTCACTATGAAGCTTATAAGTGAGAAGAAACCTGGTAAGTGTGAGTTGGTCTGTGTCGTTTTATTGAAAATGCCTAAGTATCAATACATACATATATATATTTATATATAATCTGGTGTAGGCTATGAAAACAATGAATTTAAGTCTCTAATTTTAAGCCAAACTGCTTAATGCAAATATTGCACGTTTGAAACATGATACAAAGTGTTCATGTTATTTAAAGTTATGCTTTGCAGACAGCTGTGTTTTGGGTCTGTTTTAATCAGATGTCCAGGATTTGTTGTGGCTTTCATGTTCAAACTTGTTCACTTGATTGGTAATTTTTGCAGAGAGACCAACTGCAGGTTTAGCAGCATTGTTGCTAAGACATCTAGTCAGCATTACTTCTATTAGTAATTGTGTTAGGGAGTGATAGAGGGAGATGGGAGGGACAGAAGGAGGTTGTTTTGGTTTCTGATTTCAAAGAAATGTTCATAATTGTCACTTGTCACAACTTGTATATTGCAGCATTAATCAGAAGCAGGGCTGTCCAGTAGTTCACTGTGATCTTTTGTTGTCTTGCCATATGATCTTGCAATGACGAAATGATCGTATTGAGATATTGTGGTTAATCATTGATGTAAAAATAAATAACTTAGGTTTCCACCTGAATCTTTCACAGCGTGCAAGCCTAGATACACAATAGTATAATCAATTTTCAATTTTCCGATAATTGATTTACCGTGTGGCTGCAACTACAAGTTTGTGTATTTATTGTGTTTTTAAGGAGTCTTCTCTTTAGGCTACATCCTAATTCTGGTGTTTGTTTACCACACGCATACACTTTAGGTCAGACATGTTACAGCCATGTAAAACCAGTTAACCGTAGCTTTTGCTTGCTGTCCTGCTTTAACAAATGGTGACTTAAGTTGACATTTGAATTCTTTGTTCCAATAATGTAGCACTGTATGTCATTTCACAGATGCTCTTGTTCAGGCACTGTACATTGTTGTACCATTTTTGCTCTTGTTCCCTGGATTGATGGATCCACAGAACTGTAAGTGTGTACAAATGTGCAACCTGTTGAGGATCACAGACGTTTTCAGTGTTAACTTAAGCACTGGCAGTCTCCCTTCAATGGAATATGAGAAATGAGTATGTTTGTTATAAAAATAAAAATAAATCCAACAAAAGGTAAAACAGAATAACCATGTGCTAAAATGTATCAGCACTTCTTTTGGTGCTAGAGGCACGTTGACAGTTTATTAGACACACGGCTTTAGATCCACAGTATGTATTCCAGTCGGTATGTGAGTGAGATGAGATAGTTCATGTGTAAATTGCACTGTGATGAAAAGCTAAATAATCCAGTCAGAAAACCGGTACAAAAACTAGTACACAAGATTTATATTCTAACGTCATATGGTCTATCCTGGCGTGATTGTGGATGGACAGATCAGCAGAGAAGTGTGACGTTGCAATGAATAGACAGCTGATAATGCATTCATTCTTTGCTGTGGTTTGCAGTGATGCTTCGTAGTCAGAGAAAGAGAGGCCCTACATTAGAATTGGTCCAGATTACGTAATTAAGAGAACATCTCCTCAGTAAACTTTGAAATGTGCGGTCAGAACTCCTCTGCTTTATGGCTGAGTTATCCTTGGACGGAGGCCAGCTGTCCTGATAAACCTGGATAACCCTCTAAGCTTTTTCCCACCGAGGGCCAACCCTGGAATGTATTCCCCTCCGGGTATGATTTTTCACTTTTGTCCAGATATCTTTCTGCTCCGTGTTTGAGGTGGTGTCGGGTCAGGGGGATTTTTTGGTAACACTGCTTGCAGTTCCCCTTGTTTACACCAGAAGCAACTTGGCACCGATTTTCCTGGAACAGAATTGCCTTTATTTAAATCAACAAGCTTATTCTCCAGCTCCATCACATGTGAGGAACTTCTTTTACACTTCGTATCTTTTTCAACTTTAACAAGAAAACATTCCACTTGAAATCCCCTGATGAGGAACAATGAAGACAGGACATTTGCAAACTTACCAGTAACTTTCAAAGATCTGTTAGCATACCACCGAGGTTATGTACTCATGAATGGAGCATGTCACATAAGTGTGCTTTATTTCATGCTTAATACACAGGACACATTCAGTTTTTTTACTTCAGCCTCCCTGTTCAACCAAAACTGGTTTGTGGATGTTTTGGCTCATACAGGATGATGTTTTACGGGTGTGGTCAGTAATGGGCAGAACACAAGTTGAGTTTCTCCACCCAGCAGAGGGGACTTATTACTACAATAACAGTGGGAGAAAGCGGAGGAAACTTTCTTTTCCTACCAACTTCATATACAATATGTGTGTTTTTTTTGAGTCCTGAACCGGAGCTGTAGACTGCTGCTTGTGTGTCCATTTGTCAGTGAGACTGTTTAAAGGAGGCTGTTGCACCATCACACCTGCTCAGTGGGGTCACCTTAAAAGAAAAACAGAAAGCTCAGTAGCATTAGTAGGTAATATTATTATTATTATCAGTATAGATTTCAGAGGAGTGGCAGTAACAGAGTTGCTCACAACAAAACAAATTTGAGAAGACACCCACAGAAACACCATTGGGAAGAGTACCATTCAGATTTGTCATAGTGAAACCTCACCGTTCTACGTGCACTATTAGCTGCTATTTGCAAGGCCAACGTGTTTTTTTTTTTTTTTTTGTTTTTTGTTTTTTTTAACGTAAGCTTTTTCTTTTCAGTGTTTTGACTGAAATTCCCATTTTGTCACAGATAACACAGGGTGTTATGTAGGAACACAGAAAGAAACAACAACATTACCTGGAATCTCCCTAGGGAGAGATTTCATAGTGACCAGTGTTGAGACTCGGCGTTGGCTGCTGATACAAAGCGGTTTTTGTGGGGTGCGGCTGGAGGGGTAAGTTTGATTGGCATTGCTCTTCGAACATGAAAATAGGGTCCAATTTAGCAATTGAGGGGTCAATTAGGATGAGGGGTATTGATCCATCTATGGCACACCCAAAAACCAACTGAAACTCCTCCTTCGATCTGAAACTGTGCACCAACCTACATCTGTTTAGCATTTCTTAAAAGCAAAGAAGACCTTTCTCTTCTTCTGTCTTTCTCTTCTACCTGATGTGTTACTTTCACGAGACAATGTAGGAAAGCTAGCAGCCAATGTGTGTCTTTGTTTTGCCAGATATAAAAAACTCTCTTTCCTTAAAGCTCAGTGATCTGCATGTTAAGCTGCCTGTGTGGCTTTACAGACTGAGATTCATTAAGATAAAGCCTTTATCATTAGCAGTAGGTAAATGTAGTAGTAGCTGCACTGCTAGCAGTATTAATGTAATGTATACACAGCAGTATTGCCGTAGTGGTTGTAGTAACGGTAATACTTGTAGATGAAAATATGAGGGAGTGGTAGTATAGGGCGGCAAATACTGATTATTTTTGTTATCAATTAATATGCTGATTACACTTTGGATTAACTGTTTCATTCAGTATCACACCAGACAATGAAACCGAATATTCACAATAGGAAACTTGGAACATGGGAATAATTGGCATTTCCACTTCACAAGTAATTAACAAAGTAATTAGGGATGCACCGATACATTGGCCGGTATCGGTATCGTTGACTGACGGTATTGTCATAATAATCAGAATCACATTTGTTCATGTGACTCAGTGATAAGAATAACAGAGGACAAAACTCTGTGATGTTCTTCTTAGTAATGAGTGTATATTATTGTATCCATTGTATACATGCAGTGCTCAGCTGCCTGCTTGCGTTTTTTCTTGTCTTATCACACAAGTGTGCTGTGCAAGTGTTGTTCCTGTCCTGTGCTCTCTGCGCAATGTAGTAACAAACACAAACACACACACACGCACGCACACACACACCAAGCCTCTCTGTGAAACCTGAGATTAAAGGTTAAGCAATAGGAAATTTAATAGAAACGGTTGCCACCGATAATCCCTGAGGTCATGTAGAAATCTGAACAGTGAGCATGGTGGAAAAAAAAATATTTATGAGGCCCTCGAGACTTTGTAATTCAAGTCAGACAGTACACACACACACACACTGTACATCCTACCTAGATAGTGCAAGGTAGAGGTGTGTTAGGCCAAAGACCTTTCACCTACAAGGACACAAATCACTCACGCAGACCCTGCTCCTTGTCACACTGACCTTTGGCTGTACACAGTGTGTGTGTGTGTGTGTGTGTGTGTGTGTGTCTGTTTGCTTTTTAAATAAAAACCCTGCGTAAGTGGATTCCTATGAGAACTATAGGCAGGAAAAAGGCAAAATGTGATTTTGTTTTTAACAACATTTTAACTTCATTTATGAAGGGAAGTTTGAAGGTTGAGCAACCTGTTTTTTTGCCCAGCAGTGCTTTACTAATGTTCTTTGGACAGCAACACTTGACGGCTGCGGGGGATTTAAATGCCTTGGTCAACATAAGGTTGACAGGAATTGCTGAAGGACTGCTCCATTATAGTTCCTGGGTTTCCGTAGATGATGGATGTGTAAATTTAGAAACAGGGCTCCAGTGAATGACTGAATGAAAGGAAGAATGTAGGCCAGTACATTGTATTCCTGGTGTCTTTTCAGTCAGTGTGGCCATCTTTCTTGACACCACTGACAGTCAGGTTACAGGGAAGCAGTGCTTTGTCCCCTGGCATCATTCATGTATCAGTTCTGTTACCAGTGTTTGTTGTTTTTTCCGCTGCTAAAAGTAATGATCATGAGAGGAATGCAGTCAATAAATGTCAGGAGGACTAATGACAAAGCCTGACAAATGACGATATAGTTTCAGAGGATGCCGTGGTTCAAATACAGGCTCAGACGTAAGAGTGACTTTCAGTAGGATTCAGCTGCACAGGTTACATAAGCAAGGCTGCTGTCATTCTTAGTAATTCTGTAAAACTTGTTTCAAGAATGTTGTTTCTCAAACTCTTTCTCTCGCAACGAATGGAGTGTACACTTGTTATCTGAAACCACAAGCACTCATTGCTGCTATAAGGACATTTTCAGGCTTTAAATAACAGAAAGACATCATCTTTATGTTCAGTTGAATTTGCACCGATTTAACATCCTTTCTCTGCACACATCACACACGTTGGCTTAACAGCCTTCCAGACCTCTGGTTTCCCTAAGGTCAATGTCATAAGGTTTGTGCAACATTTAATTTCAATGTGCTAGCAGTGATTTATTGTAATAATTCTACATTTCAGTCCGTCCATAATTGGTCACTGATTAAGTGTGTGATACAGTGCATCTATTTTCCTCCCCCACTGAATAGATGTCCTCCTTATTAATTATTATTATTGGTTTCAGAGTAGTGTTTAAGTGTCACATGGCTGACAGTAAATACAATTTGAGGAATTTCCACAGTGACAACAGTAAATTCTAGGAAGGGGAAACAAAATATTTCTGTTCCTAGTGTTTCACATAATATAATGTTACTTATTATTACTTCTTCTGGTGTCAAGGAAGAAGCAGCTGGCCTCAATAACAATGCACATGGATCACTATCGAACTTCTTGGTTGAGATTAAGTTGAAATTATCCATTATTTAAAAAAAAAAAAAATTCCAAAGCTGTGTTGACAACAAAAACAATTCACAGCAGTTTATTTGACCCGTTTTTTTTTTTTTTTTAACATTATCCAGACAGTGCACTGCAAAATCTATACTTCTTCGTTCATGTTTGCAGATATTAGGGCAGGTCAGTAGGTGAGAGGAGACCGTAACAAAAAGTTAACCAAACAATAAAGTAGGTGATAGGTGACTCCTGTTAAAAGTTAACAAACACCAACCACTGCAGTGGAGCAGCAGCACGTGTAGAGGTATTAGTTGTAGCATCAGCTGGTAACCTGTAGCTGTGGTGGTGCTAACTAGCGGCCATATACTTGGGTTGGCTTCGGTAACTGAGTATATTTCAGTATTTCAGGTGTTAGATTTGATTATCTTGTCAGGTATTCTGTAAGGACACCGTACAGTACACCTGACTGCAGCCCAATATGTTGTTCTAAATCACCACAAACCCATAATGTGAGCCACAATCAACACTAGATTTCTAATGCTCCTAACTCTCTTTGGAAACAGTTAGGTATACATTACATATGTGTGCTGACATTGCTAACACCACGAGAAACTAACAAAAGCATAAAATACATGTTTAAATGTTGTTCAACCCTTGACCTGAAATCCCCAAATCAAATGTGCTAGCTATAATTGGGAAATGACCTTTGGCTCAATAAACCAGACAGGATCATTCAACAGTCTCTTTTGAAATAGTCCGATCTTCTGATTGTCATTTAAGGGCAATGCTGAAAGCACAGAGAGTACCAGGATAGGTTAAGAAGTCACCAGTTGACTTTTACCGCCCACAGCTCCGGTATGCTGGTAGATACCAAAGATCACTATCTCCACTGATTTTACAATGTTGTTTATCTGTCATTTAATCGATTTGAAGGATCGATTTTGATCATCCTTTTAATTATTTTTCAACCATAAATGCTAAACATCTCCTAGTTCCGGCTTCTGACTTTTGAGGATTTGCTACTTTTCTTTTGTCTTTGTGACAATAAACTGGAATATTTGGGGGTTTTGAGGTGTTGGGCGGACAAAACAAAACATCTGAATACCATGCAATTTTTCATGACCCAGCTTTTTCCCCCTGAGTTTTGATGGCCAGCCCTGTCCTCAAGGACCAGTGCGTAGGATTTTGT
>NW_023339751.1:17337533-17337690 GCF_004916995.1 Morone saxatilis | reverse complement strand
AGGCCATATCTAGAGCCAGTGTTTCGCTTCTGGGCTATTGCAAACATGTGGCTCAACATAGCAGACAACATAGCTTTCACTGCCTCTATCAATAAGAACGACTCATGGTAAGGTAACAAAAACAATGATGCACAAATAAAAACATACCTAAGAATAT
>NW_023339751.1:17337335-17337524 GCF_004916995.1 Morone saxatilis | reverse complement strand
ACACACTGGACCTTTAACACTGTCGAACGTCAAACACACAAATGGACCCAAAGTTATTGCATTACCAACAGCTCAACTTCTTATTACCATGGAAACAAACTTAGATGTCTAAATCAGTCTGTACATATAACAGGCGAAGTCCAGTCCAAAAGTCCAGAATCTTGAACTGCTTTATTATTTTATTTTATT
>NW_023339751.1:17335508-17337314 GCF_004916995.1 Morone saxatilis | reverse complement strand
TTATTACCGACAGACGTATAAATTTAGCCAGCATGAGAGGGGAAGTTAAGGTTATTTGTATGTGAAGCAGCTTGGATTGCAGTGTCTTGGTGAGCTGGCCCATCATCATGCACTAAATATTTGGATTCAACGCATTCTTTTGTTGAACGCTGCTGCTTTTCTACAACAACAGCGTTTTTGTGAGCATGTGTTGTCTTAAACAGTTGCCTCGGTCCTTGTTCTCTTCTCACCTCTGTATTGTGCAACAAATGTAAAACATTAATCTTTCACAGACTAAAAGAATGCTGAGAGGGCCTCTTGGATTTAACCTTCAGTAACCTCATTGTTTCACCATGTCTGTTACAAGTAAAGAGCAAACTGTCTTCATTTTTGTCACTGAATGTTAAACCAGTTCTTTGGTATTTGTTGAACTGCCAAGTGCACAGGACAAGTGGATCAATGAAGGTGGCTTCTAAAAATAGCAACATATGCTAGAACTAGAATAGAAAAGATCCTTCGGTTGAGTTTGTGTTGATGTGATTTTCTTTTCTCAGCTTTTCTTTTTGTTTTTAATTTTGTTAGAATTTTCAAGGCAACAAAAGTACAGATTGTCGTACAAAGCCTAGTTCACTGTCACATCCTAAAATGTATGCATTTATTTAGTTTAGTTTAGTTTTGAAGAGTAGAAATAAATTAGAAATACGCTAATAAAAATTTCTCAGTCCTTCAGCTTGCTTGTTCTCAAACCTCACTCGGTATCTCACTAATGGGAAGCGCCTCCTGGCGTGACCAATGATGGAGGCTCCAATAACACCACGTCTGTCCTGAGACAGACCAATCATCTTCAGATGCACAGTTCACCGGTCCCCCTTCATTAATGTCCTTGTTGCCCTACACAGCATTCTCGCTTTCTTCCCTGTGAAGACCATTTGGGCTCCTCAGCAACTTGGCTACTGGATTTTGATTCAACTGCTCTCTGCGCAGCCATCAGGTAGTCACCAAGGGTGGATATCTAGAGTCTCTTTCAGTGTAGTTGTGAGCCTGCCTCCGCCTGACAGGGCTGATGGCCTGATTTCTGTCGTTCCTCAGGGGTTGTTAAGGACACGCGATTTCCAACGATGGCGTATTGAACAGTAGGTCGGATTTGCTCTCCAAAGGAAATCCTCTCTACGGCGAGTGGAGGCTCAACCCCAAGTCCCTCCCTGGGAGATATTCTGCAGTGTCCATTGTATGATGGAGAGTGGATGTCCACACATCTTGATTGCAATTTTCCCCTGACTATAAGAAAGTGATGTTGCGCCCTCACCTTGCTTTTGTGCCCAAGGTTAGCGAGTCTGCTTACAGCTGCCCGACGCTGGAACTGCTTGCCTTTCACCCACCACCTTTTGCAGAGGAGAGTGAGAGGCGGCTTAATTCACTTTGTCCTGTCAGAGCCTTGTGCATCTATTTGGACAGGACTAAGGGATTTAGGTAAAGTAACCAGCTTTTTGTATTTTAGGCCCCTTCTCACAGAGGGAAGGCTCTGACTTGTCAGCGTGTGTCACACTGGGTGGTGGAGGCTATAATCCTGGCTTATGAGAGTCGTGGACTGCAGCCCCCGGAGAGCCTGCGGGCTCATTCCACCAGAGGGATGGCCACCTCATGGGCCATATAAGGGGCATTTCTGTGGGTGACAGTTGTGCTGCTGCTAGTTGGCATTCCCACATACATTTATTCGGTTTAACCATTTGGATGTGACGTTCAGTCAACTGTGTGCTAGCCCATGAGGAGGGCGGTGGTGTTATGGTCTTTCAGAGCATGCAGTTCGGGAGTGGGCCACATCTCCCA
>NW_023339751.1:17335144-17335483 GCF_004916995.1 Morone saxatilis | reverse complement strand
AGAGATATTCTTCCACGTACCCTATCCATGCAAGCAGGGCAGTGTTGTGAGATACCTGACATCGTTTTTCAGAGAACCGGGGTTCACCTGGTAACCAAAAAGTTCTCTTTCAAACTACACTGCGGTATCCTCACTATGGAGTTGATTAATCAGCTAATCATTTCAACTCTATTTATCAGAGAAATAAAGCCGACTAAAAAAAACTAAGAAAGGCTGATGTACCTCTTAGTTAAATATAGTAGTTGCTTTGCGGTGCATTAAAAAGGTCTTGCAGTATCAGTTGTCTTCCGTCCATGCCAGTAAATCTCACTAGAATTGAATTAAATTGATCAAGAGACA
>NW_023339751.1:17334877-17335127 GCF_004916995.1 Morone saxatilis | reverse complement strand
GAAGCAAGCAAGAGGAGCGGGAGATAAAAAGGAGAAGGGAAAGAAAATAGGAAACTGAAGGAGCAAGAAAGGAGAATAAGCAGTGAAAAAGGAAGAAGCCAAATGGGAGAGAGTGATGCAGTTGAGGTGGAAAGGAGAGAGAAGATAGATGATGTGTATGAGAACACGATAGAGGCTAAGAGATGGAAAGGAAAAGCTAAGTGAAAGAGAAAATAGGAGACTGAGAGAAGAGGAGATGATGAGGGGGGGG
>NW_023339751.1:17316909-17334777 GCF_004916995.1 Morone saxatilis | reverse complement strand
CGGTTGTGATTTTATTTTTTTTTTTTGTGCTGAACTCGATGTTCTACCCTACTAAGTATCCAGACCACACAGTTTTCTCCTGTCCACCTTGCCCGTGCAGTACAGTTATCTGTTAATACCACTTTGATGCAGCAGATGATGCATGCAAAGGTTGGACCCATTCATATCAGACAGGTGACATAAGTTGCTTGTCACTGTAGCAGAGACTCCAGTCTGGGTCTGCAATTTTTAAGTATTCATTTTTCTGACAAATATTTTCTCAATTAATTGTATTTTTATAGAAGTGAAAAACAGCCACTATAATTGGTTTATCTAAATAGCTTGTAATGTTCGAGCGTCAGTCAAAATCCCAGAGATAAACGCAAATGTTAATGGCTAAAACCATCAATATAGAAATATAAAAATACATTCAGTTCATTTTCTTTCAATCAATAATCGACTGTTGTAGTTCTAAGCCAATCAGCAATGTAGTTCTACTGAATACTGCTCTGTATAACATGTATTTTTTCAGCTAAATAATCAACTTTAAAGATATTGATTATTTGCATCAGTAAAATCTTGGGTTTTGTCACATCTTGTTTTTAAGAGAAAAAAAAAGCTTATTTAGAATTTTTCTCATTGACCTTTCCAGCCTTTCCCTGGTTCGGTATGGACATCGGTGGCACCTTGGTCAAGTTGGTGTACTTTGAGCCAGTTGACATTACTGCAGAGGAAGAACAGGAGGAAGTGGAAAACCTCAAGTCCATCCGCCGCTACCTCACCTCAAACGTGGCCTATGGTATGTCTACCCACACACACATTGGTCACACCCACATACTTGCATCTCTTAACTTGTGTGCGTATCTAAGGCAGGGAAAGTCAGATCAGGGACACTAGAAGATACTAGGGTGTTTTTTTACCATATGTGTCGCTAATGTATTGCTTAAGATTTTTTGAATTTTTTTTCTTGGCTTCAGGTTCAGTTCAAGCAGACCATTCACCTTCTAAAGTTACTGAAGCTTTGCAGCACCACAACACAAAGAAATAACATTTTTGTGCAGATGAACTTTAATCACAGCTTTTAGTAGAGTGTGTTTTACTTAGTCGGTATGAGTACATCAGGCCAGAATCCTATTTTCAAAAAATTGGCCCTCCCTCACTCAGGTAAAACAGGCGTCCGTGACGTCCACCTGGAGCTGAGGAACCTGACCATGTGCGGCAGGACGGGGAACCTGCACTTTATCCGCTTCCCAACACAGGCCATGCCCCGTTTCATCCAGATGGGTCACGACAAGAATTTCTCCAGCTTGCACACAACACTCTGTGCCACTGGAGGTGGCGCGTACAAGTTCGAGAATGACTTCAGAACGGTGAGCATATGGCCAGAGAAAATGTCTGATCCGCATTAAGTAAAACAATTGGTAACTGAGAGAGCTGTAACAATAAGTTGATTAGTCCATTAATGAGTTTATCTGCAACTATTTTCATAATGGATGGAATAACTATAAGTAACCCTCCAAACATTTGACAGTTCCAGTTTCTCAAATGGGAGAATTTAAATTGTAAATCTTTAAACTTAACGAGACTTTCAGTTATAGATAACTACGTTAGGCATCTTTCTATCGACCAAATGATTAATTGAGAAAGTAATGGCCCCAATCACTGATCATGCTAACTAGGCCATGTTAAAAGCTCTGTCTCATTTACAGTATACAGAATCAAAGTTCTCACCCGTTATAATCTGATTTGAGCAGTCTTTGAAGTTGATTGAGGATGTCTATACATTTCTGGTGATTCTTAAACATTACTTGAAGTTCATGCATTTGCAGTTCAGTGCATTTGATGCCTGTCTCAGTAGCTGTTTCTCCGAGAACTCTCCCTGGGCACTGCAGCACGAAATGAGCTGAACTAAGACCTTAAGCACACTTGAGTCTTTAAGTGCTTTGAAAATCATTTTAACTTCATAAAACTGACAAATGAATGCTTCCAAGAAATGTGATAATCTTTTACTTTAACATATCTTGAACAGTTAAAACCCCTTTCATTGTGTTTGGCAGCCAAAATGGTGTCCGCTCAATATTTTAACCCTCCTCCATTTGTGCTGCAGATGGCCGACCTGGAGCTGCTGAAGCTTGACGAACTGGACTGCCTGATCCGCGGTCTGCTCTACGTTGACCGGGTGAGCTTCAATGGACACCCGGAGGGCTACTACTTCCAGAACCCATCAGACACCCAGAGCTGTGTGAAGATGCCCTGCACCCTGGACAACCCTTTCCCCATGCTGCTGGTCAACATTGGCTCCGGGGTCTCCATACTGGCCGTGTACTCTGAGAACGACTACAAGCGGGTGACTGGGACCAGGTGAGGAGGGTTGAAAAACATGTCAGCTTGGTTGATTTTAACTGGATTAGAATTGAGTATTTTAATTAAAACTAAATATTGTTTCTAGAGCAGCATCAGTTAAAGTCACTCTATAAAGTCTTAATACTAAAACATTTAAAGTAGTTAAGATTAAATATTGAGTTCAAAACTGGTTTGTTTCAATAAATCAGTGAGTTTTGAACTTGAAGTTGTTTTGCGTGAATGAATATGTGCAAAAGGTGAAGGTGGCTTAATACTTTTTATAGCTTGAGTAGATCCGCCTGATAGGCCAGAATCAGTTGTCTAAATTCCAGCCATTTTTTTTTATCTATGATCACATTGTGTACCTTAGTACTTATGTAACTGTAGGACTAGGTTGTGATTAGATAGAGAACTATTGAAAACAATTGGAAATAAAAAGAGTGGGCCTCCCGAGTTATTGTTACATTTTTAAATTTGGGGCATGTTATTAACATTTGGGAACCAAGCTTTCATGATCCTTGTCCCACCACTTAGTTCACCCCTTAAACTAGTTGAGCCAGCCATGGTTCAGTCAGCCAACCTGTGTGTGTTTAACTGTTAACATTAATCCTGTTTATTCCCTCTCCATATCTTGTTATTTTTTAGTATTTTATTATTTATTGATTATTAAAAGGTTAGAGATTGCCCTAACAGAACTCCAGTGACTCTTGAATAATGGTGTAAGAGATTGAAGTACTAGGAAGAGATTTTAGAGCTGAAGACAGAAGTAGATCTTTCTGTATTCCCTTCTTCTCCATCTAATCCTCTTTCCCTTCTTCTTTATTCCCCTCTTTTAACATCCTCTCTGTGCTCTTTCTATTATTGTCTCCTTCACTCTCTCTCTCTCCGGCTTTATCCTCTTTCAGTCTGGGAGGTGGTACATTCCTGGGCCTTTGCTGTCTGCTGACGGGGTGCGAGACGTTCGAGGAGGCGTTGGAAATGGCCAGCAAGGGCGACTCTACCAACGTGGATAAACTGGTGAAAGATATCTACGGAGGAGACTACGAGCGCTTTGGCCTACAGGGCTCCGCTGTTGCATCTAGGTGAGTGTGATGATGGCTTTGTCACCTGAAAGTCCACCATGTTGTCCCAGTTCATTTCAGCAAGATACTTAATCATTTGAATGCTAAATACACCGAGGGACATCAATAAAACGGTTGTAATTATACTGAAAAAACTCCCTGACCTGTTGTATGTGATGCTGAAGAATAAACTATTTGTGGCATATTAAAGAGCTATGGGACAAAACAAAACCTTCCTAAAGACAACACATCCAGCCCGTCTGCATGTTGATTAGATCAGTGTCCTTATCAACAGTTTCTTTCATTAAAACCCTCCTGAATCACATCTTTTTTGAAATTTCTGTAAGTAAATTAAGGCTGCCCCTTGATGGCTAAAATAACCAGTTATGTCAGTTGATTCATTGTACACAGAGCGATGCACAGTAGGCTATGAACCTTTGCAACCCAGCTCTTGTCATAAAACCAAACATAAAGCTTAATATAAATATGGATGTGGGTAGAATGACGCAGGGCAAAATGACTGCTAGCATGCTCTGATGCTCTGTGCTTCTAGAGAAGTTGACTAAACTTGAACCAGAAGCTGACATCACTTCCTCCACTGACTCTCACTGTGGTAGGGACTTGAACTGACAGGAGATGTGACGGGAGTTATACTGTCGGTAGGCAGGACTGTACTGTGAATTGGCAGTGGCTGTGAATAATATATTTCTCATACTGTGGGTGAGGTATATTGAAGAAAAAAAAACATTAAAAAGTTGAATATTTGGCCTTAACTGGCGACTTATAATTAATTTGGAAAATGGTGATTCTCATCAGTGTTTGATGAACTGAAATGTATCTGTACATAACAAAATAAAAGCGTAATTAAGTAATTTGATGCAAATTATTAAACTAATAATGTGAAGTGGATGAAATCAGCTTGGAACTTGCTGAATCTGCTTAAATTGCTAATTTAGTTTTGTTTTTGTTGCACTGTATGAATGTATGGCTGCACAAACACATGCAGTCCATAACAGAAATAACAAACTACAAATATAGTACGGGTGTATAAAATAACAGCTGAATGCCATAGGGTAAACACGCAAGAACTCACTCTCACTCTAATCTGGGTTTAGCATGTGTACAGTAAACCTGCAGCTCTGTGTTCAAAGGTTGATCCATAAAGCAAAGTGAAAAACAGATTTTATCACAGATTATAATCGCTGTTTCTTGTCATGGTGTTCCTTTCTGTCATTTATTGAAAAACACCCCCCTAAACACCTACAATTTACTGAAGTTACTGTTTACTGTTGTTCTGAAGGTTATTGTGACATTTACAGAGGCTCATGTGTGCTCTGTGCCTGTTTTTTTTTTCTTCTCTTTCAGTTAATTTGCTAAGAGTATATCAGACTTGAATAGTACCAAATGAGGAAAGGATGCCTGTGTTTATGTTTGTTGTTAAATTACATATTTTATTTATATGTTGTGTTTCATATGGTCTGTTATAGTTTTGGTCACATGATGAGCAAAGAGAAGCGAGACAGCATCAGTAAGGAAGACCTGGCCAGAGCCACACTGGTCACCATCACTAATAACATCGGATCCATAGCACGGATGTGTGCTGTCAATGAGGTAAACACACACACACCACAACAACACACACAACACACACAACACACAACACAAACACCACAACACACACACACACAGGGTTTTGGTCACTATCATGCAGAATAATATCCACAACAGGCATGTGTAGTTTATGTAATACTTATACACAAACACATGAGCGGTTATAGTTGCTCTCAACAGTAGCGTGATCCATTGGCACGTGTTCGTGTTGAAATAATTCTAAACACACAGGCACATATACAATGACCAGGGTTTAGAGATTTTCTAGCCACTCAGCATGACTAACATAAAGTCAGTCAAAGTTATGCTTTAAACCCACAGATGCACCTGCAGATACAAACGCACACTCACAGTTTACAACTTTATTTCTTATTATTATTATTATTATGACTTCTTTATTTCTACCCAGGTCTGTGTTGTTGTTTTGTAGTAAGTGCTTAATCAGAGAAACTAAAGACAGATTATTTTTTCAGTTTTACACTGATTTTGTTCCAGCTGTTGGTGTCTCAAAACTCTGGCATGAATGGCGATGAGTTTAAAATAGTCAACTATGAGCTTTCAGTCAATTTTGGGATTGTGGGTGCTAAATGGCACAGAGTGTGTCACAAAAAGAAAAGCTGTTTGATCTAATAGAATAATAGTTTATGCATGGAAATTCATGAGTAAATAGTTACACAAAACAAAAATGGAGCTAAAGCTGGATTTAAAAGCAGCCACGCTCAAACATGGAGTAAAGGGTCAGCCTGGAGTCTTTCTGGGTGCTGTGAGCTTCTTTACAGTGTTGCCTTGTGGCATGGCGATCAAGCAGCATTGTACAGGGCTATCACTGCACACAGAGCTGCAGCAAAGACATGCACACACCTCCACCGTCTGTAGCGTTAAGGGCTAAAATTGGGATTTTGGTATGGAATCTGTAGGTCCAGTTTTGATTTTAATCATCTTTAATATTGATGTAAGAAATTGTTTTGTGTAGGTTAAACAAATACCTACACGAGAAAAGTATTTTCTACTAGTGTTTTCCTCTGGCTGTGGACAGGAATGGACCTCCATCCTATCAGGGGTAGATGACCTGAAGATTGGTTATCAATTAGTCCTGTATTTGCCACACAACAAACAAACGCACACTCATCTTTTCTAAGTGCACATGCAGTTCACAGCCTGAAGATAAGCTCTGTTACAAACAATCATCTTCTTAACAGCAGGAACCTTTTTATAATACTGCTCACAGTGTTTTATCCATTTGCAATTTACCAAAATTCCCTTTCCACTGTGGCTGTTTCTTGTAATTTTACAGGACTTTCACAATACATTAGATAATATTAGATAACCCATTGCCAAATATGCAGAGACTACTCTTTCAATGCAGTTTTTTCCCACTGTGGATGTCAAACTGGAGGTGAAGTATAAGTATTAATTTGTGAATGTAAAGCTCCCACTGTCACTGTCTTTCTCATTTTACATTTACAAATTTATTTTTACATTTTCTGGTCACTCGCCTAAAATATTCCATAGCAGCATTTAGCAGTTGTATGATTTTTTTTCTGGCTTAATTGCAACTTTGAAAGCTTTTGGTGTAATACCACATTTAATCAGCATTTGGTTGGTAGCTGATTTGTCCTTGCAGTGGAGGTTACGCGTCACCAGTAGTAAAGACCATTAGGTCTTTTCCTTAGTAGAACAAAAGATTTACTGGTAACCAGTTCATCAGCTCTCCAGCACCACCATGTGGTTTGGAAGATATGTTGCATTTTTAATTGCTGATGTGTTTAACGTAAACTCTTTGTCAAATTGTTCATGACCTTAAGCACTTGTTCACTTTGTGACTGTTTATACTTACTCTAGAATTATTTGTATACATGAATGTAATTAAAGACAGATTTTATGAATATCATTATATCTGTGTCAGATAGTGTCTGTTTCATAAAAAAGAGCAGTGAACACTATTGTTTGGTGCGATCAGTGTAGTCTAAATGTGTGGAGCAACATTTGTGACATGAACTAGGAATGTTGCAGTTCATGATCGGCCTAAGGGCTCCCAAGACACATCAGCGTTTCATATTTTTAAACATGAATATATTTTATTGTTACCGCATTTGACATAGTGGTCACACACATAATGGGGCTTGATTTCTCTTAATTTACCTTTTTGCGTCTCTCTTCATATCAGAAAATTGAGCGTGTGGTGTTTGTTGGGAACTTCCTTCGAATCAACACAGTGTCCACAAAACTGCTAGCCTATGCCATGGACTTCTGGTCTAAAGGACAATTAAGAGCCCTCTTCCTGGAACACGAGGTGAGCACTCGACTAATCAACTGTAGGATGAGTTTAATCAAGCTGAGGACCTCTAGTCAGAGCTGAAAGAAGTCAGGAGGAAGACTCAAACCTCTTGTCTTTTCAAGCTTAAGCTAATATCCCACATAACACATAAACAACACTCCAGTATGTGTAAAAAGTGTGTGTGTGTGTTTGCACCAGGGTTATTTTGGAGCTGTCGGGGCGCTGATGGAGCTGCTCAAGACAACAGAGGACCCGTGAAGGAGATAATGTCATGACATCATCAACACCTCGACAAGATGATGTCATGTACCCCTGAACGCTGTGATGTCATCAACTCTCGATGCTGTGACGTCATCAACTTTTGACGCTGCTTAAAGGTCTCGTTCACAGAGGCCGCTAAAGGAACACTAAAAGAGAGAAACAGAAACTGAGAAAAGCCATTTTAATAATTTAACTCTTGTAAATAATGATACCTCTAACATCCAACTCCTAAATTTCCCTAACAGAGTCCCCCTATCATAGAGGTTTTAATATTGTAATCTTTAATTTATGGTTTCCTGTAATCGCCTCTGTTGATTCCTGTAGTCAGTCCTGTGTCAGGAAGCACAGTCTTTTTAGTGTTTTTGTTACTGTGTGTATTTTTGTGTGAATAGCTACTGTAGCATTATGTCCTGGAGGCTGTGGTACCCCGGACGACTATTTGTGCAACAGTTCTCTGAGGTAGGATGTCTGCACAGAAATGAAGTTACTCCTCAATGAGTCATCTTTACCACCTTTTCTGCGACCACAGAAACATCATTTGACCACCACTGCCTCCCCCCTTCATCTGCCAGACTGCAGACGGACAGGCTGTAGCTGAAGCCTTCGGTAACTTCTGGTTGTCAGTGGGAGACCATCAAGACTACAGCTGGTGGTCACCCAGCTCCAAACTGCAGCTGAACAGCCGTTGTGGCAGTTGCTAAGGTTTGGGAGGCATTTTGTTGCACAAAAAGTTGCCCAGTTATGCTCCAGTCTTCTAAGGAGTGCACTGAAGCCAAATCCTGTTGAGATTCGTATGGCACCTGCCTCCTTCAACTCAGATGGGAAGCAGATTCTTTCTGTTGCTCCACTGCACATGGCCTTTTTTGTTTGTCTCTCCTCCACCTGCCTACATGTAAACAACATTAACAACACCATATTGCCACGCATGCATACCTAACCTGTTGAGTTTAGTGTTAGCTGATGGGACCAAGACATTGTCTTCCAACAGATGTACACAAGTAGTGTGTGCGTTGTTGATTTCTGTTGACTAGGATCACTACAACTACAGTTCAGTCTGGCTCATCGACCTGTGTTTGTGATTTGTGAAATACAACGGGATGATTGTTTTTTTTTTTTTTTCTCTCTGTGGAGAACCATCTTTTCTTTTTCTGTCGCCCTTCCCTGTCTGTCCATGTCTAGCTCAAAGACACTTCAGCAGGGCCTGTCCCTTAACCCCCCGGCTCCTCTTCCACCCCGCTGCCTTGTTTGGATGTTGCAGTGCGATTTAATGAGGTGTTCAGGCTGAGCTAACGCAGGCCGAGATTAAATTTGCTCCGTGCAAATCCTGGCATTAAAAAGGTTCAGCACTCCTGTTGTAGATGCAGATGTAGAAGAACGGTATCACCTTTTTGGAGACAATGGGGACCAGGATGCTTCTAGCAAAGAGTTGCCCCTCATGTAAAATACACTAATGCAAATTTGCTAGCAGCAGAATCAGTTAACCTACTGTAGATTAGATTAGTGTTTTTACTGTCTAATGGTACAGTTATTGTGCATGACAAAGTGCTGCTTAGGTGAGCTTTTAGATTTCAAGACCTTATTTGTCCCCGAGGGGGAATTAATTTTTTTCCTCCCACAGTCCAGATTGACTAAGTGTCTGATTTACTACACCCATGCAAAGTGTGGCACAAACATCAACAGTTTGCATGCCTCTGTCTATAGTCAGGGCAGCCTGAGTCCATATCCACACTAGCATGTGCACCCTAGAAGGGATTCAAGCTTTTTTTTTCATTGTGTATTTACCAAATACTTGAAAACGATCTTTCAAATTTTAGCGAAAGCCTGAGATTCCAGGATAGAAAGCCACCTTGCTTGCCTGAATTGTCTGTAATAATGTTCTGAGTGGAGATCTTCCTGCCACTTTTTAAAGGAATGTTATCTTATCTGCAACCATTTCGGGGAGTTGAAATAGTAAATTACATGCACAACTCATCCTAGGGGATAGGTTTGCCTGTAATTAATTTCAGCAAACCCTGCTGGACCTTTACAGCCTTTCATCTCTGTTTAATGTCAACGCAGCTGAACTGTGAAGCTGGACGGTGCAGTCTCCGCTGTACACTGCTTTATTGATTTAGCACCACTGTCTACATGCCTTTGCTCTCCAGCAGAGAAACTGTGCTTTTTCCCTTTTGGAATCACTCTTTGTGTAATTCACGTCCATCACTCAGTTCTTGCAGTAGGGACTATTTGCTGTTAAAATACCTCCGAACCATCACTACCAACACTTTTGGGTTAGTTATTTTTCTTTGTTTCTGAGCCTGATGTACAAGTGTTAGTTCAGGACATTGGATTTTTTTTTTTTTTTTTCACCTTCAGTATAACAACAAGGCTAAAATCCTTATCAGCTAGTTGCATGTTGTGCAAGTATTTTGTACGTCTTTGACAAAATCAACCGTTTCTCCTCTTCACATAATGTACCCATGGCCTACACTTTGACCCCGACAAATAACATGTTCGCTGCTACACGCTTTTCTTTTTTTCTTTAGTTGTTTATTAAATGTGTTAAAAGATACATAGGGCAGTTGGATTATAGGCCACATCGTTCTTTGGAAATTGATATTTTAAACGGAAGTTTTTATCATCAGCCACTCACAAAAGACTAACATTTAAAACGTTTTGCTGTGAAATTGAATATGCACCCTTTGCAGCAATTATGTTAGCAAATTGTAGATTGAACAGAAATAAAACAGCTAACAGAAACTCAGCAGCTAACAGAATAATCCCTTCTTTACAGAGTGGGTCCTCTGTAATTCATGTGTCATAAAAGTAAAAATGAGTATTTTTATAGTGTGGATACATTGAGTGTAACAGCCTATAAAAGGCTTCTATAATCCAAATGTCAACACTAATGCAAGTGTTAAAAGTAAAACTGGTGAAACACTGTTTGAGGAGTGTTCTGGACTTTTGCCACCATTTCCTCTGGATTCATTGAATCATAACGTGTTCGATCCTGCATGTGTTCAGGTGTGACGTCACGGTTCTTCTTCTGTTTTTTTTTTCAGTTGTTTTTGCCTTGTTCCAACTCATATTTGGATACCGTCATGTTCAATAGTGGCCTCACACCTCTCAGGTGCCACTCAACTTTTAAAATCAGGCTGGTGTTGGATATCTTGTGCCACCCGTTCTTTTAATCTGAAACCCCCCTGATCAGCTGCCTTCACTGTGTGTTACCCTGGTTACACTGTGTCTGTGCCCTTCAATTTCCTGTATGATTTTTAATTTCAGTTTCTTACCTGCTGAACCTCACCTCAGCGTTTTTGTAACATCGTGCACGCGGATACGTCTTTACGTTTGAGGTTCACTCTTGCTTTCTGTGTCTGTTGTTTGTTTTTTGGTGTTTTGTTTGCCATCATACTGTAACAGATTCACTGCAGTTAACACGCTGTCCGGCATTCACAACTCACCTGCTAGTCTCGAGGGTGTCCGTAGTGCAAGGATGTCAACATCCACTACCACGGCAATGGTTTTGGTACTAAAATTTGCTCATCTGAAAAGCCACAACATTCTTTAGGTACCACAGATCATTAACAGTGAGAACTGGAATTTGGAAAACTGTTGTTTCCCCAACCGTTCTTTTAATTCTGTTTTTGGTTTGGGAACATTTTTAAAAGGTGTATCCTTTTATTATTGCTATCTTGTTTGTTTTCTTTCTCTTTTTTTGTGGCCAGTAGTAATTAATAATGTGCGTTAATGTGTTTTTCCCACGTGAAAATACTCTTGTACTGAATCTCTTGGTTTGATTGTTTTTGGTTGGCACAAAAGAACCAGTGTGATTGTTCCTTGAAATGTAAATCCCTGCTATCATGCTCTGTCAGGCTGAAGAAGCCTTTTGTGATTTGCAGCACTTGTGAAACAGATCCGAGTCTCACTGCGAGTGGTACCCTTTCAAACACATCATCAGTGTCCTGCAGAACCTTTTATCTCAAAACAGGTGAACACCGAAGTAGAAGGAACATTTATTGTATTCATTTTACAATCTGCTGCTCCACAGAGGTTCAGTGCTGGTGTCAGTGCTGTGTGGTTTCGGAAATAGATAGATGAAGACATACATTTGAGAACATGGGGAACTGTTTGAGATGATGCATGGTCTCTGCATAACATAGATGACGTTTAAAGGTGTTCATTTTAAAGTGTACCTTTTATGTTTCCAGTGATGGTGCAATTGCAAGTTATAACATCATTTACATACTCAACTAATACAGTCTAGCATGGGAATATAATGGTTCGGATACTTTTTGGACCTTTTATTATTCTGCTAATGTACTGCTGCAGCTTCAGTGTGTTTGATTCTAAAAACCAAATTAACTCGCTAGAACTGAAAGTCTTCACACCATCATTCACAGCAGTATCACATCTCGCACTGTAGTTGACATTTTTGTAAAATCTTTTAAGTGTTTGAAACATTTTCAGCAACTACCATGCAGATACAGTATAAAGCATTTAAGTGAACTCACTCTTAAGCAGTGATTTTTCTGCTCTCTCTCTCTCTCTCTCGAGTGAACAATGTGGGTGTTTGTCTGCTTTGATAACAGTCTGAGATGTGATTTTAAGAGTTTGGGGTTTGAACCTCAGCGACACTCTTTTTAGGGTTCATTTCCCACTGGGACCACCTGTCCTCAGATCAGTATGTATTCCTCAGTACTGTAAGGAGCTGTGGCTTAAAGAGCCCACCGAACTGCAAATGTTCACGTCATCCATAGTGAAATCTAACCAACAGGCTATGCAGTAACTCATCCATGGATCTCTTTGTCCCTTTCAATACACTCACCTCTTCTCTAAAGCTACCAGAGTTGATTTGACTTGTTTGTAAATGTTTTTCAAAAAAAAAAAAAAGATATGCAACCCTGTTAGTTTTCCCCTCTTAGAAATCCTGTTTGAATCTTGACGGAGAGAATTTCTCCAAGTATGTCCTGCTGATTTAGTTGTTAACACTATTTAAGGCGGATGTACACAACGGGATGTTTTAGGCCAGATTATGAACCAAAAGGAGCGTACCAAGCATGATTTTTCAGTGTTAGAGGTCATTGACACATACAATAAGAAACTTTAACATACCTAGATATCTTTGAATGTCGTGGCGGACACTCGTCTCATCCAAACTTTGCATCTTGTCGGATGAATGATGAAAACTACTTCAAATAGGCTGAAGCTCTGTGAACGATGTTCCTTTTATTTTTGACAGTGTTAGTTTAGGACGGATGCCAAACTGTGAACACCTTGTTGCTGTCAGACCAAACTAGTCAGAGCGACCTTCTGACCTTTTACTTGTCTGTGTGTTTTCCACACAACTTCACTAAAGCGTTCAGGATTTCCTCACAGGTTCCTAATCTGGTCAAACATCCTGTTGCGTGAACACATCCAGCCTTTAAACTGTCTTCTGGAATGCTTGACTGGCAGGACAGACCTTTTCACCCTTGTGTATTTGATTGTACAGAGATTTTGTAAATAATATTAATATGATATATTCTGCACCAGCAATCTGTCTGTTGATAAAGTTGGTTCAACTGTTCAGGGTCAGGTTTCCCAAAACACGACTCGGCACTTCATTTACAATCCCAACGCAGACAGAAGACACGTGGAAACAAACCACTTTCCTCTGCAGCTTTAATACCCTTACCAACAACTTTACCAGAGCTGTGATAAATAATACTCGCAAAAAAAAAAACTTTTAGGAGTCTGTGTAAACCTCTTTGTGGTATGTGATTGGTGAGATTTTGCTCATTAGGACTAGATACATTTCTAGATGTTTTTTCTGTGATTGTCTAAAATTTCTGACATTCATTGTAAGCCTGAATCCACCAATCTGATCTTTTTTTTAAATGTGACTATAATTTTCTCAATTCCATTCAGGTCTATTTTAATTTGATTTAAAAAATAACCATGCTAAATATGTCACAGTTAGTCTGAATGATGGTTGAGAACTAAAGGGGACGTGGTATGTTGACTTAGACCTTTCGTCTGCACTTGTAAGTGTTGAACTCATTACATCCAGACGTTTGTTTCCTGTCTGCTGGATTTCAGTGCCGGTCGTTCACGTCAGCTCCTCTGTGATCTGGATCTGTGTGTGAGATGTTTGGGAAGCCCAGTGCTGGTTGTTAGCATCAGTTCTGCTGCTTCTTTTAACTCTGGTTTGAAAACAGAAAGGGTTAAAAAGAAAAAAAAAAACGACTATAAAAAAGAAAACAGCTCTCTGCCTTGTGCAATGCATATGTACTGAAGTGAAGAGATTTTTTTTTTCTAAAAAGGAATTAAACTAAAACTGGATGAGAAATGTGTTGTGGTTGTGTTTTTACTGAAAGAAAAGGAAGACCTAACATTTCTAAGTTTATGGCAGCTTAAAATCCTACGCATGAAGAATAAAAAGCAGAAAGATTTGACTGACTCAACAGTTGACGTTGGTTTAAGTAACAGTGAACCCGTGATGGTGTGTAAATGAATTGGGGACTCAGATTAGTCTCAAGTGGCACTGACAATATAATCCAATAGCATATAGTATCAGAATAATTTTGAGATGCAAACATTAATCTAAAGAGAAACTACAGAAAGACTATAGGCATGTGTCAGAGCTACTACAAACATGCTACTGTGTAGAAAAAGTCCCATAATGCTAGATTTAAGTCAGACTAACATGTACAAGCCACCATATGGAGTCCTGGGGAGCGTGCCTATGTTCACACATTTCTAAGATTTTCTTTCAAAATTAGGCCCTATGTTCCCACATTTCTAACCCTAACCCTAAAAATCTTGTGGGAGGCTTAAATTTAAGGGAAATGTAGGAACACAAGACCTAATTTTGAAAATGTCCTAGAAATGTGGGAACATAGGCCTAATATTTCAGAATTTCATATACTAAATTCAGATCCCTGTAACTTAAGTATAAGTAGCACACTGAAAGTACATTATTAGCTAAATGTACTCAATGCAGACCAATGGCCCCTGTTATTACTATTGTACTATTATATTACTAATGATGAAACTCCATCATTAGTAACAGTGTATTTCACTGTTGTAGTTGGCATTTCACATACTGTTGGGTTTGGTCTGTAAAAAATACATAACTGAATACATCATATGTTTAGTAGCAATGTTAATGGACTGTGAAATAAGTACAACATATGTATTAAATGTAGTGGACTATGGCATCAAGTGACAAAGACACTCAACTAAGAACATGTATTTTAAATTGAGTAGATATAGGCTGTATGGAAATATAAAAAGAAGCGAGTCAATAAACAATAGTAAATATCCAACAACTGTTTTAGCTAGCTACCTAGCTGCAGCTAACTTTCATCAGCTATTCATTTGTTAGCATTAGCTTGTTGGCTAAAATGGCTCCTACAGTGCTTTTATTGCGGTGTATGGATGATTAACAAATGCTAAAGAGAAAATAAACGTGTTTTATCAGCTGACTGGAGGACAAAGGAACGTGTGCAACATTTCTTTTAACTCTCCAGAGTTTAAGTAGCCTAAATATATCTAACATTATGTAGCCTCTCTTTTTGACTCACCTTTACTGCCCATTGTTAGTACGGCTCTCCACACCAGTATTACGTGAATGGGCTTTTCTTAACTAGGATTTTTATTTTATTTTATTTTTTAAAGTTGTCAGACGATGTCAAAAAACTTTGTAGGACTATTACAGGAGACGCTGAACATCACATTTTTTTAATTGCTTTATCTCCCGTGGTAAAGATAGAGTGCACAGGGCTATCATGTAACAGGCTGCACTGTATAACGCAACATTATTATGGGATTGTTATACAATGTATCAATAAAAGAAAAGGGACCGCGTTAGTATGAAGACACATAAAGAGTTCCGGTGGGAATATTTAGGGACTCCTCCCCCCCCTCCCTCCCCTCTTATCTTCAGGGTGCGGACGCCGTGGGGCCGCAGAGCACCTTCGGGGTGTTTGCAGGAGCGGCTGCAGCGGTTGTGATCGCCTGTGTGTTTGAGGCATGAAGCGGTGACAGAGGAGCAGAGGCCGGCAGCGAGCTGATGTAAGTCACCGCACACTTTATTGTTCTTTTTAAAAAAACTAAATCTTGTTTAAAACGATGGTGCAAGTTCTCTAAAAGTCTATGTGTTACTCCCCCCTGCGTGCATGTCTTTTTTTTTTTCCTTTGGTAATATTTTGGTTAGACTCGATTTGATCTGAAAATATATATCGCCTACCTCATCCAACGCTGCGACAAATACACACATATTCATTGAAAATGGGGAGGATCACACAAAAAAAAGTTAGAAAAATAATAACTATCATTTCCATTGTGGTCCTTTCACCTAATGAATTGAAGTATAGTCAATATAATTAATTATTATTATACAATTAAGGGGGGGCAGGAGCTCGGTCTGTAGGAACTTGGCTTCGGAACCAAGTCCAGCACGGACCACAGTATGGACTGGCAGCTGGTTCCACCTCCTGTGCTCTGCCTTTGAGCAAGGTATCTAACCCCTAACTGCTCCAGGAGCGCTGCTACGTGGCAGCCCATCATCACCTCGCCATCTCTCCACATTTGCATGTCTATAAGCCCTGTGTGTGTGTGTGTGTTTAAACAAAAAGAGTGAAAAAATAATTTCCCCATTGGGGATTCCAAGTATATCTTCTTCTTCTTCTTCTTCTTCTTCTTCTTAATATTTAGGTAAATATGTTTCTATCATACAAAACAACACAGAATATTTTGTACCTATGTGTTGAATTAGAAAATAAATGGTCTACATATACTATTTGTAGGCTGCAGAATCCGTTTTAGGGATCTATGTTCAGATGAATGTCATGTGCAAACATGTTTTATGGCCATTGGAGTTAATTGCTTGTGGTGAACACCTTTCAGTGAATCTGAGTAAACTCTGCTCCTGTTTTCATGGCTAAGTGCCAGTTAACTTTGCAGCAAGAGGGGAATTCTCTGTAGAGGACACACACACACCTACACACACACACACACACACACATGCAAACTTTACAACCTGTTAGTTTGACTAGATAAGGTTTTTTGAGACAGATGATAAAGCAAAAAAAGCTGCCAGAAACCTTTGGTCAGGTGCATGCGTTTCACCAGCACAGATATGCTTGCTCTTCAAATCTATTCTCTTTTTATGTTTGAAATAAGTTTTACGTGTTCCTTTTATTGCTTTATTTCCTAATTGAACGTTTGCTGTCCTCTAACTGAGGACTCTCTGCCCTTTCCAACCTTCTTATCAATACACATGAACACACACTGTTTGTTTGTCTATGTTCTTCGAGCTCCTGTAATGGCCCCAAACCAGACCATGTAGCTGAAATGCAAAGACGGCACAGCTGGTGTGAAGGCCTGAGCTTTTCAAATGGAAACACCTACTGATTCATAGATGTTTCACAAGCATTTTAAACACTTACCAGTTACTCCACCAGTAGTGTGGAGCTTAGGCTCGGGGCATGACTATCAAATCAAACAAGCAGCAGTGGTCCAGTTCTTTTTTCCTGAAGTAGAAGTACTACAGCAATACGTCACTGCGATTCCTCTACAAGTAAAAGTCCTACGTTCAGAACATTAAGTGAAAGTATTAAAAGTAGTATTATCAGAAAAATGGTCTCTGCCGGACATTTTTGGTTAAATATTGTTATTGCATTAATGTGTAGGGCACATTTTACTGATAGATGTTTAGGTTTGAGCTTATCTTTATTTATACATTGTTGGGTAGTTTATTCTACAGCAATGCTTCATATTCTATAAGATCACCAATGTGTCATGGGATTTCTTAAGAGTCAATTTTCATGAGCTCAGAAAAACAACCCTGTTTTCAGCGTTGTGAACGTGCATTTTAAAGATAATCCATGAGGGGTTCAAATGTTTCTTTAGTTTAATAAGTAGGATAATTTTCATCCTTTATCCCAGACAGTCAATCAACATGTCTGGATATACATGGTTTTTACTGGAGAGGAAGTTTTTTTTAGCGAGTGTTGAAATCTAAATCGCTTACCAAAGAGTCATTTGTGGCTACTTTAAGATGTGTTTTATTTGACAAACGTTCTCCACAAATTACTTGGGTTTCACTTTTTATTGTTTGTGAAGATCCTCCACGGCACAGTACTGTTTTGTCAGCACTTTCCATAAACCTACTGGTTTTGACTTTGACTGCTTTGTCGGGGGGGTGGGGGGGGGTAAAATGATCGAAGCTTGTTAATTGCTTACGGTAGCCACAGGCCTTTAGCCTTTGTTTGGGGTCCTTTTCAATGAGATAGTGAAAACACACTTCCATGCTGTGGTGAGAAAAGAGGATCTTGTGCTTTTTCGAGGATGGGAAATAGTGGGTGGGTC
>NW_023339751.1:17316291-17316809 GCF_004916995.1 Morone saxatilis | reverse complement strand
ACAGGGAAAAAAAAGAATAAAAACTACTGGTTTGTACTTCAACACAACAAAAACAGCGCACAGCAAAATATACAGTAGATGGATGGACAAGAAAGGAGCTTTAACTCTATATGATGCTGACATATGATGCTTCATAGTTTAATTTTCGGCCTGTTGTATTTTCTGTTTCCTCAGTGACAGCTGAAGAGGAGGAGGTGCCCCGAAGTTCCCCGAAGATCTTTAAGCAAGCCCAGCCAATGAAAACGTGCTGTACATTTAGAGACAAAGGGAGAACATTGAGGAGGGGAGTTTTGACGTCCAGCATCCTTTGTAACAGAGGGGGTGGATACTGATGTCAATCTGTCTTGTAATTGGCTGGAGCGATGGCGGTCACCAAGGAGGAGAAGTTTGAAGGAGGCAGACAGGCATCGGGGGCCACAACCCCGCCGGAAGGTGGCTGGGGCTGGATGATCGTCGCTAGCTGTTTCCTCGCCACCATCTGCATCCGGGCAGTGACCAGGTGAGTGTGTGTGTGTGTG
>NW_023339751.1:17311736-17316229 GCF_004916995.1 Morone saxatilis | reverse complement strand
AGAGAGAGAGAGAGAGAGGTGAAGGATGTGCAGAAATGTCACAAATTTAAAAAGCACACATATACGTTGTTTTTGTACATAGAGTTGCAGGGTTTTGCTTGTCGTTTGTTTGTTTGGCAGCACCACGGCTCAGCCCCTACTGGGTAAACTGTATAGGTATACTAATGATGCAGCATAAAGTTATCAATCTGATGGGCTATAAATCTAATCTTCAGTTACTTAAGAATGCTTGGTTTTATGGGTCTAGAAGATTTATGGAAGTGAGAGTGAGAGGAGATTTGAGGCACAATAGATTGAGAATGAGATTGCATCCTCTGACGTACAGTTCATCTGTTCTTCTAGACTTTACATGAGGCAGTTGTAGCTTCTGGAGTTGCAGGAGTGTGGCACACAGTTCGGCCATGTAGTTGATCTCAAGGCTTTGTGTTCTTAGCTTTGGTCATTAACACCTCTGTGTTATTAGTTGGCGAGCCTCCATTTCCACTCCAGCACACATTGTTTAAGCCACTAACCTGATTCAGCAGCAATAGTTTATTTTTTCTACTAAGACTTTGAAATCCTGCTGAGATGTTTCCATCTTCCAACTTTGCACAGTCAGCACATTTCCTCTACAAGTCAGGCTGACACTGATTTCCACTGCTAATATTTGTACATTGAAGAAGTGAGAACAACAATTTGTGATATAGATATATTTGTGATAAATCCAACTGAAATCACAGTCATCTCTTTTGTTGTCTAATATTATATCACCATATATTTCAATGTATTATTAATATTAATAGTTTTTCATTATTGAAAGGAAGAAAAGCATTTCTTTTTCGTCTCAGCTTGAGAAATGGTTTTAAAAAAGGTCTATTTGACATAGTTGCTAAACCGTGTAATCACAGCAATGGCTTACATTGTGGTAAAAGTGGCTGTGAAACAGGTAGACATTTTTTTGATCTATTCAGCCCACCGTAACATTTGGAAATGAGTAGCCACACGATTAAATCACTTTATCCCCATTCAGGTTATCGGAGGGCTAAACCGGATGTTACCGGCCGGGCTGTGCTTGCTCGGATCTAGAGAAATATTCAAAGGTGGCATTGACACTTTCAGGGGTGAAGATTAAGGTCCACCTCTGCCCATTGCATGCGATACCAAATCTCATCTACCTTCATAACTCGCTATGTTTCTCAATATTTATTGTACTCCTTGATCAATAAAGGAATAAAATTGTCACAAGAGAGTACACCACTGTTTGTTAAACCACTCTCAGATTCAAGTTTCACTTTGTTGACCTGTACTAGCATTTAACCTTACATAATAGACAATGAGATTCCTATAAAACGGCTCAGGCAGGACAGAGCTCTCAGGTTGGTGGATGTGAATGACAGCCATAAACTAATAAACATACTCAACTCTAGTCTATCAACTCTGACATGATGCTGACACCTAATAAGATCTGAGTCATCTGATCACCAGTTTATCGCCTAACTTATAGTGGTATCTGTTTGTTTCAAACCAGCTGCATAATGCTAATGATATTGATAATTGCGGGGGAGATTTTCTGAGGAAGAGCTTCCAGACAGTGATAACATTTCAACAATTCAGCAAATATAAAAGCTTTTTATCAATGTGACCTTTTTGCAGATTGTTGTGTAAATATGCAATAAATCCAACCTCCCCTGGTTTTGTTTCCAGATGTGTTTCCATGTTCTTTGTGGAGTTCCAGCTGCACTTCGAGAAGGATTATTCCTCCACCGCATGGATTCACAGTCTGATCGACTCGACCACCATGCTTTGTGGTAAGACCATCAGTAAAAGTGTCTGAAGGCAGTTAAACCAGATTTGGTAAAGCAAAACTTACTTGTATTTGTTGGGGGATCCCATGTCTGTTGTGGGCTCAGGGAATTTTTACAATGATTTCTTAAATGCATGAGAATTTCTGAGCATCTTCATGCTTCTCATAAGCCCTTACCTGAATGAAAACATCAGACACATGCATTCTGTATTTGTCTGTCACTGTTTTGATGCAGATCCAGATGCAGATTGAAAGTTATAAAATGTTATTTGATGGATATAGAGTACATCCAGACAAAACCACAAAGTGTATGAGTACATCAAACCTTGAGTGCAATAAAACATCAGGTTAAATAAAGTGCACAAAGATGCAAAAACAATTATCTCTTTACAGACTGTGTACCCTTCATATGTTTGAGCTACTGTGTGTGAACTGCTTAACCATCAGTGAAATAAGAGTAATCCACACAAACTGTGTTTCCAGCTCCTCTGGGTGGTTTCCTTGGGAACCATCTCTCCTGCAGAGGTACAGTGATCCTCGGGGGTCTGCTGTCTTCTACTGGTCTGGTCCTCAGCTCCTTCGCTTCCAGTCTTGAACATCTATACGTCTCCCTGGGCATCGTGACAGGTACACAAGCCCCTCACCTACCATTATACCTGGGCACAAAACATCTAACTTCCAACGCACGATTCCTAAAAAAAAGAACTCAACAATGTAGGACAGAGAAAGAACATTTGGTGACTTGGCCAGGAGGAATAATGCTACACATCTGACCAGTGATGTAGTCTAAAATGGTGTATCTGGGTTTAATCTCCCTCTTGGTGGCCTTGAGTCTACATATGCAGCTTAACCCTGTTTATGAGAATGATTGTCTTTTCAGTCTACACTCCATCGCCCCATACAAGAACATACTGCTGTTTAAATACTACAATTAATTAATTAACAATTAAAATTAAAATTAAAATACAACAAAAAATATATATCAGCACGTCTACATAGGCACTGGATGAGCCTGAGTTGTTTGTTTGGGAGGGATGACATTTCATGTTCCTGTGGGGGTTGAATGTATTCATTGTAAGTTGTTTTGGACAAAAGCATCTGCGAAGTGAATGTAATATAATGTACTGTAATGCATATAGCAGGGCGTATCAGGGCATCGTATTCTTTTGACAGCCAAACCTCTGATTAGATTTGGCAACATTTGGCAGATTCTGCCAAATTCCAAACCCCTTTATCCATCCTCTACAGGTCTTGGCTTTGCTCTTAGCTACACACCAGCCATAGCGATGGTTGGAAGGTACTTCAATGAGAGGAAAGCTCTGGCCTATGGCATCGCCCTGTCTGGTAGTTACATCTTTACTTACCTGTTGCTTTGTTTTCTTGTCATTCACACCTTATGTTCCCATCCTCTCTTCACTTTTCTCCTTACCTCCTCCTTCTTCTTTTACTTATTTTCTGCTGTGCTTTTAATTCTGTTTGGAAGTTCCTCTACCCATGCTTCTTCTACCCTCCTTGCTTCATTTCATTCCATCAAATCCAGTTTCACCTCATCTTCAGGTACTGGCATTGGGACCTTCATCCTGGCTCCTGCAGTCCAACTGCTTATAGAGTATTACTCCTGGAGAGGAGCTTTGCTCGTCCTGGGAGGATTTGTTTCCAACCTGTGTGTCTGTGGTGCTCTGATGAGGCCGCTGGAACCAAAGGGAGGTAAAAGGCAAGTCCTCTGCTCCATTGCTACTATACTGCTTGAGATTATTTCCATGCTAGGATTGCAATTTAAGATTATTTTTTCTCATGGACTAGTTTATCAGTTTTGTTTTTGATTAATTGATTAAGCAGCTCATCCATAAAAGGACACACAATTGCTTGTTTTGTAAAAAAAAAAAAAAAACAGTCCAAAACCCAAAGATAATAGATTTACAATTAAAAACATCCTTAAAAGTTTTGCAATTTTGTTTCATAAATGACTTATGATGATTAATCAATTATCAAAATATCTGTTGATGAAGTTAATAAACTAATTGGTCACAGGAATAGTTATAATCAAATACAATTTTGGGGAATTTCACTTGAAAAAAATAAAATAAAATAAAAATAGTCCATCACATAACCTCCTGTAAAACTACAACTTGTCATTAATTAGACTTATTGTTAATACGGGAGCTTAAAAAGTGCCAGTAGGCAGATTTTCCTTTTTTACTTTTAACAGAGTCAGGCTAACTGCTTCCAGCCTTTATGCTAATATTAAGTAGAGGTATCCTGGTATTAGCCCCATAGTTAATGCACAGACATGATGGTCAATATCAATTGTAATGTAACTCTCACTAGAAAGCAAATAAGCATATTTCACAAAATCAAACGAATCCTTAAAGAATTAATATATACTCAGGTAAATTTTGTGATCCATCCTAATGTATTTTCTTCTGTTCTTTTCCATCTAAAGGATGTTGGAGAAAGATATGGCAAACCTGGAGAAAGACTGCATCACAGTTAACACCAAAACTTTGTCCAGATGTCACAGTGTTTGTCTCGAGTTCAGGGAGGAGTTTGGATTTCTCATGTTACCCGACTTCTTGATTCTGTCGGTGTCCCTCCTGTTTCTGGCATATGGCTGCAGCGCTCCATTGGTTTACCTGGTTCCTTACAGCCTCAGTGTGGGAGTGGGGCACCAGCAGGCTGCCTTCCTAATGTCTATATTTGGAGTTAGCGG
>NW_023339751.1:17309535-17311633 GCF_004916995.1 Morone saxatilis | reverse complement strand
GTGTGTGTGTGTGTGAGAAATAAGTCACAGGTATTTAATGCAAGCCCAATACTGATAAATCTCCTTTCCTCCAGGTGTCTGAAGAAGTATCGCATGCTGAGCTACATTGTGGCAATAGGCCTGGAGGGGCTCTGCTGTATGTTTATCCCCCTCCTTCACTCCTTCTCCCTCCTGGTCCCATTTTCCATATTCTACGGGTACTTTGACGGGGCGTATGTTGCGCTCATCCCAGTGGTGACCTCTGATGTGGTTGGCTCCACCTACCTGACCTCCGCTCTGGGTGTGGTCTACTTCCTACATGCTATCCCCTACCTGGTCAGCCCACCAATAGGAGGTAAGTCTTCATGAATTTATTACTCTAAGTACTCCAGTGTTTGAAGGTGTCTTGCTGTCCTACACATGATTTCCTGCCCATTTCACCCTACAGGATTGTTTTTTTTTTTAAAACACCTTTCTGTTTCTCTGTCTTTAGGTTGGTTAGTTGACAGTACAGGAAATTACACAGCCACCTTCTTCCTCAGCGGGGCTTCCTTCATGTTCAGCTCTGTGGTTCTAGCATCTGCCCTGTTAGTCAGACGCTGCCAGAGGTCCAAGTCTAACTCAACTGCACATTTAAGTCCCAATCACATTACTCCTGCTGCATCTCAGCAGGGCATCATATGACAGTGCCACTCAAGATGCCGCTCCTCCATCTGCACAGAAGTGCACCTCCCCATGATGTGCATCATACGACGCCTATCTGTTTTGAACTTAAGATTCAGAGTTCAGGCTCAACAAGAGCCGTGCCCAGAAGAACCTGTGCTGTTTTATTTTTAAGGAAGCAATGTTGTGACTTTGAGATGCACAGATTAAGTTATAATGACTTGTTATTTCTGTTGTTTAATGTGGATATTTTGTTTTCTAAAACCAAAATGCTTTCTTACTTAAAGGGCCAGTGTTTAATATTTAGGAGAATTATTTGGCAGAAATGCAATTTAATATTCACATTTATGTTTTCAATAATGTATAATCACTTTACATTGGCCATTTTTTACTAAGCCATTAGATGGGGGGGCAGAGAAAACTCAAAGGATAATTTAAGAAATTGACTGATAAAAAAATCCAACTGGAATTGCCTGTTACAGTGTCTTTTTGTAACTGTTTAGTTAGTTGCACCCTGTAGTTAAATCCTGTAGGACCGTCAGAAACAAAAAGCCACATTTGCATGGCGGTGTCCGGGTTTGTGCTGTATTAATGAATACAGTAGTAGTGACACGTAACCTGGAAAATGTCTTTATTCACCAACTTACAACACAAACCACCTTTCTAAGACACGTGTGAGAGATGCGTAATGGATAAAAATAACCCAAGAAATAAAAGATGACTTGAATGAGCCCATTAATGGCCTGTTTGAGTCATGCTCCTAAGGATCTCTGAAAAAAAATTCCTCTTTCCATATTGTGAATAATAAATGTGTATAATTTTGACTTATTGTAATAATTATTTGACCTACTTTTACATTTTTCATCACATCCTGTCCGACCAAATTATCGTACATATCATTGATGGGGTCTTAGATTTTCTTCAATGATTTTAGTTCATGTAGAAGGGTCTCTACCACCCCACATACATAGCAGTAGACTCAGTCATTTAGGCAATGTGCGCAGTGTATGTCCCGCCTAAGGACAGCGCAACGTGGAACAGTGGACTCGCTGCTCACACCAGGTGGATTCACACATTGGACGCGCTGATTTTTTCTTCAGTTCAAATTCTTTACCATCACTGATGGTTCACCAAGACTTGGAGTAGAAGAGCACCACGTCTGTGAGGACATGGACATGGTAATTTAACTATGCTTTTAATATATGCTTTATTTTTACAGTTACCTTGCCTGTAAAATTATACTGGTCCGATGTAACGTAGTTAATGGCTTTATTTGCTGTCTGTGCTGAAAGTGTCATTATGGCAAGCCAAGTTAGCTCTCCTTACAGGACACTGTTTTTTTATTGCAGCCAATGGAGCTCCCTCTACTGGCTTTTACATAGAATGCAGGTTTAAGACACTTTTTGGCTTCACTTCACAGACCCAGAAGCTCTGTCCATTATATATACTCTCAATG
>NW_023339751.1:17308139-17309435 GCF_004916995.1 Morone saxatilis | reverse complement strand
AATGCAGGTTTAAGACACTTTTTGGCTTCACTTCACAGACCCAGAAGCTCTGTCATTATATATACTCTCAGTGGTTGAGACCAGCTGGTTGCTGGGCAGAAATTAAACCCTAATTGTAACCCTATTTTAAGAATTCCTTAAGATATTAATGGAACAATCAATAATCACCTTGCACCAGTAATATGTCTTATATCTCTGTATGTTAATGTTATTATTTACAGCAACAAATACCAAAACATATGAGACATTTCAAGCAAAGTGTGCTGATGCTGATATTTGCTGCAATAATATCCAAACTCGCTGACCCTCACTGTACCTTGCATTGCTCTGCCATACATTCCCCACATTCATTGTGGAGTGAATAGGATGTTTTCTTTTAAACAAAACCCTTCAAAGAAAAAAAACCCACAAACAATAGTTTATAGGCAGGGGAGAGTTCGGAATAAAATAAGGCATAGATTGATGCTTGTCAGTCAGTGCTTAAAGTCATTGGCACTGCAATTTGATGTATTTTGAATTAGATCAGATGATTCCTGGGAAAAAATAGTGGCAGTGATTTTTTGCTAACTAGTCTTTGTGTATTTCATGTCAAAATGGCTGCTGTGAAAAAGGTCTATTCTTTCCTTAACACCTGGATCATGTTTTGATCATCACACACCTCTTTTAAACCAAGGAGGAACAGCTAAACTGTCCTTGTAATAAGGACAGGCAACCTCCAAACATCCTTCTCTGGGTCACAGGAGTTTGTCATCAACACGCCCCGTATTGACGTACTGAAGATGTACAGCAGCAACTTCATGAAGGACAAATACACCAGCATCTTCATTCAGCACCTCATTCATGGAGAGTTGCAGTGACTTCAGTCTAGTGCTGTTTGGAGATGACCAATGACAGAAGTGTGAAGAAATCTGCATCAGTGATGATCTATTTGTTCATGTAAACTAACAATATCCTTTTTCTTTTTACTGTCTGGTTTTCTGGAGTATTAATAATAATATTAATGTTCTAGTCTAGTTTACTGTTCTGTTCCTTTTATTCTGTTTATTATATTCTATTCTCTCAGTTATGTTGAGTTTATTCTAATCTGTTCTATTTTATTATATTCTGTTGGTTCTATTCGGTTCTGTTGATTCCACTCCATTATATTATGTTCTTCTCTGTTCTGTTGATTCTATTTCATACTATTCTATTCTATTTGCTGTGTTCTATTCTGATCTGTTCTTTTCTGTTGATTCTACCAAAATCTGTTGTTTTCAGATCTATTTAGATCAAATTAGATTAGATAGATACTTTATT
>NW_023339751.1:17305847-17308004 GCF_004916995.1 Morone saxatilis | reverse complement strand
AGTAGGTGGTCACATAATGCAGGGTGTTTGGTTCTGTTTAAATTATTATCTTCCATTCTGTTCTGTTCTACTCTGTTCCATTGTATTGCATTGTATTCTATAGTTTCTCAGCATTGAAAAAATATTTTAAACTCTAGCTGCAATCCATTATCTCACCAATTCATTTATCAGTGTTAATCAGTGAGAATAGAGATGTACACTACATTTCTGGTTTCATATAGTTTCCTGTTGGCAGTGGGCCAGATATAGACTTTACAATATCACATGTAGATAATTTTAGCAACAGTGGTGTTATGTTTCCAGCGCTTCCATTTAGCACTGTCAACATTCAACAGTGAAAGAGCAGCGAAGGGGAAAAGTGTTTCTTTCTTGTTTTTCAGTTGATTAAAGATGGGAGTATAAATGCCCACTGAATATCCATGATCAAAACAACTTTACAGTGTATGCATAGATCCTGTAGATGGCTGAATGCAACAAGTTCATGCTGGGAAACAATGAAAGGCAAATAGTTGTAGATTGATTAACGTAGACTGAGGGGAGATTGCAGATTTTCATCACAACATGACCATGTCTGACATTCTCCAATTATCTATCCACCTCCTCTGAGCAACTGTCAGCTGAAGTTATGAAGTGAAAATGTAAATGACATCCCTTCGGCTGTGTAGAAGCCATAGAACAAAACAAATTAAATGAATTAGCCGCACATCCACTCTTTGGTGTGTTTTTAAGATGTCTGCAGCCACTGTGTGTTGTCTTCTTGTTTGACAGACTTCTCTGTTCTGCACCATGCAACAGGAAAAAGTCACTTCAGCCACTGGGGGGCAGTAGACTCATGTATGCAGCTTCTGGCTTTTCAGTCCATCAATTACTGTGTGAGTCTGCACATTGTTTCATGTGTTAAAAAAAGAAAAAAAGTTATACAAAAAAGTATTCAAAACAAATGGTCTACCAGCAGATGGCTACTGGACTATGAGGAAGTGAAAATACTGCTCAATGCAACAAAAACAAAACAAGTTTAAAATCGACAGAGAAAAATTCTTTAGTTGCATAATAAAATAGTGTGGTTGTACATCATGATTTTAGTCTGAAATGATAAATGATTACAGTGTTTTACAAAAGAACAAACGACTAATAGACATCTGAGATCTGCAAAAAAGAAACACTTAATTCAAACCTATACAATAATTTAAAAAACAATGTTGTCATTGTATGGCACACACATGGTTCATACAGTCTGATTCAGTTTGAACCCGTTACACTGCTGTGCTCCATCAAAACACTTTTAACATTTCTACTTTTCTAATGATACAGTCTGGATTTGAGTTTTTCAGAGATATTGTTAGAGTAAAGTATATGAATATATATTGACCAAACACAACACACAAGACCACTGTGCACTGATGGAAATATTTATTTCTCTCCACACTGTAAAATCAGTCAATACAGGCACGTAAAATCAGAACAGATCATATCATTAATAGAATATAGTACATAAACTGTGTAAAGCACTGTGCCACATCACAGGTTCACAGGTTACCTCTTGCAAGACAGTGAGTGAAGAATCGTCTTGAATGGAAAATCTTGCACAGACCCTGCATCACTTTGATTGCAGGCTTCCTCAAAGGCCTGAATGAGGCGTATCCTGCCACTGGAGATCGACTATACAGTTGGATTAAGGAAGAAAAGGATGGTGGAAGGTATTAGAGTGAAAATGAATGCTGATGATGAAACCAGTTTCGGACCAGAGCAGATCAGTGGAAAAGTGTGTTTCATAAATTGGTTCAGAGGTGTGGTGTTTGGAAAGGCAGAGCCTTGAGATGGTAAAGAAGTGACATAATGTGAAATCATGTTAGATTTCTGTGTCTAACTGAGAGAAGTGTTTGTGCTTTGCAAAAAGTGTGAGGTTTTGCTTCTCGAATGTCAGGTTTCACTAACTGTGTTATTTTTAAGCAAATTTCATTAGGAGAGGCTTACTCATTGTCAAGCTGTTGATATAATAATTGTGAAGACAAAACCATAAAGGTTTTTGTGTGGTATTACAGTAATTAAAAGAAACAAATCGATTCTTAAACATTGCAGCAGATAATGGCTGACTGACTGTGAAAAGTCAATTTCCCTCTGACCTACTGCTGCAGGTTCAAACAAACACACACACAC
>NW_023339751.1:17305643-17305777 GCF_004916995.1 Morone saxatilis | reverse complement strand
TCTTGTGTGTGCAGCATTTGTTATCTATGTATATAGCACAGTGAACTATTTCTGTTGTATTGCCTGTTGACTTTTATGCATCTGTGTACCGGTGCATTCAGATTGTGTACAATCATGTGTGTATGTGTGTGTGT
>NW_023339751.1:17305190-17305543 GCF_004916995.1 Morone saxatilis | reverse complement strand
ATAAAGAGTTCATATAATGTACGCATATTTATACATTTTTATCAAAATGAAACCAGAGGTCAATCAGTCAATATCTCACTTAGTTACTAAAAATGGAGGATGCCATCTGTAAAAGTATTTTAAGGATACTGTTGGTCATGTTGTCATGTCACAAAAAAAGCTTGTTGTTGTCGGTCTGTAGATGTATTCAGTGATGTTCTTTATGAAAGTGAGAACTCTGAAGAATAAGAAGAAGACGAAGAAGATAGATTGTGTTTAAGTTTTTTTTTCTATCGAAAGCTGATCTGGAGCAATTGCCTAGATCATCAGATAACCTCAGAGGTCTAATACCACAAATATTATCTCGAAAACTG
>NW_023339751.1:17298506-17305167 GCF_004916995.1 Morone saxatilis | reverse complement strand
GAAGGCAACCTGCGGTGTCTGTAGACATAAAAGGCTCATTCTAAGGTGAAAACATAACAATTCCTATATTCATGTGATTATACACTAATGAAAACATGGAAATGTATATAATATTTAATTTCTTACACACTGGACCTTTAAAACAATACCTGAGTTAATTATTATAATTATAATAAATATTATCACATTATACAATTGTTTTGTCCGAAGTGTAAGTCGATTCAACCTCCATATAAAAAGAGATGTCATCAAGTAGACCTTTTCCAAAAATCACAACCATGTCTTTCTAGTTCTGATGAGATGGTTAAATTACAGCATAGATGTTTCACTGCCACCGTTTCCTCCATCAGAAGGTTCTTTACATCACCTAAAAGCCTCCGCAGGCGTCCTCTATGATCAAACACTGTGTGTGTGTGTTTCAGACAGAAGTTTCCACTGTGTAGGTGGATGCGTGGGAGGCAAGCGGAGGAGGGGTTTCCTCTGAGGTTGGCATCCCCGAACACAGAACAAAAAAACAGAAGAGAAAAGGACTTCCCCCTGTTTCTGTAATGACACATACACACAAAACCTCATTTTTTCCTGTCTGCTGAATTAATTCAATGGTGAAACACCAAAGCACACAAAAATACATTGTAGTACTTGTCTGTAGCCCCTAATCTGAATCTATTCCAACAAGACATTTTGGTCAGATTCTGCACAGCTTTGCATGAAAACAGGATTTCTTCTTCTTCATCATCATCTTCTCCCTCTTATTGCTGTCTTTCTTACAGTCCCAGGTTTCAGTGAACACTTTCAGTCCCAATACCACACAATGCATACATATAATAATACAAACAGGTGGATACAACATTCATACATCAGCATCCTGTGTTCACTCTCAGGTTATAGACTGCTAATCCACATGGGGGAGGCAAAGCCAATGTGATGCTTGAGCAGAGCATTTGAACATGGCCACCACGTGGGAGCATGTGCTTTTATACATTCTCCAACAGAGCAAAAAGCTTATCAATTATTAATGCCTGATTCCTCTCTAAACCTTCTTCTTCTATTTTTGTTTGTTCACACAGGCAGTGAGAAAAGTTTGGCCTAATCATTTCCATATGCCAGATCAGTATCAGTTTGCCCTTTGCATTGTCCCCTGTGATGCTTGTGCAGTGTATAAAACACTTTCCCATTAATGTTCATATGCTGTTTCTAGCCTGGCAATAATATATCTCTCTGGAGAGAAGCTTTCGGTTCTTCAGGATGAAAATTATCAAATTCTTATGCTATTCGAACCAAGGTCTACCTGCTATTTCAATCCAAAAACATGAATAGGATTATTGACTTTAACTATTATAGTACTGTAAGCCCTAGTATAAAACAAGTTTTAATTTTGATTTAAATCAAATATTGTTTGCTACTTTAAACACAGACACCATAAAAGAAACAGAACAGCACTACTGATGTCAGCCAGGAAACGTGATCTCTCTCTCTCTCTCTCGCTCTCTCTGTCTGCTCTCTCTCACTCGTCTCGCAGCTCACACACGGACACACACACACACGGACAACACACACAAAAGACACCTGCGTTGTTGGTTTCGACACTTAGGTGTCACTCGCTGAGTAACAAGCTGGTTTATCAGTGCTGCAGCCAGGTGCATAATGCCACTGTGGCTGTGTGGTCGGCTGTGTGCTGCTCTGCTGTGTGCATGCGTGTGCTTGTGTGCATGTGCGTGCTTGTGTGCGTGTGTGTGTGTGTCCATGTGCATGTATGTGTGTTACCACATCACTCAAACACTCTTCTATGTGGGAAGAAAAACACTCTACAAAACACAAGACACTCCTGAGGAAGCACAGATGAAAAGGACACAAAAGACACTTCCACACACACCCACACTGTATGTTCCCTCATTAAATCTTTATCTTACTCATCTTATAGACTTTATTTATTACCTTTTTTCTCTGAATTGTATCTTACTTGTTATTTTGTAGTATTCCAGCTGTTATATTTACTGCAGAACTGTTTTATAATTTACATGCCTGAAATAAGGTAAACATAAACTTAAGAGATTTTCACGTTTTGATCAACGACATAAAATACACCAGTAAATACTCAATCTTTGAAGTTTGAAGCTCTTACAAGTTAAAAAAAGGCGATTGCTAACAAGTGGCTGAATGAGACTACAGAGGTTGTCAGCGACATTAAATGTCAGCATGCTGAACAAAAATACTTATCTACACACTAGTCGTCCTTTACTGCCTCGTTATTTTTATACTTGCGCTCTTGCAAATTATTCTAAGTAAAACTTTACAACTAGATACCCTGACTTGGGTATGGAATCCAGGATCTCTGCAGAGATCTCTGTCCTGTGGTCTCTGTCCAACATTGCAGAGTTGCCACGCTTTTCAAAGGCAGCAATATCAAAGTTGTACTGTGGTCCACTATGTCATACAGTTCTTCTTTCCTCTGTTTGCAATTCCAGTTCAAAATAATGGAAAACAGATTTGATAAGCAGCACTGTATCTTTCTCTTCTTCCCTTTTTCTGAGTTGTTGTAAGTCTGGTCTGAACGACCGGGACAAGGTGATCATTATAGAGCACCAGATTTATCTGAAACTCCACAGCTCTTGTACCATCAGGTACCAACAATCTCATACACCATCAAAACAACACCACACACACTCTCAGGGTGCACAATTCAAACAAAGGAAACTACTGTATATACTTTGTTGGTAATTTCACACATAAACCACTGTGTTTCATGCAAAGTTTTTAATTCCACTGACCATTAACTTCTGCTTAACAATTCACAAAAGACCCAACTGAAAGCTGCTGGTGAGGTCTGTGCAGAAACTTATCTTTGTATACTTTATTCTGTTGATCACCTTACAAAAATGTATGATTTATCTCTCAATCTTCAATAGACATGTGTTCAACTGAGGGGAAGAGCAGGGCCACGAAGCCACATCTGGTAACACGTGCTTCTAAGAACCCAGCCCCACCTGCCCCCGTCATCCTGTGTGACCCCCCAGTTTCCTCTGTGCAGTCCTTCTGCTTCCTGGGTACCATCATCACCCAGGACCTCAACAAGAAAGCACAACAGAGGATGTACTTCCTGTGGCAACTGAGCCTGCCAAAGACGATGATGGTGCACTTCTACACCGCCATCATCGAGTCCATCCTCACCTCTTCCATCACCATCTGGTATGCTGCTGCCACTGCCAAGGACAAGGGCAGACTGCAGCATATCATTCGATACGCTGAGAAGGTGATCGGCTGCCATCCCTCCAATGGCATGCAGGTAAGATTGTGGCTGACCCCTCATGCCCCGGACACAGACTCTCTGAAACAGTTCCCTCTGGCAGGAGGCTGCGGTCTATCAGAAGCCACAAAAACAGTTTCTTCCCTTCTGCAGCTAGTCTCATCAAAAATACCCCCACTGACACTGACTCATGAAACCCACCCTGTATATATGCATTCCATTAATGCACTTGGTTTTTCTATCTTGCACATTGCTAAAATATAATTATATGTCACACTGCTAGCTTGCAAACTTATTGGTCAATTGTGTAAATTTCTGTAAACAGCTCTTCACGCATTTAGTATCCGGCCATTTTGTACATATTCTTCACTCTTTGTATAAAGAGGCTCCTTTTTATTATCTCTATATTTTATCTTAATCTGTTTTATCTTTATTTATATTTTTATTTTCTATGCTTCATTTCGATTCCTATGCACCAATATACCAAGGCAAATTCCTCCTATGTGAAAATTTACTTGGCGATAAACCTGATTCTGATTCTGATTTATTCATATCAACATCAAACATTTAATTAATTAATTTAATTTATTTGTGCTGACTTTATCAGCACCTGAAACCTGTAAGAGACAATGTGACAGTAGCTTTGATATGTTAACATATATTGCCCAGATAGGTAAATATACATAGGTACCCATGGAACAACAGAGAGGTAGTAATAATGATAAAAGACTTAATTCATACTACTACTATTACCACTACTACTTCTACTAATAATACTACTACTATAACTACACTACTACTATTACTACTACTACTACTAATAATAATAATAGATTTTCCTCCTTGACTGAGCCGAGAATGTCAACATCTGCTTGGAACAGATTGGCTTATTTGGTCAGTAAGCATAATATAATAATAATATAATTGCTTTGTCCATGTGAGGCAGCATTTTGGGAAAAATGAGACTCCAGATGTTTTATTAACGGCAATTAAAAAATCTATTTGACTGGATACAAAATAAACCTGAATGAGTCCTCATTTGATAATAACAAATACTCAGGCTGGTTTATTGAATTTCAGAGCTTCATATCTCTTCTCTCTGTACTGGACTGTGGACTGTAAGTGCGTCAGATGTGTCAAGCCTTTGTCTCAGGACACACTGTAAACTAATTGTGGATTATATCTTTAGTTAATTTCATTGGCCTGAAAAACTTTTGTCTCAAACACCTTAACCATAAGACTCATAGTTAACTGTTCTACTTACTTTGATGTACTTACTTTACTCATACCCTGACTTTGTGTTTTGCAGACTTATGCCATCCTTTCAAAGTTTTTTAGACTGCTTGCCCTTTTAGGGGTTGTTTCCCAAAGGTGTCTAGAAACAAATGTTGATTGTCAGTCAGGTTCACTTCAGTTGGACTTTCAGCATTTTTATGAGCCCTGACACAATAATTACATTTGCTATATCTAACTTTAAAGTTGAACTGATAAAGGATAAAAAGTTAACCTAGACTGAACTGCCTATCCTTATTTGATCAGTAGAAACCCATATAGTCGTCATGTGTCTCCATAATGTATCCATATTTCTGAATTGTATGTCTGTTTTTTCTATAATAATCATATTTATTGGTGTAAAAGTGATAAAACTGAACTTCTGAGCAGCAACTGCTGGCTTGAATTCCAGAACAAGGCATGAAATGTAACTTGGGGACAGTGGAGCGATCACACGATCTTTGACCCTAAAATAGTTTGAGCACGGCAAATGATTCAAATTATGATATTTTTAATAGTTAGTGTTTAGTTACTGCTTGTCACTAAACACACTACTACATTGTTTCCCTTAAAATTTTGAATTTGGTATAAAGTATGTGTTGTACTGCTGCCAAGGTACCCAGGGACAGTCAAGCCTTGTTTCGTGTGGCTGTGGACTAGCTGTGATAAGATATAGTTTAGTTTGGTTGAGCTCTCTTCGCCTTTCCAAACAGAAGAACTAATGTTCAACAGATTTCAGATACAGGCTGTCACCGTGACTTAATGGCTGTCTAACTAGTTGTCTAGGACTGTGACTAAAGCCGTGATCAGTGGAGGCCTGTAAGTCTGATCCTTATCTGAACTCTTTGTCCTCATCTGTAGCAGAACAGTCTTCACGTTCAGTCACAAGACTTCCCTGCTCCACTTGACATTTGTAAGCGACCTTTGTTGACCACTGAAACCAGAATGCATTAAGTGATCACTCGCAATTTGGACAAATCAGATTTTTCTCGCATTGAAGACAGGCGGGAGATTCAGTTGGTTTGTTTGGTGGTTGTGGTTCACGACATATGGGCAGATATAATATTGTAATTAGGTTAACTAAGTTACACAGTTCATTTCAATAAGAACAGTCATGAGAGGCATTTTCAGGCCAAGCGAGGGGCACCATGTGGACAGATGTTTATGTTGGAAAGCACCAGATCTCCATGGCTAGACTGAAAATAATTATCACCAAAACAAGGACAAGGAGAAAAGGTGTTTCTGCTAGATGAATGGTTCATATGGTGTGGTCCTGCAGCTACTAAAGCCAAAAAAAGGCTCATAAAGTCTATAAAAGTTTGTGAAGTAATTTAAAAGATGTTTCTGATTGTGTAACTTGTATTCCCTTCGGAACACTAGCAATAAAAGTTCAGGTTTGTAAGAAGTGTTTCTAAGACAATTTTTTGGCATTTTGTCCTTATTGCATAGTTGTCAGAGGAGATACAGCCAGGAAACAGAAGGACAGAGGGAGAGAGGGGGAATAATATGCAACAAAGGTCTCCGACATGAATACAACTACAGCCATATGGCATGTATCACAACCATTAAGGCACCAGAAAAACCCTAAAGGGATTGTTCAGGGTTTTTAAAGTGGGGTTGAGGTATTATCCTTAGTCAGTGTATTACCTACAGTAAATGGCAGTTGGCACCTACTGTTTGGAGAAGCAGACAGACAATGAAAGGCTGGGGGAGGTGGGCCCTCCTCCTCTGATTAGAGGGCATTAATACTCTTTCTTTTCATAAATGTGATGACGTAAAGTAGTCCCAACGGTCGACTCTATGTCAGCATTGGCTGACACAGATATCTGGTTATCTGCTGTCTCGTAATGTCCAATCATACTCATACAGGTGTACATTGCAACCATTATGACCTGACACATATAGCTATTACTCTGCTGATGCACTCATACCAGCATCAGTACGTGCCGCAGCTTCCTCTACCACCCTAGCCTCTTTATCTGCTATATCTTCTTGGTATTGTTGACTAAGATTCAATATACATTTATGGATTTAATGGGAGGATCAGTTCACAGCAGAATCCTTGTTGCTGCTTAGATTCTGTGAGAGCTCCCAAATCAAACTATATAACCAATATAACCAAGCTGAAGAATAGTTGTGGATATT
>NW_023339751.1:17297866-17298377 GCF_004916995.1 Morone saxatilis | reverse complement strand
TACTTGTATTTAGCTGTAACATGAGATAATGATGCATTACAAGACCACTAGCTGTCACATGAGAAGGGACACACTGCATTAATCTATAGTTAGTTAATCCATCTACTGTATTTGTCACGCCCAATATCTCAGATACCACTTTTAATAAAACTTTTATAAATAATGCATATACTTCTGCATCATCCCAGTAAGGTGACACTAGTTGACTAAAGTACAGTTAGAGGGAACAAAGGGACTTATTTGAATATGCCCGCACAAATTCCAGGAAAACATTTGTTTTGTTGATAGCGCTACATTGTGGCTTTCTGATCGGCAGTACAAATATGTACAAATATGTAAAATGTAAAAATGTCCTTTCCAGGTGGCAGAGTTCCTAGAGCTGAAGTTCACACACACACACACACGTGTTCACAAAGCAATGTCTGATACGCAAGTATTAATCTGTAGAAATTGGAATGTGACGTGCAAAATATTAAGGCTGCGTTCTCACATGTTTTATACTGTTACCACA
>NW_023339751.1:17297465-17297830 GCF_004916995.1 Morone saxatilis | reverse complement strand
CACACACACACACACACTAGCAACAGATCATATATTTTTCTCATAAACCACTCAATAAGTTATAAGTTAAGTATTTTTTTAGTAGTGTGTCTGTGTGTGTGCTTGTATTTTTCTCAATGTGTAGGGATTGTGTCGTTTGCGAGGCAGAGAGAGAAAGTGAGTGATTAGATGTATCTGTGTGTCTGCATCTGTGTGTTTGAATGACTTTGTGATTTGTGTTGCTGAAAGATGCCACTGAAAACATTTTTTTTGTTTTTGTATATTCTTAAAGCCATTCAAGGCAAAGAAAACCACACACATTTTCACACCTTTAAGACCAATACTTTCCAGCCTTTCTTTTTCACCCTCCCACCCACACACACACC
>NW_023339751.1:17289394-17297397 GCF_004916995.1 Morone saxatilis | reverse complement strand
GAAAGTAAGAAAGAAAGAAAGAAAACAGAAAGTAAAAGGAAACAAGATAAGCTAGGTTGGGGGCAGGTTTGGTCTTTGAAACAACCACAGTGTAAAAATATTGTGTTTAAATATTAAAACCTCATAGTGCGCAAGAAACAACACAGATGAAAAACAAAGTTAAAAAAGAAGCACAAAAAGAAAAGTAAAAGGTGTGCTGCTTTGTTGTGGCAGATTTCTTTGTCTTGCAGGCTGTTGCCTTTTCTCACCTGCTGCTTCATGTTCACCACAAAAGATTTATGACCATATATAACTGTAAAAAAACTGTACGTCACAGTAACTTAACTGAAACGTTTTATGTACACTGCATCATATTGTCCAAATTTTGATGGTAATTCTCAACTATGCAGATGAACATTCTTAATTTTTTCTGTATATTTTGCTTTTGTCGTGGAGTATTCTGCTGTTTTTATTTTCTTACATATTGTATGTAATATATTGTGAATATTGTGCGGCTTACGAAAATAAAAACAAGAACGCACTTAAAGTGTAATATTTGTGAAAGGAAAAAAAAATGTCTTTATTCCTATGAAAACATATTTCAGCTTTTTGGCTTTTGCAAATCCTGCGTACCTCCTTTATGCTGCTCCATGTTCAGATTTCAGTTTCATTCAAATGTTTCTATAGTTATAAAGTCAAATGTGTTGTAATAGTATACCATAATAAATTCATAACTGAAACGACCCAATTTTCCTCTGGCATCGTGAAATTAATCTGCCATAAGTTTAACCAGATGCTGATATTGTAAGACTGTTTATGTTAAAATCTCTGTTCTTTCTGACTTTCTACATAAATTCACTTCATTCACGTTTGTAGACTGACAATCTTTGAAACAAACAAATCAGTTGCTCCTTCATTAACTTCTTTTGTTTTGTGATGCACTGTGACAGTGTGATGCATAAAGCCTGTCCGTTGAGTTGTTTTTGCATTACATTGTACATTTTGACCTTTAACCTAATGTGATGATCCTGTTGTTTATTTAGCCCCCCTGTGTGTTTCTGTATAGTCACCCTGGAGCAGTTTGCTTTGGCTGTTGAACGGTGCGTACTGCACCTTGTTCACAAAGGTATGTGTGTGTGTGTGTGGGCAGGTGGGTGTAATGTTATGTCTGTTTAACAGTATACACACAATATGCCTGTGTTCCCATCTCAGTTTGTGCACAGCATGTTGCAAGTGTGTGTGTGTGCTACTGCATTTCTCATTTTTCGGGGGGTATGTTCTTTGTTGTGTGTATATGTTCGTATGGTTTTGTAGAATATTGTGCTTTTGCTTGTGTGTGTGTGTGTGTGTGTGTGTGTGTGTGTTTGTGTGTGAAACCAGTTTTCCACTCGTCTTCTGTCTCTCAGGCTTGTAGAGGAAACCCTGAGTTCTCATTTTGAGTCAGCCCACTGTTCTCTATGGAAACTTCACACACACAGACACATACAAACAAATAGACATGGCACAATGACGGAACATGGCGTTAACATGTGTGCATCTGTCAGGTTTGTTACAGATTAAAAATAAATTACAGGTCTAAATATAACAAGCAAAGAAAAACAACCACAACGAAAAAGTTATCATGTTAACAGCTACTGCCCGCAGAGTTTAAGGTCTTTGTCACACAAATATTCATAGTTGCCTCCGCTATATGACTGGAGGCAAAAAAGCTTCAAACATTACTCACAATTGTATACTTTGCAAGGTTCGTTTGCACCCTGAGCTTGTTTGTCTGAACCTGAAATAAAACCTATTTGTTGTGTTGATGTCTTTGGTCCATTCACGCTCATCTGCCTATTTGCAAGCAAAATGAGGCCTGTAGACAGACATCACATGCCTCACAACACAGTTTCGGTAACCTGTAATCAAAACAAATCTGTGTAACTTTCCAGCCTACGGTACAGTTGGTCACTTCTGTGCAATGAGCGACTGCTCACTGAGCAGACTTCATTTTATTCTGCACACCTTTCCAAGCAGTGTTCTGATTACACAGTGGCTGTTGTAAAAAGAAAAACATGGACAGCTTCAGCATGGGAGGGAGAGAAAGCAGATATCGCTGCCTTATAAAGAATATTACGAAGAGAAATACCATATTACTCACCACTTTCTTCTCAAGCCATACTGTGTGTGCTTCTTGTCTGAGCTGAAATTTTGTCTTTGTGGTTAACCAGAGGTGTGGTCAGGAAGAGCAGTAAGGTTTTCACTTACTTACTGTACTAGCAGGAGGTGGTAAGGGAAGAGCAGGTAGGAAATGTCGGTTCTTGTCTTACAATGTCTTTGCAGACCTGATTAGTGATCTGTCTGACATCAAATTGTAACACAGTACCACAGAAAAAGCCCACAGTCGTGATACACTGAGCACATGTCCAGCACTAGCACATTTTCAGTATAGTGTAATCACCTGAATACAGGAATCGTTGTGTTTGCGTTATCTTAAAATGAGCTGTATTGTTTTGACATTGTAGGTTGCCTTCTGTGGAGCTATGTTGAACCGCCATGTTTCTACAGTAGCCCAAAATGGACAAACCAAACACTGGCTGTACATATGGCCTTTCGTGTTTTGTTGTGAGTTTCACAGCCACCATAGTTTCTCCTACAGCCTGTTCTCGTTCCCAGGTTGTCAAATCAATCTGCAACTTCACCACTAGAGGCCACTAAATCCTACACACTGGTCCTTTAAAGGCCCATTACTCCTTCATTAGAAAAAGCTAACGTTGGTAAGCAATCATTATTTTGAGACACATCACCCAAACTCAAACTTGTGTTATTTTCAGGGGTGCTCAGTCCCCCCAGGCTCCCCTGTAACACAATTATTTCAAGCATGAGGAACTTCCCCCATCTCCTTCTACCCATAATCCTGTGCAGAGGCAGGTTTGCTCAATAACTCACTCAATATATGCAATGTAAGTCTGGCTCTCACATTTTTTTTAACATGGTTGGGTGTAATGTTGACTCTTTAAATGAACTACTTCTTGATAATAATATAATAGTCTGAGTTTGAGCGGGATGTAATTTTTGTATTTATGTAGTAATATATTATTAGTATCTTTCTTCACGTGGGACTAAAACCCCACCAGACCCCTTGCAGGGGGAAACACCGAGGGCACATTCTACTCTCTGCTTCTCTCATCTGATTATATACATCTCGCGTCTGAAATATCACATTTTGGGTTTTTTAAGGGAGTTTGTGGTGGGTTTTATTTTCCCCTCGTGTGTGGATGTGTGGGGGTTTGGTGTTGCAAGAGACTGGAGAAACAGTGCAAGACGGCGAGAGAGATGCACAGTTTCACATTTGTAACGTAGAGCAGTATTCAGTGTTTCAGATGAGAAAATGTCATTTTGTTGAAAGGAGCTGATACCGCCCTCAGTGTCTATTTTGACATGTCATCACTTTTCATTTTAGTGCAACATTTTCTTTTACATGCTTGCTATATATGGTTTTAAACTTAAAACCAAAAATAGCTTCAAGTTTAAAGTGTGGAAACGGGATTTTCACATGTAAATCAGGTATTGCCATAATTTGCCTTTGACGTCAAATGAATAGTGGATGGTAGCTTTCTTATAAAACAAGATTTGAATATGGACAAAAAGCATGTTTAGCACACATTGTACATTGTAATATGTTTGCTCTTTTCTGGTCCTGCCACTTTGCTCAAGAACACACTTCAGGTTTCAGTGTGCCCGAAACTAACCAGTTGGTACAACGTGTCTTCTGACCACGTTCATAATTGTTTAGTAGTTTATACCTGTTTAGAATAGCCCCTCTTACGGGTGAGGCGAAAAGCCTGCTGCTATAGCTTCCTGGCTGCATCACACATCACACACTGATCTCTCCGAGAAGTCTCTGTGTTTTGCCTGTCCTTGTAGTGTTGGCGAGATGAACTGTACAAAGGGGTTTAACGGCACTCACTTTCGGGCAGTGTCTGCACAAAGTCATTAATGGTAGCACACAGAAGTAGTTGTGAGAAGAAAGAATAAAGGTAGCTTGAGAGGGAAGTTCAGACATTGCCCTATATTCACACCTCTGCACACCTGGCCAGTCACTGACTGGGGGTGTTTGGCTGTTTTGGAAAGTTTGTACTCGGTTTTGAACCTACAACCCCCTGTTCACAAGCATGATTAACGGCTCTCCAGACTATCATTCAGAGAAAGTATCCCTGCCTATTTCAGAGTCCTTGTATTGTGCATGCCGGCTCACACTGTCATGGCTTTCGGGGACATTTAAGTTATTCTTAATGCTATTAGTAACATCTGAGTGTAATGTGGGTGTAACATGTAATCATTGTCATCATTAGAAATGCTCAAATGTTTCTTTAATCAGAAAGATATGTGCTCAGATATCATAAAATGTGGTGTTATTTGTATTGTATTATAAAACCTGACATATATATAATGTGATTACTATGAATATGGATTAAATGTGATGTAGTAAGGGACACAATGTTAATTATTCAGTAAAGCCATTGACAGATTAATGGACTGCACCACCAACCAGTCAAACTTTGTTAAAAGCACTGACAGTAGATGCACAAAGGAAAGCTTTACCAAACACATTCAGTGCTTTGGACAAATAGATCAAACTGTGACAAATGTACTGTGTATGGACAGATAAACTCAATGATTTTTGTCAGCTTATTCAGTCAGATGTGATAATGTTGACACAAAGGTGTGTGTACACCTCACAATGTGTTTTTCCACTCTTTGCTTTGACCTCATGTGGCAGTTAAGACTTAACACATGAGCACTGTAGAGACCATCTATTAGAGTAACCATGTCTATTTTTCCATTTCCTCTGTTCACACTGAGCTGTTGAGGTATCTCACTAACCACATGCTTTTCTTTTCCAATAACCAAATTGACTTTCTACTCACAAAACACAGCTCAGAGTGTTTCTTTCCCACACCACTGGCAGTCTGAAGATTTGCATTTCAACTGTCCACTTCAACAATTAAATAACTGCTGCTTTGATGCTCTTCACAAAACAATGTTATTTATGTATCTTCAATACAGATGGATGGAAACGTAACTCAAACCCAATCATCTCATTGAAAAATGTAGATGCAACAGACAAATAAAGGTCAGTCAGGCAACATTTAACTAAGTAACAATTATCAACATTAATGAATGCATGCTGCAGTTCTAATTTCAGTGTCACATGGATTTATGTTCACAATGCTGGAACTGAAACTTCAGTTTAGAAAACAATCTTACTACAAGGTTTATTAGCTGTTTAGGGGGGGTTGCTCATATCTCATTATCTTTATCAGCAGAGTTTGTCAAGTTGTCATGGAGTTTTAAATGTTAAAACATTTTGCACTTTAAGGACTACTTGTCCATGTTTATTTTTCATCAGTTTATCGGAAACTGCAGTTCTGCAGATCTCATTGCAAGGTTGCTATTCTGGAGCTTTTAATAACATCACATGTTCTTCATTAGCATATAAAGTTAAATACAAAGTCCTCTGAAAAGAATGTAAAATTTCAATATTTACTGGACAAACTCTCTGCTGAGGAAGAATGAAATTTGCCTGTTTCAGCCATGTTTTCCAGTCTCCTGCATGTCTGACGGAATAGATGCGCTTCAATTTGAATCAACGTGTAACAGCTTGCGTTTCACTTACATCATATGCATGGAACCGTATCTTTATGCTTTAAGTCTATTTTTGTCCATTTTACGTGCATAACAACAATAATCGGGTTGTGTAAGGCAGGTGTCCCACACTCAGTACAGTGCCCGAACACATCCTTTGTAGACAGATGGGGACAAGTGAACCTGTTGCTGCTCTGCTAACGTGCTGCTCATGCTATGCCTCCTGTTCAGACACATTGTAACTGTGCACACAAACAAACAAAAATGCTGCTTTGAATGTCTGCGATTGCTTTAAGGTTTTGCTCTAAGCTGCCTTCATTGGCAATTACAATCATATATCTCATCATTTTGGTGAAAACAGACTTAATTTGTTACTTTGCAGTGATTCGACTATCTGGTTGCTCAATGTTTGCCATGTAATCCGCAGCTGTCAGGATCTATTAAGCAATTAACCATTGGGCTGCCAACCACTGACTATTGTTATTTTTATGATGTATTTTTTGTGATGTGATCAGTTACAGTAACTGAGAATGAACTGTCTGACTGACTTTGCCCATTTAGAGTCTCTTTTGTGTCTTTTATTCTTCCACAAGCGAAAGACAACACCGTTCCAAAGGAAACAACTAGATGGTTAAATCTGATTCTCAGTGGCATTTTTAGTTGGCTAGTTTTTTAGTTTGTCATTCTGTGCTTTTTAGCAACAACACTTAGATTAAACTACAGGCAAGGTATTTCTTCTCATGCAGGCTCAGAACATACATGCATGTCAGCGTTCACTGGGCTGTCAGCTGTAGTAGCTGTGGTGTGTTCAAGTGTACATTTTAATGGAAGATGAGGCAGCATTTCTATTGGTCTTTGGTCTTTGGTCTGTTCGGTCTGTCAGGACATGAAGTATAAACAGTGCGCTGAATGGACGCCAGCCCAAACATGGCAACACTAAAGTACAGCATTTAATTAGCACGCTACATGACACAGGGTTTGTGTGTACACAGGACTGTGTCTGTCACTACTGTTTGATCACAGCAAAGTGAGAACAACTGTACTAGCAGACTGCTGGAACTGATCAACAAACATACGTAGACACAGAACATAGACACATTCATGCACGTAGCAATACAGTCAGCGCAGCCAGATGGAAATGAATACACAGAATTACAGACAGAGTTGTGAGATAAAGATCGAGAGAAGAGACAGAGGGAGTCAAATGTAGTAAGAGCCAGACAAAGAAACGAAACAGACAGGCTAACACAGAGAGATTAGTTGGGATTTTAGATTTGTTATAATGGACTTATTTGAATGCATGAAACATATAATGTTCCATGCATTCAAATAAGCCTAATCCATTTCTGTGCAGTGGGCTGGTTGCCAATCAGTACACAAAGTAATGTAGTGTATCAGACATTTTTCAGGGTATTCAGACTAGTAGATTAAAGAATGCCGTCATGCAGCAACAGACTGTAACTGTCCATTTCTAATCGACACAGAAGATCTGCTTCAACATTGAGATGCTGCAAGGCCCAGCAGCAAACACACCACAACAACACACTCACAGATTTTTTACAAAATCTTAACATGTAAAACTGCTCAATAGATAGTGATAGCTAAAGAGTGACCAAGGGGCAGCAAAGGGCCACAAGTCAGAGTTGAACGCATGGCTGTTGCAGCAAGGATTCAGCATTGGTATGTGGGGTAGCAGCTCTACCAGGTGAGCTACTAGGGCCCCCTTTTGAAAGTATGCAGTATGTTATTTTTACATGTTTTTTCCCATTTCTTATGCTCATTTTCTCATTTAGAGAAAACTTTTAAAAAGGAGCAAATTGGTCGATATTAAAAAGACCAAAACTAACAATGAATTCATCCTAATAACAATTTTAAAGTTTCCAGATCTTGACATAGCTTATGCCTCTGCACCATTGACCTCCATTAAAGACAACTAAACAAAAATATTAAAAATCCGTGAGCTACACAGTTGTACACATTCCGTCTTTGCTATGAACACTGAGGCTGTAGTTTACTTTGAGGCAATCCCATATTCAGCGTCCTGGTGCCGCTAAAACTCACTAGAGCACCAAATGTGTGTTGGTCCGTGGCTGAAAATAGGCTCTAAGAAATGCACAATTTACTCCTGTTTGAGTTTCATTAGTTAGAAATACAGCACCCTGCTGTTTGAGGAAATTACTTTGCCAATCCAGACTGTTGGTTCAGCGACAAAGTGCAGAGTGCACCTGTCAGTCAGTCTTGGAAATATCAGGTGGACAGACAAAGTAGTTTAGAGTAAGAGGATCTCTCAGCATCATTTCTGTATGTATGTATTAAGGGTCTTACCTATGACAATGACGGATAATGGTGGATAAAATGGCAACTATATGCGAGCACTGTGCAACACGTGTGGCTTA
>NW_023339751.1:17263499-17289308 GCF_004916995.1 Morone saxatilis | reverse complement strand
CGAAACTGTGAATTTTGTGAACCGTTCTACCCCTAGTATTATTTCAAGTATTTAATTTGTGACCCATTCAAGCTTGCATGTGATGTCTTGGTTACAATCAATTGCAGCCTTTATGAAAGTCAGCACAAACCCATCTTAAAACCATGAAAAATGGGAGCAATGGGTGTACATGTCCATGCAGATTAGAACCCAAGAAAAAGAAACTGAGTCATGTGAAGAGAATACCCTCAGCTGCAGTGTGAGCAGAGTCGGGCTGACATAAAATGGAAAAGTGATATAGAAGTCAAAGCATGTGTGTGTGTGTGTGCTTTTCTGTGTGACACATAGCTGTGATCTCTCACAGCATGGTGTTAGGTCTTCAGAGTCACAGTGCTATTGTGTCCTGACCTCTCACATTACAGCTAGTCAATATTATTATGGACACACACACACACACACACTCTCTCTCTCTCTCTCCCTACTGGTCCAGGTGGTCGGTATTGTCTTATGGGGGAGAAGGGGGGAGGGGTCATGGTTCACTGCATGGGAACCGATTGACTTTCCATTAGCTCAATGACCAGCAGTAAATATCTGTTAAACATGCACACGCACACACACACACACACACACACACACACACACTTTTGAAATTAAATGTGAATCAGTGTTTCAATTATTGTTGTCATTGTTTGTTTTTTATATATTTTTTATAAACATACATATTCAGGAAATTAGGAGTCATTTTCAACCCAAAGTAAAGTCTTTAAATTGCAGCAAACAACTGTCAAAAATATATTCTATATTCAATAATTCTGGCTTTGGTATCTGGCTTTCGATACCAAAGCCAGAGAATATTCACATTTCATTCATTATAACAAAATAGTGGCCAGTAATCAATATGGATCTACTACTTAATCAACTAATCATTTCAGCTCCAATATTTATATTTGAGAAAACAAACTTAATTCAAGGTCCATATATTATTCTTTTTTTGATTTCAGAAGCATCTCACAGGCTTTGGTTTTGGTTGCTCAATTGTCATGGATTAGGATGTAGGTGGCAGTAAAGAGGCATTTAAACTGGTTTATACGAGTGATTATTCTAATCAGCTTTCCTTTTCCTGGGGAACTTTGAGGAGGTAAAGGGGAAGGTTCTCTATACAGCTCTAGTGAACATCTAGACAGGAGCAGGACAGCATTAAGAGGAATAATGATGCAGCATCTGCAGGGCAGAGTATGGCAGGGTTTAGGTGGAGAGTGCAACATGGAACCCTGGAAATAAATGTTGTTTTTTTCCAAACTAAGTTTAAAAGCAGGGGAAGGCTGTGTATTTGTTGACTGTCAAGCATGCACCATGGTTTTATGGTCTTTAATATTGTGTGTGTGTGTGTGTGTGTGTGTGTGTGTGTTGTTTTTCGTGTTTTTATCACTGTGGTGTAAGGTGCTGTAAGTGGTGGAAGGTATATTTATGTAGGGCTGATGCGGGAACTTGCTGATCTCTTAATCACCAAAACAATACAGTTTGCAATATGTGTATATTTTTATCCTTTCAGGATTCAAATTTGTAACTTATTATACATTCTGACCTACCTTTTACTTTTATAGTAAAAACCACTAGCTTTCCTAAGAGCAATACCAGAACTTTTACTACAGTTTACTGTTTTACCCTCTCATTACATGTAGAATGTGTCGGCCATTGTGAACAAGTTGTTTCACACTCAGTCACAGTAAACACTGTGTTCAGCAGCCTGACTCACACATTTTTAACGCTTTACTGACTTTCACAACTCGGTCAATATGCTGTAATGAAGCCTCTCCCGAGGCGGCACAGGAATGCTGATGATAGAGGTTTAACATACTGTACATCTATATTTTACACATAATCTTATTACCAGCAACTACTGTGGTTGTAGCTGTTAACATCTCGTGTTTCTCAATAAGGAACTAAAGTTTCGGGGAGTGGACGGCCACTATGTCTATAGAAACTCTGATAGAGTTTATGGACAAATTGGGAAGTATTCGTCACCTGAATTTATCTAGTCATCATAACACAGTTGACTTACTGTACTGCTGTCAGTTTGTTTGTTCGCTTGCACACAATTGTAGGTTTGGTATTACAGTGAAATTTACAGCCCTTTATGCTCTATTGCATTTTAGTGGCATCTACGGTCGTGAGTATTTTGTAATTACCCCTAAAGTCCCTCAGGGCTATTGAATGATGCCATAAAACTCAGTTCAGATTCGATGTTCCAGCAGTGTCAGGCTCCAACAATGATTTTCCTGTTTGCAGAGGAGAGCAATAACAGCCACAAACTTCATTATAAAGCGGGAAAGATTTAAATGGACTGAAATCAATCATGCAAGACAAGAGACCACGTAATGCTAGCAGCTCCTGCAGTACTTTGAGCTGAATGCTAAGATGCTCACAGTCACAATGCTAGAATGCTATCAAGTGTAATGTTTACTGTGGTTACCACCTTAGTTTAACTCTCTAAACCCAACCGGTCAAGGCCGACAGCCTCCCACCTACATCCAGGTTCTGCTCAATCTGTCAACAAATGCTTATTCATGGTTGGGAATTGTTGAGTCTCTGTAAATAATATTAAAAGGAGTATGAGGAGTACAATCTAGACCTACTCTATGTGAAAAGGGTCTGAAAATAATTTCTGTTATGATTTGGCAATATATAAATAAAATTGAATCGATTACAGTCATAAACCAAAGTACTGGCAAATTGACATGTTAAAGGACTAGTGTGTTGGATCTAGTGGCATCTAGTTGTGTAGTTGTAGATTGTAACTCACTCATTTCACCCTCCCTCTCCAAATGTAGGGGAGACAGTACAGTGTGTAAAATGCAAATGGCCCTACATAGAGCCAGTGATTGGTTTGTCCCTTCTAGGGGAACAGTATAAACATGGTGATTCAAAATGGCGGCTTCCATGAAGGGTGATCAGTGACGTCTGTAGATAGAAATAGCTCATACCTATGAATATTATATTCCATTTCTGCCTATTGATCCTCCTTAATGTTACACACTGGACCTTTAACCTCAGGGAATCAGCAAAGTTAGTACAAGTGATCCTGAGGGAGACATGAATGTATGAACTAAATTTTAGGACACTCTATCTAATAGTTGTTGAAACGTCTTACTTTAAAACCACAAATTTTAACTTTACAGTAGCGCTAGATAAAAAATTAGGGGGTCTTTATCATATATCGTCTTGACACCATAGATATCTCTACACAGGATAAGATAATTCAGTCTGGACCAAAGTGGAGGATGCACTTCCTGCATGGCTAAAAAAGTACAACGTAATTCTTTGACCCAGTATGCAGTGTGGACTCCATCCTGCTGTTATATGAGTCCTTATCAAAGTCTTACTGTTGCTATAACTAATAATGTATAACCACACTCCAACAAAATCAGACAAAGATCTATCCTTTTACTTATGGGTCAGCCTGGCCATCCCTTTAGCATTTTCTTCAGTATCGGCACCACAATCATCATAATCATCATCATCATCATCATCACATTAAACAGAGCTCTAAACTGCAAAAGAAAAAGATGAATAGAGAAGCATTAATAGGAAACACAAGCTAACCAAGGCAGATATTTACAGTCATTCACAAACAGTTTCCCACACTCTCAGGAATTGATTCGTATTGATCACATGTAAATGACATTGATTGTCTCGCCCTTTTGTCTGTCTGTATGGATTTGTGCTTGTGTGCTCATGTGTGAGCAGTCAGTGCTCAGCTAATTTAGTTGAAAAAGATGTATTAGTTGCTAGTTTCTTTGTTTTGTAAGAATTTGGCTGCAAGAGAGGCAGAAAGAGACGTTATTTCTTTGTTCTGTTTGCTCGCATAAACCAAATGCACAATTTCTGAATGGACATTTGTGTGTGCATCAGTGGCCTTTTGTGTTCAGTAGCCTAAATTAAAGTTAAACTTTTAACCAGAACTATGCTCGAAGTGCCATGTCATATGATTTTATTGGACACTTGGCAGCCAATCAGAAATGTGGACTTACAGTACAAAAATAAACAATATATTATAGAATAGTTTCACAATGCACTGCATTGAACTAAAGCATAATCAAATTTCCTTAGTGGAAGAATATTGTTCACTGAATTTCTTCTGTTCTTCAGAAACACATGTGAGCCTATCTTCAGAAACATAAATACGACATTAGCAAAGCTCTTAGGATGATTCATAACTGCAATAGGATCTCATGCTGGGTTCTACTTTCAAGCCAGCAGTCATAGTACAAGTGTAGGCGTCAGTTTCATCCAAACTGTGAATGTCTCAATATCAAATACTCATTCAGCTTTCTCAGATTGTGCAGAAGGGGAAACACTGGAAATCTGTATTTAAGTATTTTAGTTTTGTGTAATTTTGAAAACAAATTAGGTTAGGAAACACCAACAAATCAGGTCCAGGATTTAACTTCATCCTGATAATAGAGAATTAATAATAAGATCCAGATCTGGTTAGAATTAGTATGCCAGAGACACAGAGAGAAAGTAGTAGACACAGTCACATTTAGAGACACTTGCACATTTCATGTGACAGAGGGAGACAGAGAAACAGAAACAAGCCAAGAGTGAAAACCCCACCCATTGGTAGGTGGGGTTTAGTGCAGAGCCTCTATCAGTGTAAGCGCATAGAGTACAGTACATTATGTAGTGTTTAGAGAGACAGAGGAAGAGAAGAAGGAAACCTCAGCGCAGTTTCTGGAGTTTGTTTACCTCCTCTGCGCAGTTTCCACTCGGACTAGGCGGATTATTCACCCTCTCCTCCCGGGGAAACTTCAGCAAAAACTCAGGGATTTATTTCACTATTTTTTTGGTATTTTTTTACTTAAATTAATGTTTTTCTTACTTTGGACCTGTGGATCCTATTTGGACTTGGAGCATTGACATTGTTTAGACATACTTACCATAAACTTATCACCGTGTTTTTTTTTTGTTTTTTTTCTGATCCTGCGGTGATGTCCCGCCACTGACATGCAACTGTCCAGGTGAGTTGGGATAGAGGGAGCACAGGTGTGTATTTTGTGTTTTTTAAACAATTACTTTACAAAAATCCAGCTTCCCTCTGCCCACCGGCATGCCACCAGTCACTGTTTCATGTCAGTGTATACAGGAGAGTAATAATAGCTTTTCTCTTACATAGTAATTATTTCCTATATTATGAAATGCGTAAAAGGTGACTTAAACCGAACTGAGCTGACATTATGGCACTTTATTCTCATTAAGAATTCCTGTAATACTCCAGTCAGAGTTTAAAGTGGCATTTTCCAAACTTTGTGGATGTTTCTTTTATTATATTGAGAGGGTTTTAGGGTGTATGTTTGTTGACTTTAGCTAGCCGGTATGTTTGGCAACGCAAAGCACCGGCTTCAGTTCCTTTTATTATACCATCAGTTGAGCGTACACGGGATAAACGCTGTAATGTATCTGGATGACAAGTGTGCAGTGTATGTGGCTTTGTCTCCGGGGATGCAGGGGATCAGCAGCGTTTCATTTGCTGAATAGAGCGTGTGAAGTGTTGGGCATGCATTAATGGCACTGTTTTTAAATACTGCCACTTATGCGACCATATGATGTTTTTCTTCTATTAGAGGAGCTGGTGTTGGTCCATAGATGAGACACTGCTCTAGTTATGATCGAGGTGGACTTAATTTACCACCCCATGTCAGGCAATGAATTCACGTTGTATTATAAAGACCCATTCAGGCTAGTTCACCTCCAGCTTTTCTGCTATTAACACTTGTAATAATGTCACATAAAAAAAAGGCAATAACCAGAGTTATATGCAGGGGGCGCATGTGCACCACTGGGCTTGAAGAAACAAAATGTAGAAAGCACAATCCAAGAGGCACACGCCGTCCATGTGACAGCTGCTCGAATATTTTATTATCTAGTAAATAGTAAAGTGAAACCTTATCGTGTAATCTGAAATGTCAGTTTTTTTCTGGTGAGAGTAGAATTTTCTGTTTTTCGCCCACGGATACACAGACAGTACAGCCTACATCCTTATGTTATGCTGCTGAAGAGACATTTAGGACCGTGACACCTGATCAAATGTCTCGTTTGTTAGTTTTCTTGTACTGGTGTTGCGGGTTTCCTTTTCTTCCCTTCCTCTGGCTTTTCCCTCTCGGCGAGGTGGCCGCCGGTACTTTTTGGTACTTTGGTGTGCACATGCCGCTTGACACGCACACTATCTCTGTCTCAGCGTCTGGATTTGCACTGAAGCCCAAAGGGAAAGTTTGCATTTTCATGTGGCCGAAGGACATGTGTCGCGTCCAGTTAAAGTGCGGCTTTTAACGCTGCTTTTCCGTGCGTAAAAAATGCGTAAAAAGCAAAAAGATGGCTGTCTACATCAAAGGTGCGTAAATCAAGTTGTGTTTGTCGGTGCATGAATTGGTGCTAAAAAAAAAAAAGAAAGTTTGTCATGATTTTAGTTCATTTTGGCGCAGAAGTGGGTCATTACCGCTGGGAACCCGTGCGCTTAGGAAGCTGCAGTTTAGTCTGGACAAACAGGAAGCGCTGCAGTAAAATATCATCTGGATGAGTGGCTTTTTTTAGAATGTCCCGTAGAGAGTCTGAGTTTTTGGTGAGTAAAAGGAAAATGACCAAAGTGTAAGATTTTTGTTCTCAATGCGCAAATAAGTGTGTTTTATATAAAGCGACCTAACAAAAAGTTACATCTGCACAATTTTACCTTCATTCAAAGTATTCCTCGTCACCTGTCGATGAGCAGAAATGTCCGATCAAACGGAGTTATTGGTGATTTGATTTAATGAAAAAAGAAACTAGCTAGATTTCCAGACGGACTGTGGTCCGCTGAGACGGATTTCTTTTATGGCTGTTTGTATGTGACGCAGTTGAAGCTAATCCAGCCGTTTCCTTCATGCCTGATTATTTTTTTCCCACAAGTCAAACAAAGTTCCGCTGCAATCAGCAACTTCTAACAATGGAGACGCACCGGGCGACCGGTTTGGGCAGGAAAACCTGGGCTGCCGTCTGAACAGGAACACATAAGCTAGTCTAACACTACACAAACGCTTCTGTGGGACGTGAGCTATATAACATGTCATGAGACGAACCTATTGGGCAGTTTACTGTCGGCACGTCCGCTTTTATTAAAAAGAAGTCGGTGCTCGTCGGCGCGCCTGTTTCCGCGGTTCCCTGTGAAATGAATTTGAGTTAAATGACAGAAATCCCGCAGTTTTAGAGGAAAATCTTTCATCTGCGAGCTCCAGTCCTGACGCAGCAGTGCGCTGCTACATATCCAGCTTCAGCTCCACATGAGACGTGAGGCTGTAGGCTGTTTGTCCAGAGTGATGAAAGCCCAGGCTGACGGTGCCGCTCTGTTCATCCAACAGACCACCAAACCGGTCCGATGGCTCGACCGAAGTAACGGCAACACAGGGAAGCGGAGGAGATCCACCACCCGCCGGTGCCGCCGGTGCCTGTGCGCAAACGCACCGCTCAGACAACGCCGGCGAGCTGAGCTTCGGCCGCCGCAGCTCCTCCGGAGGAGGAGAGCCGGACTCTCCGTCCTTGTACACAAAACCTATCACCCCTCTCGACAGTCTAGGCGTGTTTCAGACGAGGACAATATTCCACCTCCCTCGCCGCGCATCCAGTGGATATTTCTCCTACGACGGCGACTCGCTGCCGAGCTCCCCGCTCTCCCCGAGGCCAGTGACGGCTGACAGAGCTACCCAGACTCCGAGCCCCACCGGCCAGGTGATGCAACACGCCCTACAGCGCATGGCTGAGGCGCACGGCGGAGGACCGGGGAGGCACCAGCAGCACGGTGAGGCACGCACACATAGCCGATGATTGACCGCCAATACGGAATGCACGGTGGGATAGGGAGACGTTTCTCATTACAAAGTCCTCTGGCAAGTGTTGAGTGTTAAATATATCAGCATACTAACACTTTACTCACAAGAAAGCACAGTTCTTTGTCTTGCTGCCGCTGCCATAGGTGATAAAGTTCAAAATCAATTATGCGTCAAAGAACTAATAATGCTTTTAATCATGCATGAAATAATTTCCCCACTACTAATTTTTGTCATCCATAATCAGTTTTAATAAGTTTAGTGTAGATGTCCGAGTGCCAAATACCTAAATGCACGCCCTGATACTATATTAAAAATACAGTAGTTATGTGTGAAAGTGTCTGGCCTGAATCATCAGCCAATACAAGCTGCTGTGGCTGTTTTCACTGTGAAATCTAGCTGCTGCTGCTGCTGCTGCTGTGTGGGTGTACAGCAAAATATGAAACCAAATATGAGCCCAGCACATGCTCCCTGAAGCTTCCTTTATCAAAAAATTGGGGGTTTGGGCGGGGGGTGTTGTTGAATGTTAACAATGAAAAAAGTTGAACAAAAACATACTCAGGATGTTTTTGTTCTCCCCTTTCACTAAATCTCACTCACAAGGGAAAAGTTTTTTCCACCACACTGTAGTATTTTGCTACTCTCAGATGAGTAAGTCAGTCTCATTTTTGTCTTGCATTCTGATTTATTGACTAATACGCAGCATGCTTGCTCCATTGGCCCTCAGAGGGAGATCCGACAAGGTCAGGCTGAAACATGCAGATCCAAATCCCACTAACATGATTTCTCAGTGTTCACAAACCCATTCCTGCTGATTCCCCATTTTTTCATTCCATTGTAGTATTACTCCTCTTTCTGTTGAGTAATATCTGTGATATCTGATATCTGATATAAGTGTGTAAAATCCTCCCAACCCCCACAGGATCACGTTAAACAAAGTCATTTCCAATGTATTTTGATAGGAATAAAAAAGTGTGGTGGACCATTTTCAACCCTTAGCAGTCACACCCATCACCAAATCCTTATCTTAAACTATACTTCCTAGTGTGAAAACATTTGATCTCTTGGACTCAGACAAACACACAATGGCACTTTGTGATATGGGACAATTGTAAATCTTGTTTTTTCCCTCCTGTTCGGCATCACTGACTTTGTGAATGAGTTTGACACGGGCATCTCAGCAGGCTTTGTTACCCTTACTGATGTTGGATTGCTGCCTTGGATTCACTGTTTTCATTAAATCCTGCTGAGTCAGATTTACAGGAAGGAAGAAGGGTCTTGACTTCTGGCTAAACTAACCACGCCCAAGGGTGTATGTGTGTGTGTGCGTGTGCGTACCATTACAGTAGAAGGGATGATGCAGTAACCAATCAGTGAAGCTTTAAAAACTTTATAGATGACAAATACGATTTACAGTTGATGCTGAAGCACATTAAAGAGTACTGCACTTTAGCATTGCACCTCTACAACATTGTTGCACTCATGATGGATAGTTTTTAAAAACAAGTATAGAAAACCGCTGCAGCAGAATCACACATTTGTTCCATTTATTCTTATCCCTTGTCAAAAGCTGGTGCCTACATTACCCAGAATTCAAATTGACCGCAGACAATTTGGTCAGAGATGGCTAATGTGGGGGGCAGGCTTAAAAATAATTTATACAACTTTTTTCACAGTGCTCCCCAAGACCCGTAAACAGAATTTAATAATTGCCCCACTTCCTGTTGAATGAGTTGAATTGTTGAAGTTGAAGCAGTGAAAAGGTTGGAAGTATCAGCTGAAAAGTAACCATTGACAGCCATTGTCATTTGAAGCGTAAGAGATAAAAGCAGTTGATGTGGCAGTTGACATGTAACAGGTGAAAGCAGGTCAGTTAAAGGAGCTTTAAGTAAGAATTGACCACCTGTCAAACTCATACGTCAAACACATTGGGGGCAACGTCTCACCAGAAAGTTCAGCATCAAACTTTATCTATTTACTCGCCAAGAGCTGTAAACTGTGTCATTTCTTTCTTTGCCGCTGAACGTGGTTTATTGCCCTTGAGGCAAGAATCCTCTCATGTTGAGGACATTGACTCAATATCGCCCCTTGAGGTACAAAGTAGTATTACAAGACAGTATGGGCTGGGCCTAGCTGGTTAGCATGCTAACGTCAGTAGATATCTCTGCAACACAATACATATGTCGTTGACATAATGTCAGAACAGTTCATTGTCCACATTTTGTTGATAATTTAATATAATAAGTTTGAAAGTTCAAAACATATACATACATACAGCTCCTTTAAAGTGTAAGCAATGAGTCCACTTGTCCACTTACATACCGCCATTTTGAGCTTAGATTATTTTATGACATACACTGGTCCCAAAGGTCAAGGAGGAACTTTCATGCTCCAGTCTAACATTGTCAACATAATCTCAAACCGAAACTCCATTTGTCATCATTTTATATAATTCCTTATAATTTAGTCTCACATTATGTGTTTATTTGTCAACTTTAGTGTGTAGAAGTGTAAACTTAAGTTTGTGCTTGTATCGATGGAGCAAACAAGTGTGTGTTGAACATTAATTAATTCTCACAGCCTTGATCCTGTTTTTATTTCTGCTGTTTATTTAGATACAAAAACAGAACAAGGCACGCATGCTTTCGGCTATGATGCTGCCGGCCAAACTTGCCTGTCCCGTTGCTTGGTAACCATCAACATTGCGGCTAATATTTGGCACGAAAAGAACAAAACAAACAATTGACAGAGCAAATATCCTTACAGGGTTGGTGCATTGGATGCCAGTATATCTACTATGTAATGACAGTGTTCTCTCATCCTGATCCAGATTGAGCAGTCATGATAAAGTATTACACAGAACTGCATGTTAAAACAGTGTGAAAATTACACAATTTAAATCCAACACCCCCCTCTGTTAAAACCCCAGCTTGAACCACATCCATATCCATCTGGACTTGAATTCTTCTTACAAGGATAGTGGTGTTTTGCACATTGTAACCTCTTTATGTATGACTCTATAATAGCAGTGATTACCTTCACTGATTGCCTTGTGCCTCTTTTATTCTTTTTCACTGCAGCCAGACAAACAAGATACCAGTCAAAACAGATCAGCGTATGTGTGTGTGTCATTCATTAAGTATGCCAATCAAAATAGTCCACTGCGTGTGTGTGTGTGTGTGTGCAGCAGTCAAAATAGGCCTGCAGGTCTTTTGTAATGTGCAGACAGAAACCTTTCGCCTCTCATTCAGTCGGCTATGTTCATCAGATAGGACAGGTAGGAGATAAACACACACACATACACACACACTCATACGAAATATCATACGTTGTCCTCAACACAAGAAAGGTCTCAGTTATCAGGAAGGCTGGCCTGATGAAGTGTATGAGAATGAGATAGAGCAGTGGAGCTTAAGGAGGATCAGTTTATCATCTTGTTGTTGTCGCTCCCTGACAGCGTGATTACAGCTATCCTATCAACACTTCCTCCTCTTGCAGCAAGAAGATACCTACAGTCATGTTTCCTCAGTCTTAGCCAGAGTCTTCGTTTGATTTGTAGTCGAGTTATAACACAACCTCGGGGCTGGTTGCACAAAGATAGATATTGCCCGAGGCTTCAATCTAACAAATGAACTAATAATTGACTGTCTTCAGTAGGAGTAAATCCTTAAATACAAATTAAAATTAATTAAAATTAAATCAAGAGTTTTTTCATCTGAAGATTTGTGTCTTCTGGAACAAGTCAACTGTTACAAGAAAAAGTGATCCAAGATGCGACTGTTTTCTCTGCATGTGCAAACCATAAATTGTGAGCCATGTGGGGCGCCCGGGTGACTTACCTGGTGGAGCAGGCACCCCGCGTGCCGGGGGTTGAGTCATGCAAACGAAGGCTTTCGGTTTCGACCTGTGGCCCTTTGCTGCGTGGCATCTCCTCTCTCTCTCCCCTTTCCTGTCATTCTTCAGCTGTCACTATCGATTAAAGACAACAAAAAAGAAAAGAACAAAGCTTTTAATTGTGCACAATGAAAGGCTGCAAATTAATCAGTGATTCTTTTTACAAAATTTCCTGTTATAATATCTTGGTACAATGGATGTCCTTAACTGAAACAATGAAAATGAAAGAAATATGGTGTCTACCTTCCTTCAAAGCAGCCTGGCAGATAGTATCAGTGTTAATATCAGCAATAAGAAACAGTGTCAGAAACAGAAACAGGCTACATTGAAAACTAACCCCTAAACTTACACAACAGGTGACCACAACGAGCATGACTCATTTAATTTAATATCTTCTTGTGTTCGTACCAGTTGGGAGGATGCTGAATATCAGTTCAGAGCTCATTTTTGGGGAAATGAGGCACTGCATCCATATCCATGAGATGTTTCAAATGCCATCGCTGTGACCTGACAGCATAATCAGCACCAACCATCTTTACATACCAATATCTGAACCCGGGCAGTAATTGGACAGTTGCCTTTTATTTTCTGGGAAAAGCAATACAAAAAACCCTTTCCAAAGCTTTAACATAGCATACAGCGCTTTGTATAGTCGCGGGTTATGCTGCTGTCGTTCCAATATTTCCCATCATAAACCCTCTTGTGGATGTTTTTGGTGTAGTCGGCGATGTTTGGTCTCTTCAATATTGGAGGATGTGAGAAATATTAAGTCTGGGTTTCATATCAGCGTTCATGAGTCATAAGTGAAGATCGGTAAGAGGTCAGAGCCTTTCATAGTCATACTGTACTACAGACCGAAAATATATCAGATTAACCACGAAAACACACATATGCATACACACGCGACCGCTCACCCGGTCAGCTGGTTGAGAGGCATTATGGTGCTAGTGAGACACACAGATTACTGGGACTGTTTCACATGGAAATTCAATCTGTGCTCTCATTTAGCCAAACTACGAATTGAATACCATAAAACTATGCGGATGCCTTTGAGTGTCTTTTGTTGTTTTTGTAATCTCACCTGCATAAATACTCTGCTTTCCATCTCTTGTGTGGTTTTTAGCATAGCATTGTGAGCATGTGTCTTTTATAACATCAAATAAACTCAACTGGGTCAAAAAAGTCTCTGATGCTGTGAACCACCCACTCTCTGAATCACACTCTTGCTTGTCTGGTTGATTTTTGTTTTGACTGTTTATTTCAATTCCCCCAGAATGTTGTAACTGTATACATGCTGTATTCATGTGTTAGGTGGAAAAGCTGGACATGCACATCACGTGTGAAAAAAGAAATCCAATGTGTAGGTTTGCATGTAACTGTTTTCTGCTTTTCTGTCATCATTGTTCGACAAATCAAACTATGCATCAGTTAAGCTCACAGGAACTTAATTAGGCTGTGTGGTGATGCCGTATGGCCCAAGAGGACTTAATCTCAAACAATTTTTATGTGTGTACTGAGTGGGCATATGTTCCAATGAATGGGCCACCAACTTGGAACACTATATATTGTTCAGTAAATACATACAGAATCCAGTCCTTCTCTGGTTTCTGTTCATTTTTCTCATCATATTTCAAATATCTCGGTGCTGAAGTTCCACAATGTTTTCATGCCTAAACCCCCAACCGCACATAAAGCGTAAAGCACAAAAAGTCCTGTTCGACATTTTGTGCTTCACATAAATGAAGCATCGTCAAAGTACGATTGCTTCAACATGCATTTATTCTCAGTGGAGATGCTTTAAACCTCTTAATCCTTGCAAAACCATACCGTATTAGCACATTTGGCATATTTTTTCTTCTCTGTTTCAGGACACTTTCCCAGTCCCTCTAGCACGAGGCCAAGAAACGCAGCAGGGGACATGCAGGCGGAGGCAATCGGACAAGAGCTCCGGCGGATTGGAGATGACTACAACAGTCTGCTCTTAAGGGTCAGTGATCACAGACACTGTTTTTACTGGGTTTTTTTTTGTTTTTATCATCAACCACATTTGTGAACCTCTTGAGCAAAGGGTTGAACGATCAACAGAGCAGTTGATTGGCTGAGTAGTTAGTTAATGTTTTTTAAGGTTTGTTTAAGGTTTGTTGTGTCATTTAGATTGCATAATTGTGTAATGTGTTTTATGTCCCCATCCAGCGTGTTTCACTAATATCATTGTTGGCCACAAGCAACTGCAATACAGAAAACCAACCCCCAGATCAAGTCAAAACAGTGTCTGTTTAACTGTGTGAATGTGAAGCAGGATGCTGTTGAACATGAGCAATAAGCTCAGTAGGGTAAGAAAATAAGAGGGAGAGGGGTCTCAGGACAAAAATGCCCCTAAAATGCCGCCGTGGGGGATCTGAGGGAGCCTGTGACCAGCTGGTTATTTCCACTGCGCTCGGGGTGAGAAAAACGAAATTACTTTTGATCAGAAAATAACTAAGCAGACAGCCTGAAGCTGCAGAAAATCCAAGTGCCACAGTAACCACTGCAGTTAAAACCCCCCAAACCAAAAAACAAGAAAAGCCATATGATTCAAAAAAACATCAACAGTGGAGAAGCAGGAGATGGACTTGTTGAGCGCAGAGGGAAGAAAGAAGCTCCATTCTTCTCTGCACAGCTCTCAGCCAGTTTCCAGCAGTGGGAGAGAAACAAAAACAAAACTTAGTGGTACAACTAAGGGTGTTTAAATGTGGTGAGACCCAAAGAGGCTCATTGACTGCTCACATTATAAAAGGGGAGCTTATTTGCTCTGCCTCAGTAACAACAGTTTAGCTGATTATTTCTTGGCAGGCTGACTGAAGTACTGATGTAAATAGAGGTGTTGTGAATGCTGACTCTTCTTAGACAAATGAGAACAGGAAGTTATTTAGCTTGTGAATATTAGAGGTAATTGTATACCAATAGTATTATTGTTATGTGGTGTTATAGTTGAAAATAATTGGAAAACTGTGTTGAATTAGTTACACGGCAAATTATTTCCAGAGTCAGTTTAAAGATGGAGACACTGTAAAGACTCATACTTAAAGGTTCCCTGTGGGGTTTTTGACCACTAGTAGTGCTATAGAGAAATGTTTATATGAGTTTGTATATGATATATGATACACATTTCTGCTGCATTTTCTGCTTATCGACAGCTGGTGGACATACCCTGCAAAGAAGTGTGATAATGTGCCAGCAAATGCAGGGAAGAAGACTGCAAGTCATCAAATAGACGTAAACATGGCATGATTTTAATAAACTGTGTTTGATTTAAGAGGATATGTGACAAGAGTATTTTGAAAGATGAGTGAGTAACCAAACTCGGTTAATCAGCTCTGATTATAGTATGAAATGACAGTTGCAGTAGTCTATTGCCTTACTGAATTGATAATCACATTGTTACAGGGAATATAAGTCTTCTGAATGGTGTGTTATAAAGTTGCAATAAGAGTCCATTTTCACTTGGCTTCTGATTCCTTGGCAACATTTCTGCATGTTGCATCATAACAGTTTTATTTACTCCACTATCAAAGAGTTCACTGCAGCTTTGGGAAGCCAGAGAGGAAGAGGGAAAAAATGAGAGCTGGTTAGAAATTCACTTTAATCTCATCAGAGAAACAGAATAAAAAGTAAATGTCAAGAACAGGCATGACAGGACTGTTGTATCCCAGCGAAGAGCTTAAAATGCTCCCTCAGCGTCAAAAGCTTAACAGCGATAAAGCTGCAGCTCTCCAGCCGAGCAGCCAGATTAGTCGTAAACGTGTGTTTAACCCACTGGGTGCTAATGAGCATCAAACAGGAAGACAGTTTTCCCTTTCAGCCCTCTTGCTTTAGCATTTCCCCCCCAAATACACATGCATTAATGACCAAAAAGCCATTAAACCCCATAAGGAATGATCAAATTTACTGTCAACATGCTCCTTGAATATTTCACAGAGTTAGGTATAGAAGTAGTAAAAATCCCACGAGCTGGGATAAGGTATGTGCCAAGAATCATGCAAGGCAGGGCTGGTTTGGCCCTCACAGCTGTGAGGAAAGCAGAGGGAGGTTGGAGAAAAATGTAATAACGTGATAAGTTGAGGCTGTGACTAAATACCTAGTCACACTACCAGAAAGAGAAGAAGAGAAGTGTGTTTGTATGTGTCTTAGTGGCAAACCCTCTGTGAACTTGGGTACGGAGTTATTCAGAAAGTGTGTGAATGTGTGTTTGTTCATGCTGTAGAACATTGAGAAGGCAGAGAAAAGAGGAACATGGAGGCTTGTTCCCTGTTCTCTTGCCAGGTGTTGGCGTTGTTGTGGACGAGTGCACATGCATGGTTGCGCATGATTTCATAACCACAGTAGGAATGTTTTTCCGGTTTTTCAAATTTCAGATCAGACAATCAGTATAAGAAGAAAGAAATGGACATAATCCAGGACATTTTGTTCACTGCAGTTTTTCCCGCGACAAATGTGCAGATGATTGATAAACTAATATCTGAGCAGTCTTAATCCCAATATAACCATGACTGCACAAAATGAACATATGGCTAACTAAATAAGGACAGGGAGTTGATTTGACGCCTGCTTGAAGTGGTGAACCCCCAATTTAATGGTCGTATGTCTCTTCTCAAAGCATGCATGGCTCAACTACAAGGGTCACCCCGCCACCAAGCATTGAGCCAAGACCAGCACTCCCAGGCCTGGCTCCAGGTGCGAGTCATACTGTCTCTATTTATTGTCTTTGTGAGTCATTGTCTGGCCTCTCATCTGAGAAAAGTTTGCCTTGAAGAATGACCCTACCAGAAGCCTGGATGAAACCCAGACAGACTGGAGGGATTAAGGCCCCAGTATGCTCGCCGTTTGAGACCTGTCACGTGACACTGTGACGTCAAAATGACGTAGATCTCGCTGGCGCGGCAGGATTTTGGCCCGCGGGCGAGGGTCGCAGCTACGTCTGTCACTCTTTTTTTTTCAGCTGAGCGTGCCAACCGGAAACAGGAAGCTTTCCGAGCAGTGCGCCTTCTATAGCATCTGTACGATCATTCAATTGCAGGACACAGAGATTCCACATTCATGGCTAGAATCGCCAATGATGTTGGAAAAGAGGAGGCCTATGGCCGGAAAAATTTGAGAACCTCCCGCGACCGATTTGGAAAATCAAAAAAGAGGTCGCCATTTGTTTACGCTTTTTCTTCTTCTTCTAGTGCTAGAAATAGCAAAGTCGGTAGCCTTTGCTTCAGTTGCGCCACCTCTGTTCAGGAGAATACTGCAACTAGTGTGCGCGACCACCCAGCGCAAGTTATAAATATGTTACGGCGCTCCGTGTGACGTCACGTTGTCGCGCGACAATTCGGCAGCGGTGAGTCTACATGATGCTTTACATCTCCTACTCTCCTGAAAATCTGAGGATTCTAAGAATCTTGAGGAAGTTTTGGAGCTAAGGAAATTTCCAGAAGTTCTCGACAATGCAATGAACTTCACACCATCAAGGACCAGCAGGATGGGTAAATCCAGCTATATCTATTGCTGGGACCAGGGGTGAATTTGAGTTGATTCAGGCACCTGATGTGGCTGCCCCCTGAATACCTCTGACTGAAACCTAGAGCAGTGATTCCCATCCTATTGTGACCCCTGCTTTGCATTTGCCAGTTGTAACCATTTCAATCAAAGGGTAATTTTTTTCTGTCACATATGTTTTATTTCAAATACATTTTTGAATGATCATGGATTGCCATCAAAAGACATTCATGGTCACTAGCAATGACACTTTGTGATCCTTTGACTTCTCCTCTAGTGCCACCATGCGTTAACATTAAGGTTTTGAGTGAAATGTCTCAATAGCTACTGATTGGATTGCCATGAAAATATCTTCAGACATTCTGCTCCTCTCAAGATGAATTGTCATAACTTTGGTCATCCTTTAACTTCCAATCCAGTGCCACCATCTGTTCAAAACCATAATTATCAAATACTTTGGTGGGTTTCTGACCAATTACCTTCAAATTAATGACACTCCCATTGTATTAAGACTTATCTTATACTGCTTGCGGGTGTTCCAACCCACAGTAGAGCTGTCTTACTCCTGCCTGTACAGACTTTAAAATGACTCACATCATCTAAAAACAAACACTCACACAAACACATAGACATTTTCTCTCGGCTCAGTTCATTTTATTGCCTGAGAAATTAGCAAAACGCTTATTTCAAATACTTTTACACCAACAAAGCCATATAGAAGTGATTGATTATTTGTGGGAGAACGTACAGTGTTGTGTAATCACCAACTTATGACGAGTAATTATTTGTTTGTCAGTAGTCTTCCTCGCTCTCACTGGCTGGCTCTCCTTTGTCCTCATTTAATCCAACTCTCTCTACTCCCTGCCCCCCACTCCTCTCTCTAGTTAAACATTTACACAATGTGTGCGTGTTTGTTTTCCAAACTATCTGTAACTGCTCATATCGGTTCCTGGTGTGTGGTGTGTGTTGTGTGTGTGTGCTGTTGTGTTGCGTGCGTCGTGCGTGTTGCGTGTGCATGTCGTGTGTGTCTCAGTCTAGTGTCCGTTTGACGTGTAGATTCTATTATGGCTCAGCCCCTGTGGTTTAAAAACTCCAGGGAGCCAAAGCACAAGGTCTTAATTATCCTGCCCAAACACTCCATACACATACACCACACACACACACACACTCCCCAAACAACTCCTCTAACACACACTCCCTGTCTTTCCTTTCAGTAAGAGGTATAACCTCTTTGTCCCTAAGACAGAAATAACTCTGAGGAACATGTGACCCCAGTCGGGTGTCGAAGGCCTGGCTGCTTGTGTTTTTGTTATGTGTGTTTGAGTGTGCGTGAAAGACCAAAGAGTGGGAGAAAGACAGTATTTTCAACCCCATGTTTAACCCAAGAGTGCATTGCTGCTTCCCATCAGTGAATGCAGACCTAAACATCTGTTTATTGTAGCATTTGCTGTTTATAGCCTGCCTAGCTGAACATGCTTGTGTCCAGGGTTGCAAGTGTAGTTTATTTATTTCATCTATATCTTTCTGAGCTTTCCCTGATGACTCCCATAGTGCATAAATTCCCAACAACGGACACCTTCTAGGCTCCACTTTTCTTACAAAATATGCAGTACTTTCAGTTTCACATTTAAGGCTTCACTCATAGAAAAATGTTACATCGTGAGTCATAATGCTATGAACATTGATGACATAAGTATCGTGGCCATGTGGAAGAAGAAAACTACAGTATATTGCGGAATTGGACTTGAGGAATGTAAGTCAGGCTAAACTTTGGTTTTCCTGGTCCTGTTAAACTGAGAAAACCTTAAGCTGTAATGACATAACTGCCTCCTGAAAAAAAGCTCTTCTCTTGAACTACACACAGTTCAGCAAAGATAATGACGGACTTTGACCAGAGATCGACACACCGACTGCTACATTTTGTGCCAGAATCAGAAATACAGAGCAGAGATTAGTTTACTGGAATATTTTTGCAGTCACAGCTTTCAGGGGGGGGAAACAGCAAAAAGAATAGAAATAACAGGAGATAGTAATAGATGGTGGTCATCAGTCAGATTGACTAACTCAACCTCTGTGTGTGGGTGTTGAGTACTTCAAATTCTTGTGTCTTGTTATGCATGCTCTATCAACAATTCCCTGAAAATATTTAAGAGGTAAAACCTTTACTAAATTATAGTGTTCGATGAGGTTTGGATAGTAGCACTAACAAGCAGAGAGACAGTAAGAGTGAGAATGATAGAGAAATAATATAACAAAGCCTGACTCAGTTTGCATTGTGTGTGTGTGTGTGTGTGTCTGTGTACTCGTTTGGTGTGTGCGCTTGTAAGTGTAGCCTTGTTTAGAGAGCTATTTTTGAGAGGCAGCATAGTAAGTTGTGGTGACCAAACAAAATCACATGAGCTTTTTGGAACGGGCTGACTCAATGTTTCCACTGTGAAAAGAAAGAGACAAGAAGAAGATGAGATATTTAAACTCCTCTGCACTGGAGATGTGTCTTTTCCCAAAGTCTGAAGGCAGAATCCATAGTTTCCACACAGAAAAATGGAAAGCATAAGAGATGGAGGAAAGCAGAGTAATGTAATCCGTAATCTTTTGGTTTTCTGACCCAACTGAATATCAAGCAGTCAAACAGGGTTCTGATTTAGACCTTTCTACCTATGACATGCTGTATATTTGACAGCACTGCCATCCATTTTGCAAAGCCTTGCATAAGTTTTAATTCTTTCCAGTTAGTCCATTGTCTTCCATTGATTTCACCATACATGATCTTGCAGACACTTTAAACCTGAGAAGGGTTATTCTTCATGGGTAATGCTCAAGTCTAAGATTCATTTGAAAAGTCAAGATGGTGCATTCAACAGCTGGTAAGAAGTTTGGACTTGACCTAGAACATGGCTTATTGTGCAACGCTGCCAGAAGATATCCACCAACATTTGAACTCATCATCCCAAAAGACTTTTAAAATGAGTGTGCACTTTGAGCTGCATCAAATTGCAACAATAATATAACTAAAACAAAGGCGACATGATGTTCATTGGGATGCATTCATATACCTGCTGTATTCCAGCTGAAATGAATGGAAACCAATGGCTGCCTGAAACACAGGGAATACTGAAAATGTATTTAAAAACTGCTCTATGTAGTAACTGACAGTAACATGCTATCATAGCATCGTTATGTCGTAGCGAGTAGATCTGTAGATATTGTGTAAAAGAGTTGTATTATCGTGTTTGTTTGGTTGGCTGAAAGGCTGTGTCATTGATTGACTGGTGCACTGATTTACTCTCTGGTGAATTTTCTGGTTGACTGACTATCTAGTAAGTTGATTGGCTGACTGCCCACTTGTTTTTTCTCTCATGTTGTGTATGTACTTTTTTTTGCATGTTTATCTGTCTATTCTCGTATTGCATCACACTAGCACTACTGTGTGCATGTGTACACAGTGGTATCTCTGTGTGTGTGTGTGTGTGCCGGTTTAACTATTTGTTAGAAGCCTGCAGAGTTGCAGTGACAGCAGGAAAATGATTTGTGGCAGCAGGCTTTCTATTCTCAAATGTTGGAAGGGGTTATTTGAGGCAAGAGTTTAAATGAGGTGACTATTAGAGGATAACCTGTGTGTGTCTGTGTGTGCATGAGTGTGTATTTCCTTTTCTGTAATCCTGAGGTATAAGGTTGACTATCAAGAGTGTTGGTTGGTGAAACTGGTTTTGGCTTCATGTCAGATTCTCAGAGGAGTACATCTGCTTCTGATTGCAATGGAAATAAACCCTCTCATCCCGACTGTGAAATACAGCCAATCACCTAAATAACAGACCAGCCCCAGTCTCTACATCAGGTTTTTAAGCTTAGGTAATTATTTTTATTCTCAGAACACTTGATTCACTGTAACCCTTTTTGACATTACTGTTTGTGTTTGGGTTAAACAAACAAAATGCAACATGGTAATTTGTTAGTTTTGGAGGTGCTGGTAGGTATTTTTTGGGAAAAGCCAGGCTTGCTGTTTTTCCCTGCATCCATTCTTTATCCTAAACTAAGCTAATAGCCTCATGGCTCTAGCATCACAGGCACGCGAGTAATTTTAATCAAAGCAAATAAATGAATATCAACCTATTCCTTTGAATCCTTAAACCCAGTTGACAGAGATCTGAGCATGCATCCCTGGTCTGTTATCGGACAGCCATCTGTAATGTTTAATAAAAATGAATCCAGGTGTAAACTGAAGTGGGAAGATGTTCTGATCATTCGTAATCTGATCCAGAGGTGGTGTGAGACATACTGTATACAGATCTTGGTCAGATTTAATGTGTTAAACCACATACATACAACTCTCAGCTCCTCCCAGGTACACCACATCCTCCTGTTATGTTTTCATTGATTTTCCTGCACTTTCATTAGATACAGATTTATATATATATAATATATAAGTGCCTTTCATGACTACAGAGCTGGATGTACTGTATTATGGAAGGATACTGGCATTTTGCAGTTTGGGTCAGAACATCTGATTAATCTGAAGTTAAAACTGATCTATAAACCCCCCCCTGACTAGCCCCTTCCCTAGTTACATAGTCAGGTATCTAGGCATCAATAGATCAACAAATTGGACATGTTGTAGTGAAACAAGCTTTCAGTAAGTTTTGCTTTTTGTCTTGATAATCATAAATCTGCCAACGTGGTCTCTTCCCTCACTCTGCAAACTGCAGACCATCTTGACAGTTAAATCATGACAGCGGTTCATGAGGTGAGGAAAGAGCACAGAAAGTCTGCCAACTTAAAAACCACAAGGCTTGTGTCTGTCTTCCAGAGCTGCTTTGAGGAGAGACAAGTCTGTAATGTGCAATATGATAAATGCTGCTCCAAGCAAATTAACATTAATAACAATACTTGTAAAGTTTTCACAACAGAAAAGTATAATTACATATCTAAAGGCCAGAAATGGTGTAATCTGAGAAAATAAATCACTAAAGGAAAATTGCAATCCTTTACTGCTTTTAGAAAAGTTGCTCTCACTCCTATCAAAACAAAGGTGAAGTTCTAACCTGACAACGACAAACTTTTATGCTCCAAATGAAAGGGGAGGCTGAACTAATGCGTTTTCACTTGAGCTTCACCTACATGAGTCTTGATTTATGTTAATAGCAGAAGTTTAGATTGTGGAGATGAAACCAAATCCCCCAAAAATCAATGTTGGGAGAGTTTGCTCTTCACTTCAATGCCAAACACAACAGTCCCATGATGACATTTGGGGGAAATCAAGGTTCAGTTTTAGCTGCAGTGAAATTAGCCTTACAGTTCTGAGTCTCTGCTGCTCTTTCAGTTACTTCCTACACTGCTGTCTCCTCTAATGTTGATTTAAAGTTAGAAAGTTCATAAGGTGATGATTACTGGAGAACAAATCCTAGGAAAGAAGAAAAAAAGTCACATTATGTCAGAATTAAGTGGTTCCAGATGTGGCTTGTGACAGGTTTTTGTTTGTTTTTTGTTTTTGTGTTTTTCATAAAAAGTAGGCAGTTCCGTTTTCTTCTTTCATGGTGGATTTAATTTAAACCTCCAACCAATAATAAAATTAGATTAAGAGTCTACAGCCACACCAGTGGCTCTGTGAGGCTATTCTTCACAGCTTTGAACTAAATGCTTATGTCAGCATGGCAACATGCCCACAGTAACAATGCTAACAGGCTGATGTTTAGCAGGTATTATGTGTGCCATGTTAAACATTTTAGTTAAGCGTGTTTACATGCTAACAAATGAGAATTAGCCCTAAAAACAAAGCACCAGAAGCATCCGGCTCTGCTCCGCGGAGAGTATGCGGTGGTCAATTTTTGATGGACGCACCAAGTAGCACGGAGCAGATTGCATTGGCAGGAAGTCAGGCACAGAAACAGCATAGAGAATCTGGACTAAGACAAGTTAACGATGTCGGACAGGCAAGATGCTCTGAAGACGCTTTACTTCTGAAACGCTCCCGGTGGGATTTGAAGATATGGGGATGACAGAGCCAAACTGCGTCGCTTGTACACTGTCATGAAGCCGTGCCCGGTGGGATTTTGGCATTTTCTTGGGAGGATTCATTCACCATGAGTAGCATCTTATACGCTTTCATGTTTGAGCCTGTATGCATGAATAGGGTTCAAAACTCAATGTCTTTTTCAGCTATTGTGGATGCCTCTTCTACTGTATAATGGATTTCTGTCTGCAAGCATCTCCATGAATCCATCAGGCTTCACAAACTGGTTATATACAGGAAATCTGGGTCAAGTCTTGTTCAAATCAGTGTTCTGGCAGCTCTTCGGTCACCTTAGTCAGAAGCAGAATTATAAACAGGCGGATTCATTACAGGGTTAACTAGTCTTTCCCTCACCTGTTTCCTCCTCTGGCATTAGGGGTTTCTGTGGTTTTTGGCCTACTTTTCGAATCAAACCACACAGCTTTGATATTCCTCTTTTGCTCTAGTCCGTAAAGATCCTGTTTTTCATAGAACAGTCTTGCCTCAGGGTAAAAGGCTTATTCTGTGCCAGTCGATGTCTGGATGGTATTGTACACTCCATCCGGCTGGGCTGTATTTGAAGGGCCTCGTGCCAAAACAGGACATCCATCTTCCAGCGGAAAAACTGAATCCTACTCTTGTAAATTCCTTAGTTATTCTTGTAAATGCTTCAGTTAAAGTGTAAGGTTTCCTGTTTAAACCTTTATTTATTAGAGCAAGACTAGCTGAGGATGTATTTTTTTAAGCAGAACCCTGCTTAAAAAAACACATCTCCAAGATTTCACACCTGAGACCTACAGAGTGTAACTACAAGTTCATTAGTTGAATTAGAAGAGTTTTCAGCTTAGTCCTAACATAAGTTTGAACTGGAGCTAATAGGGTAAAATGGTATGTAACAAACATATCAGCTAAGTCTTTTGTCTAACTAACTAACGTTGTGTTTCTTGGTATAAGCGAAGTTACCAGATACTTTTCAAGTCATTCATTGTAGAGATCCCCACCCACCTTTCCACCTTTCTTTAGCAACAGGAACCTTGTTGTTTCTGGAGTGTTTTCTTCGGGGCCAAACTTCCCAGTGCGCATCCACCCAGGGGAAATGTCCTTTCTCTCCTGTCCACCTGGCAGATCTCTTATCTACTGCTGCTGCTGGAGCATTGGACTGATTCCAAGGCGCAGGGCTTTCGACTGCAGGGTTGAAGAACAGAAAAGAAAATACCTATTTCAGTCAACAGCATGCCAAGTGTGTGGGAATGACTGCAGAAAGGTGTTCAAAATAGCAAATGACAAGAGAGTCAGTTTAGGCGTACAGTATGAAGGAACTGTTAGAGGATTTCACTTACTAATTCAATTCTCTACATGAAGATGATGTAATTTTCAACAGTAGAAATATCTGAAGAGTGGACAGCACAGGTTAGCCAAGATTAGATCACTTTGTTAGATGTGTCTAACCAGATGTTTGCGCAATCTAACATGAATCCAAGCTGTCAGCTTGACTTGTTTTAACTTTCTATAAACTTAGCCTTCATTGGCTGTTGGTGTTGAATGAGCCTCCCATCAGTTTAAAGAAGGACATTTGGTGAAAGTCACTCAATAATCCTTGACTGAATATTTTCTCTTCTTTGTCATTCAGAGTGTTGTTTGTAGTTTTTTGTCTTTGACGATGTGGTGATTTGTAAAGAGAAAATCCATAATTTTTACATATAAAGGTCAGTTTAATCATCACTAAGTAGCATACTCCATGACAATTAATTGACCTTTTATATGTATACCACTCAACCTGTGAAAATGGTTGTATAATGTCTTTTCTGGCTTTGGGATGGTAATTTCCAAAGTCTGATAATTACCTTGATGAAGTCATCGGGGTTATCTTGAGACTCTTCAAATATTTGGCAATTGCATCATGGGAAATGTAGGATTTAATTTTTTTTTACTTTTACTATGGAATATAAGACAGGGTATCTCTGTTGCTTTGATTTTTTCTTTATGCACGTGACTAAATGACTGAAATATCCCTTTAATTCTACATGATTAATTATAGATTATTTACGTATATGACATATATCATACAGTCTTTATGTACACATAAAGTATATTGTGAGAATTTCCAAAAATGCATGCGATTATGTGTGCTACCTTAGTAAGGGTGGTTACAGTGACACAATTTTTTGAAGTGAACAAAACTAGCCAGAAAGACCGGAAGCCTTCAGACACATTCAAACATATAAACACATGTTGCACATATTCATACACACACTGACATAAGGAAATCACACCTGGAGACAGAGAGAGTAAAGAGAGTTGTGGCAGGATGTAGAGAACTGTACTTACCTGCTTCCTGTAGATGTAAACATACAGCATGTGTATGTCTCTTTGATTTTAAATCATAAGGGGACCCCTTTATGATTACCTGAACATTTGATGTATATCATAGAACACTCACACATTTTTTGAAATTAGAGCTCACTATGCAAATACAACGGAGTATTAGGGCCATACTAAGGGGGGGGATTGCGAGAATAAAGTCATAATATTAGGTCTACGAGTATAAAGTCGTAACATTAGGAGAATAAAGTC
>NW_023339751.1:17255657-17263399 GCF_004916995.1 Morone saxatilis | reverse complement strand
AGATCTTGATAACTCTATCGAAGATTACATTATTCTTGTATTATTACGACTTTATTCTCGTAATATTATGACTTTATTCTCGTAATTTCCCAAAAAAAAAAAAATAAAAAAAAATAACTCCATCATAATGCAAATGATTAATTTGGACATGAATAATTTCCTGAACTGGAATCTTTGCATTAAATGGTCAGCTGATGGTTGAGTTTATGCCTATAATACATATATACACATATAGTAGTAGTAGAAAGTGCTTTTTTCACTCATTAACCACACCTAGGGATGTTTCCCCTCCAACAACTTCAGCCAAATTCTTTGTCCAAAATAGTATTGCCTAGCCATAAATATCTTGTATACTGTATCAAAATACAAACAATAAAACTTACATTTTACCTCGTTTGTCCAACTTTGTAAGTAAGAAAACATGATTATTAGTAGTTGTGATACTAAGACTAATAAGATCTATACTGCAATACAAAAACAATGCTGTTTCTTTATTTGCATGTCCTCTACATGGATCATCAACATGATGCTAACTCTAGCCATCAAGTGCATAGTTAAAAGGGTTTTTAAACAAAACAGATAGCCAGTGTTGGCGTTTTCAATCAAGTCACGGAGAACGCCCAGGGCTGTCCTGATAATGAAACATAGCGCTATTGACAAGCCAGTCGCAGAGGATGGCAAGCCACCGCCACCCCCACAACCACTCACATCATCATGTCATGTCCAATGTTTGTTTTTGTAAGACTGGAAAGGGTCCTAGAGCAGCTAGGCTGAAGAGACTCGACACTGCAGAGGCGCTGTCTTAAACCAGGATTACAATACCACATCATCATAGTTAAAGATTATTGTCTTTACCCATCTTCCTCCCCTGACATCATCATCCTTACTGCTAGAATATTTCTGTCAAACTTCTTAATTTTTCTATTCGTGTCTCCACCCAATAATTTCCTGTTTGAGAAACAGATGGATTTTTGTATTGAAACTTTTTTTTCTCCTCTCTATCCCAGGGGTGGGCAGGCGGACGCAGGCGGGCTTTGATCCATCTGAACCCGCTGCCTCACATCCACCAGGAACCCACCATGCTGCTCTGCATGGGCCTCCTGCTCCTTCTGATTGGACGGATAATCTACCTACAGGGCAGTACGGACAGCCAGGACCACTCTCAGGTTTAGCCTTTGGAAAACCCAGCAGACGTAGCATATTTCTTCAATAATGTATCTGTGTTGGAGCTATCACACCTTGAATCTCCTTTATATTTATGGGGAACTAATTTTCATCGTTCTTCCTGCCTTTCCCAGTTGAGGAAGGAGACTTTTGACTGGTCATGTTAATGGAGATGGTTTGTCAACACTTTTAAGGAACTGTAGAATTCCTGAATCTTTGTTTTATCACCTCTGTTTTTCCTTCATGGCTTCTAAGCCTTTGCAGTGCTACCAAAGAGCCGGGATTTTGCACTCCTTTCCAGCGTTCATGACATCTAGATGTGCCTCTGTGCAAAATTACGCCTGTGGAAATTCAAATGTGCCTTGTACAGTTTCCTGTTTACTTTTTTAGCTTCTTTTAAGTTGTTTTTACTGTACAGAGATTATTTGGGTGATCAACTCTGCAGACCCAGGGTTGTCAAATTACGTGGGTCCAGTCCGCAACATGTATCCCTATCTTTCCCTCCTGAAGGTTATAGGCAGGGAAAAATGGTCTTGCACTTCTGCCACATCAGAATCCAGCATGCAGAAGACTTGTGAACTGTGTGGGAACCAACTGGACCAAAGTGATCTTTTTTTTTTTTTTTTAACATTGTCGTCATATAATGTTCCTAAACTACTATGCCATTAAACATTTTGTTTCCATGAATTACACAACTCCTTAAGTCTACATTGTTAGTGTATACACCACTATTTTCAGCCACAGAAAATAAGAATAAGAAATAATTCTGTGGTAGATAAAGGAAAATGCCCTCTGGACTGATTAGTGCATGCAATATTTAAATTATCCACCTTTTCCTAGAGAAATTAATCCTATCCAAATACAGCTTAATACTTTATTTGTCTGCAATTAATGACAACAAAAGTGTCCATTTTGTTTTGTGTGTCATACTTCAATACCCTGGGTCAAGTTTTAGCTGCAGTGGCTCCTGCTACTGTTTGGCAAATATGTAATCAGGTAATTTGTGATCAGGATTATTATCCCTTCAAAGGTACTTTAAGTAGATGCACCAACCTGATTAGTTCAAATTTCCACTAATTTTCTAAACATCTTTATTTTAAAAAAGGCTAATTTTGGAAAATTGCTAAATTAATGTTTTATTCATTCATTTATTTCATGACTACCTTACAAAAACAGCAATTGGTACACAATAAAAAGTATGAGCCGTTAATGTGTAAACTGAGCCTGTCCAGACAGACTTTACACTTTGTGTTGTTCAGTTTTACCATAAAAAAAAACCCTGAGATGATATTGTACCTTTGAGTAATTGATACCAATCTTCCTCTGTATGGAAAAGCCTGTGTTTCAGTAACTACTAAAGCCAGATTAAATGGGAAAGGCACGTAACCTCCTTACTCACTAAAATCTAACTTCAAAGATTTCCAACCTGTTTACATGGATTGTTAAAAAATGAGTTAAAGAAAAGCCTTAAGGGTTTTCATTTCCCTCTTTGCTCTGATTGTATTCAGCATTAAAGCAAAGATTTTGCACAGTGATAATTTAAAAGATTACTTCACTTGTCAAAACAATAGTAAGACTTGAGTATTTGTTACTAAGTTGCCCAGTTAGTAAGTAAGAGCTAAATGATGAACAAAGGTAATCATGAAATCATGTCAATCATTTGAACCATTAAACAGTGTATTTCCTGTTGTCTTGTTTACTCATCTTCTACGTGTTGCATTTACAAACCTTACTTTACCATTGCTTTAATATTCCAAGCATTTTTCTACAATAACTGATCAAACCCTACTGTCTTCCACCGTTCTTTGTTTTAGCCTCTGGATTTGCCATTGGCAGCCAGACTGAATATAGTTGGAAAGTACTGGTTTGTTGACAAGGTTGTGTTATCCGATTATTAGCACAGTGATTCAGACCCGGCCAAGTCTCCTCATGCCTGCCAGGTCATTAAACACTCAGAGATTTCTGGACTACAACCAAACACTGAATCATGCAGAGTCAAAGAGGGTTTTGTCACTTACTATTTAGCTAATATATCAAACAATGGTGATACAGGTTTCAGATTAAACAGGTATTACTATTAAGTATATTTTTATCTTTAAACTCTTTAGGCTCATCAAAACATATCAGTTCTCATATCAGTGGCTGTGTGTTGCTCTTTATTGGAGGTGGGGATGTAAACCAGACTTACATTTGCCAAACTGATTAGTTAATCCTCATCATTTTGATGAGTTTGAAAACTCTTTTGGTAAATTTGAACTTTGTATGGCTCGTCCAAGTTTGTTAGTATGGAATGGACTTATTTTTGCCCCTTGTGCCTAGGGGCGAAAAAACACCCATTACACGCCAACGTAATAACTGCAGTTCTTCAGGGGGCAGTTATTACGGCTTACTTTATTGAAGTTTTCAAACTGTATTTTTCAGGTTTTACAAGAAAAAGAGACTTCAGGGATGAAGACTAGTTGGTTTTGCAAATGTATGTTAAAGAGTAGTGCACAGCCGCTTGTCCAAGCAGTGGATGAGACTGTCCCAAGCAGGGCTACCCATCACCCAGACTGGGTTTGGGTTTTCCATGTTCTGCCCATTGATCCGTACAGTAGGAAACATCAGACATTGTGTTTTAAAAGTCCATGGATGCAGTGTTAATGTTGACCAAAGAATTTGTGCAAACTTATAGTTTTCTGGGGTGTTTTTGGATGGTACAAGTGAAACGTTATCCAATTTTCTGCCATACTGTATGTTGTTTTGATCGGTACTACCCAATAACAAAATCACATCAGCTACGGCGAGTGTCTGCTTTAACCTGACTGGAATTAAAATGCAAATGTTTTATGCTATTTAACATCAATTGGTATCAGAAAAGTACTTTGAAACCATTTGACCAAGATATAATCTCGCTCTGCATTGAAAAGCTTTACTCTTCAATGGAAGTTTGTCTGTTTCAAATGAAAGTCTCTGTAAGCAGCAATGAAGATATCATGTTGTTATGTGTGTTACATGTTTTGGATTTGATCATCTTAAGCAAATAAGTTTCTTCACTGTTGAACGCTCCCTGTGAGGTTATCCAAACAAGAACAGCAAATCAGAGCAGCAGCAACAGAAGTTTGTTGTAACACAATCGATAACCAAATTCATCTGAGTATGTGTTTGAGCCAAGCTTGGATGTTTGCACAGTTGTGTCAACACAAATGCATCACAGACCGATACTGGTGTTCATCATTCATAAACTCTCTTTTCAGAAACTCTGTCATCTGTATAATCTTATGTTTTAATAGTGCTAAATTAGCTGTTCAGCTTCAAGTGTCATTTTCAAACTTCCTCCAATGAGATGATGGATTACTGTCTATTAAGAGACCGAAGCTTGTTGACATTTGTTATTGCTTGCATAATGTAATGGGTAATGACATGGGTGATTTATTTCAGTAGTTTTTGTACGGATGTAGAAATCCTTAAAGATTATCCACCCTTGAAAACAGTCTCAAAAATTGTGTGTTAAGGACAGAAATCATGAATTAGACATCCACATGCACAAATAGACAATGGATTAGACATCCACGTGCACAAATAGACAACAGCATGAATTATTCATGAAGCCAGAGAGGTTGCATGGGCCCCTCCTGGAAACTGACCGGCCCCCACTACCAAGGTGATAGGTGGCTTATTGGTATCATGGGTGGATACTGAACTGACTTACAAGGCACAGGCCCAAGGCCCCTAGACCAGAGCCTCTCATTTCTTGTCCATCAAGCAACTACAAAAAGACTCAAAACGACCACAAGGAGAAGCAAAAAGACTTGTAAGAGATGCAAACTGACATCAAAGAGATGCAAAACGACCACCTAGAGATACACAACCGCAAAGAGACACAAAACAACTACAAAGAGAATCAAAACGACTACAGAGACGCAAAATGACCATAAAGAGTGGTCATCTTTTAGTGTGGGGGTCTTACTCCTACGAAGGAGGGGTTTGGAACTTTATATCTCTGTGTCCAGGGGCCTCTTGTCTCATAATCTGTCCATGGTTGTTGGGTATTAAGGTTACAAATAGCATTTACTGATATTATTTCATCTGACAATATTTAAAGTTTTTTGTCGTTAATTTAGTACACTGAAAATACATTGTTACTATTAATAACATACAGTTAATTATTTCCAAAAACCCAGGCTTAACACATCTTTACTCATTTTACAAATGAGTGGATTCATTCATTGGTCACCATTAAAAGTGTAAAACATGAGCTATTTTGTCCCCATTTAATTTTCATCACACTACTCCCTGTTTCTAGTTGTGTTTCCTCCTCGTCCCAATCCTTTCCTGCTAGAGAAATGTATAAAAGAAACATGAAACATTTCAGTTTACTGACATACAGTATACTTCTGGAAATGCACACTTTTCTGTGTGCCGAATTTACTCGCTTTGCTCTTCCTCCGCTGTGACATTGAGAGTGCTGTGACTGCATGTTGATTTCTGATATTGTGCCATGTGAAACCTAAGACCTCATTTAGAAGTACTGTATTACAGCTGGAGTGTGAGAGGAGAGTTTGGCAGGGAGGAAACTGAAAGATGAATTACCGTCTCTGAAACTGATATGGAAACCTGGTAATGCCGCCTATCATTTGTAGGTGTTACAGTACAGAAACGGTTGTGTGACATTCAGGATTTTACTGACTCACATCAGCACTGTTGGTGTCGCTGTTTTTGTTGAGCTTTGAGGATTTATAGAACAGACTCATTCTAGTCTATGATCTATTAACAGGAAAATAAACATTTATGCTTACTTTTTTCATTGGAATTGTTAAAAAGATAAAACACATGAAGTAGAGGGGACAGAGACACTGGTGTGTTGCGCTTTGCTGCAAATGCTGTACAAAAATGCATCTGTTGGAGCCTGTTCGTGCAGAAAATGAAACAAACTAATCTGAACGACTCCAAATGACCCAGTACAACTGTAGCAACGTGTCTTTTTTTGTTTATATTGTTATTGTACACTGAAAATATTGTAATTATGCTGTTTTAATTGCTTTAAAATGCTTTTCACTGTTGTAAATAAAGCTTTTACATCTTTTTACATAAAACTGCAAGAATGATTTTTATTTGTCAACTGAAACATTATTGTATTTACAGCTGTGAGGTAACTGAAGTTAAATAATTAGTTCAAAGTTGTCTTGGTATTTTTTTGAAAATGCAAAACAGTTGAGTTATTAATTGACGCAGAGAAAACAAGTTAAATAAACTTAATCTCCTTAGTCATACTGACAGACATTACGGACAGATTTGCTTTCCGCTTACATTTTCTCAGTTTGAGGAAGCAGTTCTTAATTTGACATAAAAGCTTTACAGCTGCAGCTGCTCCTGTTAAAGCCACTTTTACCATTGTTAGTTAGAAGGCAACATGTGAGGACACTTCCAGTATACAGTAGGTGTGGGGTCAGGACTGAATTGTATACTAACCTTTATCATGAAAAGTAAGACTCATGGCTTAATTTAACATGTATTGAAGACACACTGCAAATTGCCATCATGACTGTTTCAGAAACAGAAACAGTGCATAGAGTCTGCTAATATGCTGATGATGTTTCTTTACAAACTTAATGAGTTGAATAAACTTAGCTGTACATTGATTCAAGTCAAAAGCCTGCAAATCAGAAGAATTCATGTTTGTTCTGCAATAGTCTGAAAATAAAAATTACTAATTATAATTTGAATAAACTTGAAATTAATAAAACATATATCTTGTGAGAAAATATTAGTTGATTTCACTATGATTTACAGTGTACTTCTGTACCTCTATAAGTAAAACATATATAAGTATGTCTATGTTGTACTAATTATATACTATGTTTTTAATAAAACATATATTTATGTTAAATTCAAGAGAAAAGCTTGATTTCACTAAATTCCTGTATGATGTTTTACAGTGTACTCCTGTACTTCTAGGATACATTTTAAATGCAGGATTTGTGCTTGTATTTTTATGTTGTGGTTGTACATCATTGACTTATGTAAATGGTGTGAATACATCTACCAATTAACATAATAAAAAGTACATATTTAAAACAACTACACATAACAATCCACTTACCATCAACTAAATGTGCTCAATATTATTTTAGGTATTAGTCTTACCAAGTATGGTTAAACATATGTTTCACAAGATGGCATTAAGGGAAGGAAAACTCAAACAATTAGATAGATAGGTAGATAGATAGATAGATAGATAGATAGATAGATAGATAGATAGATAATAGATAGATAGGATAAAGATAGATAGACTTTATAAATCCTTGGAAGGAAAATTGGGTCGTCAAGCAAGCCACGTACTTTAAATACAATAAAATGCAACATAGAATAAAATACACAATGAAATAAAATACTGAGGTGTAGAAAAGATAAACTAACCTGTTATAAGAACATCTAATTAACATATTGTAATAGATTAATATTCTTATTAAATATATACAAATGGAGATGCACTTGTATCTTCCTCCGTTACTAAGGTATCTCCCCATAACCTGTGGCACGCCACCAGTGGCTTTGCGACATGTTTTTTATAGTGTCCTTGTATATCTCTCTCTTTT
>NW_023339751.1:17229223-17255557 GCF_004916995.1 Morone saxatilis | reverse complement strand
CAGAAGAAAAGTGCACTGTGAGCCTCATTTTGCAAGCTAATTAGCATATCTGCTATTGGGTGTAGCACATGAAATCTGCTATTTGTTTATTCTAAATGGTCTAGTTTTAATTCTTAAATACCACTGCTAACACATCATGGCAACATCATGTCTGTGTAGCAATCAGTTTGTGGTAATTCAGTTTTAAACATGGGAATGTGTTCACTAGCATTAAAGCACAATATCAACTGACAAGATAAGAGCCGTCATCTTGGTCCTTCTTTATTGCCTGATTTTAGGGCCCTGTCTTGAAGAGGGATTAGTGTGTAGGATTTAGTGCCATCTAGTGGTTAAGTTGCAGATTGCAACTAACTGAACACCACTCGCATCTGTATCTGAGGACCAGGGAATTAGAGCAAGCTGCACAGTGAGTAGGAGAAACTACGGTGGCCACAAAACTCTGGAAAAAATCAGTGTTCTTTTCTGTTCTGGGCTACTGTAAAAACATGGTGGACTCCATAGAAGGCAACCTGCGGCATCTGTAGATAAAACCAGCTCATTCTAAGGTACAATAAACACAACATATCCTATATTCAGTTGATTATACACAAATGAAAACAATAGTATTTTCAGTTTCTGCCAATAGATCGATAACTAACTGTTACACACTTGACCTTTATGACATTCATTATTTCCATTTTATGCTTATATGACGCATATTCCATAAACTAATTTATGTTTAATCTAATCACCACACTACAAACCTTGGGCCAGGTATTTCGAAATATGAACATGATACAGAGGAGGTATATGAGGACCCGGCAGCTATTTATTGCCCATAGGGCCCCCTAAAAGGAGGGCTTTTACTTTAGAAAGAGATTATGATTTAAGGTGGACTTTAAAGAGCCAACTGTTTCCAGCTCTGATTTGGCCCAGCATTGGAACAGTTCACAGTAAGGGAGTACCTGTTGTACCTCACGTATTGCTTATAATAAACTGTCGCCAGATCTTAACCAGGAAGCACTTTTAATTCTGATAGTACTTTTTCAATGGTTTTGCTACACCCAACACCTGCCTTCTCAGAATTACCACAACCTACGTGTGAAACACAGCAGGAACCAGGTGTGCGCATAATTTCCTTGCACATGTATTTGAGCCAGGGTCGCAGCTCAATCTGCTGTGTGTCTGCTGAGCTGTGTTGAAGCCAGAGGAGACATATTCAGGATGCTGTGGTCAGTCTATTCTCTTCCTGTATTGACTTGTTGTCTGTGTGCGAGCAGTGTGAGCCACCAGTGGTATATGAAGCATTAAAGTTGATCATATGTTTTCTATGTGAAAACTTAATCTGCAGAGTAACTAGTAGCTATAGCTGTGGGATAATATGTATTAAAAAATAAAATATTTCGCTCTGAAACGTACTAGAATGGAAAAATGGAGAAAAAAAAAAAGGAAATTCCCCACTTATGTATAAGTAGACAAATTGAAGGAAAACTCAACAAGTGTCTTAGTGAGATGCTTTTACACCACAGGCCTCCAGAACAGTGCTGCTTGGTATAGATTCTACAAATCAATGAAACTCTCCTAGAGGACTGATTATCACTATGTCAAAAGATATTCCCTCATTCGATGTTTTGATGATGCATGTCGCTCCAATATGTCCCATAGGTGTTCAACTGGATTCAATAGCATAGCATATGATTTACATAATTTAATTATTAAAAAATTAAAGTGAATCCCTGTTCCCCTTATGGAAGCATCTGCATTTGTTAGGTCTACATTTGTAGTCCAGCTAAAATTAATCAAAAATAAAGGTCGCTGTTTTGTTTTGTTTTAATTCATCGTCAATAGTTTTTTTATTATTAAAAGGAAGTAAAAAAAGGTAATCGTGGAAATATCAACCCCTCACACTTTCCACCACCGCCATGTGTGCTGCTCTGAGCAGGACTAATGCACGTAAGGCTGCTGGTCCTGATGGCATCCCTGGACGTGTGCTCAGGGTCTGTGCTGGACAGCTGACTGAGGTCCCGACAGACATTTTCAACCTGTCACTGGCCCAAGCAGTTGTCCCTACGTGCTTCAAAACCACATCCATCGTGCCGGCTCCCAAACGCTCAGCTGCAGCGAGCCTCAAAGAATTGAAGAACAATCAACAGGCCGTTTGCTTCCTGAACATGGCACCTGCTATAACTTAAAAAACAAAAAATGGAAAATTTCTTCCTTGATTTCTGAGATTTTCTCATTGGAGAACATGACATGTTGTTGTGATGGTACAGAGCAGATGTATATGCTGTAGCAGAGGGAAAAAAACATGCTATTTAATTTCCGTTGGACTTTAAATGACTTTTGCCAACTGAACTGATTTGTAATTGATATTTATTTCTTGGTCATGTACACACAATCTCACTCAAACACACAGTCACATAGACATCAGACAAACAGACAAAAGACCGTCCAGAAAGACCTGATGCGCTGCTGATCACGATAACAGATTCCTACACACATACGCTGACTTCCTTGTGCCTCATGATATACAGTTCGGGTTGGGACAAACAGCTTGGCTATTCTGACACAATAGATAGTATCTTAGATATTCTGTGTTTTTACATAAGAAGGTAACTGAAACAAACCATCAGCTCAGCAGGGATTAGTGAGCTGCCTGCTAAAGCTCCACATGGCTAGGTATCAGATTGCGCCTGTTTACTGTCTGCTGACAGCAGACAAAACCAAATACGGAAAAGCAGACGTTATGAAAGGCATCAAAGGAAAAATAGATGTTTGATTTTGGTTCACAGGCAAACTTAAAAAAAATTGTTTTGATGGAAATCTGCCTTGGACTGTGAACCAGTCTGATTAATGTATCGACAAGCCAGTATTATCAGCTGATATCGGCTCATTACAGATGAATCAGCATCAACATATTGGTAGGCAGTAGTGGTGGAATATAGCTAAGTAGATTTACTCAGTTACTGTAGTTAAGTACAATTCTGAGGTACATGCTTTTACTCTCCACTTAAAAAGTAAATATTGTACTTTTAATCCACCACATTTATTTGACAGCTGTCAACAGGCTGTGAAAAGATAATTTCCTAATACAACTCCAACGAAGAGATTAGCCCTCTTTGTGTTTTGCCTTTTGAGCTGAAGTGGAGGAATAGTATTGTAACACAAGAAGGGATTTCTGGATTTTGGAAGTAACCACTCCATTTGGCTACAAGATGTAGATAAATTTAGGGATGTCCAACTAACTTTATCATATAAAAGTCAGATATGCAAATTACATGTTTTACATATGTGTTTTATAGGCTGGAATGTGTATTTTTCAAAATGTTTTTGTTGTATTACCAATAGTAAATTATTTATTTACAGTTATTATTTATAATTTGAATCCAGTGTAGTCCACTGTTCATGATTTGCTGTCTGTTACCGTCATATTTTACAGTAATATATATATCGTTCAGCTGTCCTACTTCAGTATTATTATATATATATTATAATAAACAAATAAGGGCTCATTACCAAAGATTTTACATTTAAGCTTATTTATGGCAAAATGCTGATTTGTGTTTGCATCCAACCTCAAAAAATAGATGCGAAAATTCAAAAAGAAACCACACAGGTTAAGAAAACAAGCTTAAACATAATTTTGATCAATGCATGCGTTTGACTGCATAACAGAAAATAGCCAAAGAGATGAATTATGATGGAAAGAGAAGTAAACTGACATCCGCTGAAAAACAATATTGAAATTGCTGCAGTAGTGCAAAACATATGAATATGTAAGTGAGTGAGTTGACTCATACAGTATGTATATAGTGTTAAAAGAAAGTTTTGTAGTAGTTCTGCTTTTTGTGGTGCTAGGTTTTACCTCTTCTGAGTTAGAGTGAAATAAAAAGTTTAAGTTTTCATCCTATGTGTGTTTTAATTGTTCTGCTGTTTCTTACTATCAAATCTGTGTACAAGGAACATTTTTGTGTGTTTAGATATCAGAATTCCTTTCTCAAATTCAAATTCAAATGGCTTTATTGACATGACATAATGCTGTAAATGTGCGTAGATAAAAGCAAGGCAAAATAAAAGTACACTTAATGTGCTTTACATTTAAATGTATATGTAACTACCACATTCCACCACAGACACAGAGATTAACCACTCGCCATCCAGTTAAACTGTCAATCATGTCACAGATTTTGTTTATTTTAATAAACATTGTGCACGTACATTGACTGAGCAGAGGGAAAGCTGGAAAATTTTGCAGCTTAAATAGACTGGAGAGTGAGGCATGTCATGTGTGTATAGCAGTACGGCTCGGGTTGACTGCCTAAACTAGCTCACAGGCGTCGCTCCATTAATTGTATATATAATTCCTGTTCTATCTCACTGCATTTCATTGTTTTGTATTTTATTTTATTTTTTTATTCTTTGTTCTACAGTCCCCTGTGCAAGAACAAGTGTCTCTGTTTTAAGGAAGTTATCTTTTCCCTGTCTTGAGTTTCATCAACAGGCCTTCGGTGAAAGTGGAAATACCCCCCCACCGCCCCACACACACACACACACACTCACACACAGACACAGAGGCAAAAGCAGATTTTAGCTGAATGTTAAAATACAGTTTAAGTTCTTTTCACGGCAGCTGGTTATTTGCATTTCTCCTGCAATATTTTCTCTGTGACATGTTTCCATAGAAGCTTACGTCATGTGACCCTGCTTCTTTCTTTTTAAAAATGTAGAGTACTTCCTATGATATGTGACATCCTTTGATGAGTGCTGCTGCAAAAAAGTTCCTCCTCTCCCTCTGTTGATTTCTAAGAGAATCTGTGTGTGTGTGTTGTGTGCGCACGCGTCCATGCACATACATTATATGAGCTTGTTTTGTCTCGTATCAAAGCATCTCTATTTGTGAGCAGCACTGCACTGTCAGGAGCAGCGTTGCAGCTCTTTGGCTCAGTGTTACATCAGCCTCAGTGAAGCAGATATGCAGCTCTGTAGTAGTTCAGACCAACGTGCACACACTAGAGTCATCGAGGCAAATCAAGCCAGCCGCTCCAGAGTCAACCTAACAAATCCAAGCTAAAGAGGGGACAAACCACAAGTGGACAAAAGTAAAGGAAATAAAACCAACTTAAACAGTCTGCGGCAAAGGAAAGCGGTGAAATGTAAGTGAACAGACAGACACAAGCAATTTAACTCAATCTAGTCCAAACTAACTTGATACGGGAGACCATGCTCCCCCATGAGACTAATCACAACAGTCCCGAGCAAATGTGGCCAGGACAAAACATGTCACAGAAAGCCAAACCAAACCACAAAGCACCCACTTCCAGAGAGGCCAAACAGGAACCAATTTGAAAGAACCAAATCAAATACACCCAACCCGAGCTAGACAGGCTAACAATGAAACCTCTCCAGGCCAGTTAAAATGAATTCACACAAACCAAATAAACCAGCAAGCAAACACACCAAACAACAAATTAGTTTGCATACCAACCTAATTAGTCAACCATCAAAACCAACCAGTCATCCAAACTAACCTGAGTCAAATAAAGTAATGGACCGAATGACTTCCCAGCCAGTCAACTTAAAGGAATAATTTGACACTTTGGGAAAAACTGCCCCTTATTTGATTTCTTGCCAAGAATTAAATGAGAAGATCGCCAAGACCTTCATGTCTGTAGTAGTAGTTTACTTCTACACCAAATTTCTTTACGTTCCCAGGCTTGTACCTTTGTTTCATGCTGATCCAAGCTGGAGAAGTGAGTCACACAACATTGTTTATGGGAAATGGAACCATTAATTTCTTCCACTTCACAACTCAATATTGTTCTTACTGTCAACAACAAAAAAATAAAAAAGACAAATCCTACTAACAAATATTGTCTGTGTATCCGGAGTTGTTGTCCAAAAACAGATTTAACTATTTTTAGTCAGTCCCACATACAATGGCCTGAAAATACAGTGCTGAGAAATTAGTAAGTAGCCTAAAAAATGAAACTATATGTTTGTGACTTGTTTTTAAGGATTTATGATCTATGAACCAATGGAACTGGGGCTGAGAGCCACAGACAAAAATGTCGATAAAAATCATATAAATGTGATTTAAATAAATAGGGGATGAGAGGTTAAAACTAGATTCATCTGATTGGTCTTTTTCATGAAAAAGTGACTTTGTAAATGTAGAAAAAAATAGTACGAAATTGCCGTGCCATGGTGCCTGTTGTGTCTGTATACTTGTAACTTACTGTAAAGGGCCACAAACTGAACTGGGTTATTGGAAATGATAATTTGTGTTTGACTGATGCACTTCCTGTACTGGCTCTCTTGTGCTCAGCTTGACTTCCTGTTTACGGCTCCAACATCCCACAAACCCCTGCTCCTCTAATAGGAAATGCTACGAACAGGCCCAAAGCCTGCACCCAGCTAAGTTTAAGTGAGTTACATACAGATCATTGTCATGGCATTTCTGCTTTCTTGTGAAACCTGTGAGAATGAAATGTGGGCGATTGCACAGGCTCTCACTTAGTTTGAAATGTGTGTGTTGAAAAGGCCAACAATGAGAGGACTTTAAAGCCCATAGTGGGATATGTATATATGTTATTTTGCAATACTACACAGCAACATTGTCATGTTGCAGCCTTAAAAGTCTAAGTTTGGTATTTTAATCCTCTTTTATTGGATTAGAAAATTGGATGATGCAATCCTCAGGATCACAAAAAAGACCAGCTGGATAAAAGTGAACAATTTTTTGTGTCCTATATACTCGTATAAGGCCCTGACATGACAATTTGTGACTCTTTGATAGTGCTGACATTGTTCAAACCCTTCCTCTAAAGATTACCCCCGCCTTCATTTTTCTATGACAGGAGGAAGACAATGCGTTAAGGCTGAAACAGGTACACAAGATCCTTTGTCTTCAACACAAAACAGCACATGGCAAATTTGCATGGTAGGAAGTTTTCACTTTACAAACACAGGATCAAATATTTGTCTGTGCAAACAGCTGCAGAATTGCTGACATTGACATTGCAAAGATAACAGAGACGACAGAAATCATTTCTGTCAGGCCTAAATGGACCTGGAAGTTCAAATTAGGCTTTTCATGCTCATGCCGGGTTGGCTCACACAGTCACAAGTGTTGTACATGGTCCTTTCTTACAACATAGCGCCACTTCTTTTTCTCAGTAAACGTGACATATAAATGTGGCAAATGTCATGCGAGTCTGTGAGGGCAAAAGGGCAAAAGCACCTACATACAATTCAGGAAGTCAGCTGACGTCTGACAAATACAAAACTGTCGCTTATAAATGCTTTAGGTATGTAATTGCATCATTTCACCAAACATTGAGATGACAACACTTGCACTAAAATAGATTTATTTTTACATTTTGATGTCACTATGTAGAAGAAATTGGAAATCCAAATTAACAGTTTCAACTTTGTTTGCGGAAGTTTGGTGCTCAGCCCATTCTACTGCTGCCTCTGTGCCCTCTGGGTTAATGACAGGTTGGTCTCACACAACATATAATCGCTGGCAGTTAGCAGAGCAAACACGTCATTCAGTGACTCACAGCTAGATTCAGTGTTATTCTGTCTCATGATATTCCCCCAGACAAAAGAAGCTGTTATTCCCGTTTGGTATAAGAAAAGTTAAATGACTCTTATTAAACTTATGAAACTTTTCAGGAGTTTTCAAATGTTCTGGTTTAGGATGAAGATGTTTTGCAGAAAAATAAAGTTTGCTCAGAGTTTAACTGAATTACTTAAATGGAAGGTATGTCAAGACTAAGTGCTTTATAACAATCCATCTGTCTGACAGCAGCAGCTCTTCAGTTTTATTCAGACAGAGCACTTAATGCAGCCCACGTTTGTCTAATAGTAGCTTTCTAAAAAAATCACAATATCATAGTGGTGTCAGGGCTGCAGCTACTACTGAAGACACTGAGGTCATGTTCTTAGGATTTTTCCTGGGATTTGGGTGGTTTTACACATGGTGGGTATTTTAGGGCCTGTGTCTCCAGTGTCTGGCAACGTGGACATTTTGAAACATTATTTTAATTTCATGTTGTCAGTGCACAGTTTGAGAGTTAAGCTAATTAATTTAATAAACAAATCTTTGCAGCGGGCGGACTTGGACTCATGACTGCAGTATAATAGTGCACTATGGTACATTGGTAATGTTTCAGAAAAGTGGTGTTGTTGCTATTAGGGTTTAAATATGTGTTTAATAGTGAAGAATTGACCCCAAGTTGCAGTGATAGCTTTCGCAACACTGATGGCTTCTATAGGTTTCCACAATGCAATGGTAAATTTAACTTCCATTAGACCCACCGAGTTTGACTAAATGCTGTAAAATAATGCTGTAAATCATTGCACACCCTCAGAAGGACAGATATTTTTCAACCAGAAAGATGCTGCAAACTGTTGCAAATGGAGCCTTTCCACTTGAAATGCTGCTCGGTTTGGACTTATTTCAGTGATTCTTTAATGAAAGGGAGTCAAACAAGTCCAGCTGTGATGCATTTGCTACTTAATCTGAAACGGATTTAAAAATAGCTTTAATTTTTACCACATAAAATAAAATTATAACACATATCACATTAAGGAATGTGTGAAAGTCCTGTAACAAAACAGCTTTATTGGATCAACAAATTCACACATGAAGGTTTTAGTTAACACACGTTAGGATTTCCTATCACAAGACTTCCTCCTCTCCTGCCATGTGCCTCATTACGCCACTCTGTAATATTTCATCAGCCACTCGACTCAGTGTGTAAAACTGTAAAGCAGCTGTGCAGACAAATAGGTCTAATCTCTGTGAAGCTGGTGAAAGACCTTTTAAACCCCACTTAAGTTTAAAATCAGGTGTTGTTGCACAAACTCCACCACAGTTTCATATCTTCAAAAACAAAGATATCAAAGCTGCTCCATCACCTCAGGCAACTAAACAGCTTCACCTTCCTGAAATTGATTTTTCTCGCTGGACTCTGGGGAAAATAATGTGAGATACATCTGACTAAAGTGAAAAGTTGAAAGGCTTGTGCAACATCTTTGATAAGGTTCTTCATTTACTGTTTATTTTAGATTTACAGTGTTGCTTTGAGGGTCTTTGTTGCAGAGCGTTGCGTTTCATTGTGCTGTTGTCTTGTTTTCGTGTTTTTGCATCGCATCAGGTTGCTTTGTCTTGCTATGTGTTGCGCAATGTTGGGCTGCGCTGCGATATGATTTTATAAAATTGACTGAAAAATACTGAAAATGACAGCTCAGCCCGTTTTAAAATGTTAATCTGGAGGAGCTTTCCAAAGTCTGAAAAAATTCAACTTGGAGATTTGTTATCAGACAGTCGGCCATAAACTGTGGGTGTGGACTTGGACATGGTTATTCACCAAGCAGGGAGGTTCTGATGAAATGCTCATATTATGTTGCATTATGGGAAATGGAGGATTGTGTGTCTTTGGTGGCCCTTGACTCATACACAAGACTGAAAATGGGAATATCTTTGGCTCTGCTGCTTCAAATTTAAAGATTCTTCTTAGAATCTGTCTCTTGTCTCTTTTTGGAAGTACACTGTAAAGATTATCAAGGTGGTTTAACTTAAAAACCTAAGTTGAATTGCTGCCTTAAAAACGTAAGTAAACTCAACTTCAAGACAAGTTTTATTTCAACTCATAAAGCAAAGTAAGACAAGTTGTTTAATTAATGATCATTTATTACTTAAACTTGATACTCTGAGTTTAAACAACTAACTATATTACGTTGTCTATTGAAGAAAACTTACATTCTCTTGTCAAAGAAATTTACAATTTCATACTATGTCAACTCACAAAATTAAGTTATTGCCTTGTTTAATTAATGATCATTTATTGTTTAAACTTGATACTCTGAGTTTAAACTAAATATATTACGTTGTCTATTGAAGAAAACTTACAATTCCATACTATGTCAACTCACATTTTCAAGTCAAGATAACAAACTATATTCATTCCAATTACATTTCAAAGTTGTTTCTACTCATGTTTTTAAGGCAGCAATTCAACTTAAGTTTTCAAATTAAGAGGACTTGTGTTTTTAACTTTTAATCTTACCTCAACTAATAATGGCAGGTTCACCAGTTTCCTTAAAGATCACACTTAAATCATTGGCCACAGCCACACAGTCCGCGGAGAAAGGAGGTTGCGGTGGGTCAAGAGAACATCATACTTTAAAACAGGAGACCACTGTTTGCTTCCTGTTTTCATACCCACACTGCAGTCAATGGTGGTTTCTTTTAACAATTCAGCATTGTTCTCCAACCTTAACCAGATAGTTATTATTGTAACCTTGTGACAGCAAAGGTCCCCAGTTGAAGCATTACAAAATACTGAACTTAGATTTTGGTGAGCACAGAGAAACTTTCTCTCTTCAGCAGATAAATGTGAAAACATTCTTCTAGTGTCGACCTCTGCACATCATACTGAACAGTGAGTAAGCAAGACATTTGTAAGCGGTTTGTAAATGTTTTTGAAGGCACTGATAATGTCATCCTACTGATTGGGGCCTCAGATCAGACAATACTTATGTGTCTGAAGGATGATCAATAACGTGTTTTGTCAATTAATTAGTTTTTTATATCACACCTATAGTTTGTAGGAGAAGTAAACACAGTACAAACATACTGGAAATGGAGCTTTCAAAGAGAAAAAGGAACTAAACAGGAAAAGTGAGAAAAATAAGTTGCTAATGCTCACTGTACCAAGTAATTTCCCAGAAATGCAAACCAAGACGGTCCAAACGAGGAAGTGGTGTTTATCATGTAGTGAGTTGTTGTAAGTTTATGCATCAGAATTCAACTCATGACTCATGGCCTAACCACAAACTGAGGTAATTGGACTGGTCATGTAAATGTGAGTAAATCTTTCTAAGGAAACAGTTGCACATGTACAGTAAATATGTTAAAAATCTATAAAAACATCACAGCAGGCAGCTCCAGTTTCTAAAGGTCACAAGCATATTTGGAAAATGACATATACACACAGTCACCTGTTGTCAGTCCCCATGTAGAGGTCAAAGTACCTTGCTAAAAAAATTTTTAGAGAGAAAAAGTTTCACAATTCCCTTTTTATTGATGATTTAGATTTCAAGAATGTCCAGCTGTGGATATGGATGTGTTACACACACTGCCTTTTCTTCTCATTGTGACACTGCTGCATTTAAGGCATTTACTTTATAAAGTAAATATAGCGATTTTTTGAGTGGGACACCATTTTTTTTGTGCATTGACTAATGTGTATGAATGGTAGGTAAAAGATTACATGACCATTAACAAGGATTACAGTTGGACAGTTTTAAATCTGACGGAGTTTCCACTATTATGGAGCTGGACATTGCTTATTGCCTCTACTGCAACTAGCTAAAATATACGACACAGTCCTGCTGTAAACATGTACATTCAGACACAAATTAAAGGTGCTAAATGTACTGAATGATATTACTGTATCATTTAAGCCCGAAAACTTTCCAAGAAATTATTATAATTAAATCAAACCCTACTTTTGGTACCGTTTGTGGCATTTTTATAGCAATAACCATTCAATGTATTTGCATTCTATAATAACCTCTCTATATATTTTAATGGTAGCGGCACAGTCTGACATTGCTGCGTGGGATTCTACATATTGATGTGTTTTGATGCAGATGCAGAGCCATCTCACAGTTAGGTCAACCACTTTGAAAAGCCTTCTGGAGGGTCTTGGAAAGTATGTGTCACTGAGGCAGACAATGCATGGCCGCACTAATGTGAGGAGAGTCTCTTTGTCAGTGTCTGACTGTCTGTCTCTCTGTCCGGAAGTCTGTCTCTTTATCTCAAATTTTTTCAATCAATCTAAGAGTTAAATTCATGATGAAAGCCAATCTGTCTTTTACTTTTTGGCTCTGCAACTTCCTTCTCTACCAATGAGCCTGTGCCAACATAGCATACCATATGTGTGACTGTGCTTTTACGATTCATTAAACACACAGGTCACAGTATGTCATGCAACAAGCTCCTCATCAGATCAGGTGATAATTCTGATGAAGAGCATATGATTCACCTTTCCTTTGAAAATAGAGCAAAAAACATAAAAAAATAGCTACATTATGGTAATTTTTAATATGCATAGAAAACCTGTGATGTTCAGTTGAAATCATTTCGTTTCACTGATGAAAACAACTTTTTACCCCTAGGTTTACTGAAATCACCACAGAGCAAGCCTGCAGGCACATGACCATACACACAAAGCTGAATACACTTGACCCCGTCCTGACTCCTGGTCTATCTAAAAGTTTCAGGTACTTTCCATATGGATCCCTCCCCATTTACGGGTAATCACACCACACTGTAAACTCCGCCTTCATTTCTCTACCAATCAGAGAGTTCTTTGTCTAAAGTTAATCTGAGATCTCTGCAGTGATTACAAGGTGGCATAGTTGGTTCCTGATGAAGTTCCTCCTTTGAGTTTCATAATTTCTTTAAGGAAGATCTGGCTCAGAGCATGAAGAGAAACAGTACATGAAAAAGTACAATAAAATTTACTTGCACAGTAAAAACAAAACTGAAACACATCAGATTCTCACAAGAAGCTGGAATCAGCAAATTAATTTTTTCAATCAATTACAAAATAAATCCATTATCTATCTTAATAATATCCTTAAGTATACTTCTACTCCTATAACACTCACAGGGGGCATTTTTCTGCATACAAAATTCTAAATGCCATATTTTTACTTGTAGTGGAGTATTTTTTTATGTTATATTATTTCTACTTTATACTACTTTATAAAAGATCAGAATACTTATTCCACCACTGCTTGAAAACAAACATTGTAAATAAGATCAGTCTACCACCAAACCACAAGAATCATATTTTCTTATCCTATTTTAATTTCTACGTCTATGTACATACACTACAAAATGTCAATTCATGATGATGTCAAATTGTACATATTTTTAAAAGTCAATATATTATAGTATACTATGTATTACTGTATGACCTCTCTTACCTCTCAGTGCCTCTCATTTTGATTCTGATAATATCAGTTAACTTTGCTGTTTCACAATTTTATGTCCCATCTGAAAGTACCTGGCAGTTAAACCGCTTTTAATTCCCATTCGATCAGTGGGCATAAACTACCTGCTCTAAAACATGCAGTAACTTGAGTTATCTTCCTTCTACCTCAACTAAAAGCCATTTTATGAAATGTTTTAGGGCCAAGACACCAGTTCAAATGGCCCGTTGGTTTTCATCTGTCCTGCACTTCCCAGATGTCGCATACTCAGAGTACGTGTGGTGCGCTGACACATCTTTCCTTAGCATTTCTTAGTTTCACTTTCTGTAGACGATAAACATCACTTTCTGTGTAGCAGAGAAGTTTAGAACAACAGAAGCTTTCATAATTTCACACACTGTGCTGTGTCTTTAAATATTAGCCATTAAACAATAGCAGCCTTTAAACAATAATAAATACAATGCTCAGCATAAATGAGTACACCCCAATAGATTTGTCAGAAAACCTTTAGTTTCCTTTCAGAATCAAAATTTTCTATGGGATACTATACTACAAAATACCCCCAGAAATGTGGGCCATTAATTAATTTGCGCACACAAAAAAGTAACAAATTAATTTAAGACCATGTTGCAAAAATGAGTACACCCCAATGAAAGTCTTAGGAGCAAAGCAAAATTTTACTTCACTACTTGACTACAAAATTCTAATTAACAAGAATTCAACCACAGGTGAGTCTAATTATTCATTAAACAGGTGTCCAACAGACAGTTGACTATAAAAGGGCGTTACTTAACAAAGTTGGTGCTGTCCCTAAAAATCATGGAGGTCATACAAAATACTAGATGTAGTCAATTAATGCATCAACTAATTTGAGTAAAACTGAAGATTTTGTAATCTAAGTTATATTATTCACCATACTTTCATGTTATGCGTTAAACAAATGTTCTATGAAAGTCAGTTTTGTCAAAATTTTGGAAATTGTTCTTGTTTTCATTGAGATATTGATTAAAATCTTACCTTTCAAAGGGAGTGTACTCATTTATGCTAATCACTGTATATGAAATAAATAACAGTCTTCAAAGTATCAGAAACACTTGAACTGACAGTGGCATGTGGAGTGCAGAAAAAACAGAATGGGAAATTAAAGCAGCAGCAGGAAACTCTGCATGTTAGTTGCTTAAAATGGTAATCTGACGGTAATTATCAGACTGGTCTTTGATTCTTTATATCAAAGATGATACAACAATAAAAAGTCCAGTTTTTTCTGTGTGTAGCCTGTGTGTCTGATTCCTTACTTTCCACACAGGGGAGGGGCCATGGCCAAAATTTGGCAAACACAATGAATATACAACATGTCACTCAGCAGTCATGGGCCACATGTTTGCTGGTAGTAGTGTATCTTTGTATCAAGCACATCAGAGTTTGTATATCTTAACATTCTGGTAGAAATGAGGATAAAAAGTTCCTGTTACCAAGAAATTAATTAAATTTAATTTTACTTGGCAATTAGTGAAGATGAATCTGTGAACATTATCAGAAGCTTAAACAAAATAGTGTGTTTAGTGCCAATTTCTGATAAGGGACCCTTAATGGTTTTATTAATAGTTAATAAATAATTTATTAATGCATTATAGATCCAATGTAGGGCATTATTGAACGGCAACTGCAATTAAAATGTTAATAAATCACAAAAGGCCTCTTATATCTATAATCTGTCAAGTATATGGTTGTAAATGTTAACAAGCTGTCTGTATATGCCCTGGTGGCCTTTCCAGAAGGGAAATGGGCAAACATTGGAGGGGCCTGCCTTAGGAAGGAGGATTTTCCTCAACCTGGCAACTCCAAAGTTGATCTTATTGATGGCTATCTACAATGTATTATTACATTCTCTTTACTGTATGTTTTATATACTTTTCAACATCTCTTGCCTCTCAGTATGTGTTTTGAGTCAGATAATGTTAGTTCAGCATGCTTTTTCCATCTGAAAGCACCTGGCAGCTAAGCTATACCTCTGATTCTCATTCAAATAACAGAAATAAACAGCCTGCCCTTAAACATGCATAAACATGCACTTCCATACCTCCTGTCCCTATCTGCACTGCAATTCCAGAAACTTCCTCTCATACTCATAACGCTTTATTGTGTGTGTGATTGTGGTATTGACTGTGATTGGGATTTCTCTCATTCTTTCCTTTGCCTGCTCAGACATGGTTTACCATGCTAAATCCGCTAATGCTACTCTAATTACCCATTTCCTCCTCTCTTTACCCCAAATTAAACAAAAAACAAAGAGATACTGAAAAAAGTTCGGCATTTTGGGAATAACATGTTTTTAGGCATGGTGCCACTAGGCACTTTTACAACGCTTCTTTCTCCCCAAAGGGGGCATGGTCGTTTTGAAGACAAGAAAGTGACGTATGGCTGCTCTCATTTATTGACCTAATCCTAAAGCCAGCCTCTTCTCCAGTCCTGTACTTAGATAAGCTATGTGCTATCGTCTATGTTGACAAGACAACCTAATCTTGAAGATGGTTAAAAGATAAAAGTGACATCTTTAATTTAGCTAATGTTCAAAATCCATATCCAAATGTAAATTTACAGAGACAGGGCAGAGCAATGCCAGCTCATGTCAGTCAACTGCTGCCGTAGGACGATTTCATCATGTCTTGAAAAAGTAATGAGCATATACCATAGTGATTTTTAATTCAGTTTGACTTTAAGTTATCCAGGAGACTCCCGTGTTTCTAGTTTTTAAAACACAGGATATTTTTTTTAAAGAATAGGGAACTTCTGTAACCACCAGCATCTCCAACTTCTGCAAATGTTAAAGAAAATGTTACAACCACAAACACGTAAATGTGTCTTAACAAACACAGCTACAGTAACCCCTTAAAGGAGGTGAGCAAACTACAAACCATTCTCCTGCACTCTACCTTGTCTAGAAAATTGGTTAGTCTGTGAACAGTGGGACGTCTATCAGGTTTCAGAGTTCCAGTGCTGCCAGTGTTTTCCACTGAAACTGGACTGATGACACTGATGTTATCTCTTCCCTGCTGTATTAGGAAGAGACCACAGACACAGAATTAAAGATCTAGTGTGTAACATTTAGGAGGCACAAAAGGAATATGCGTAACTATGTTGTCATTACATTCCTGCATCTGTCATGTTGACATGTTTTGAGTATCGTGGTTTATCCTTCATGCTTGGAAGCGTGGTGTAGCGAGCCAGTTGCGATCTGAAACTACACCGCTAGATGCCACTAAATCCAACACACTGGACCTTTAATTTGGCCAAATTTTGTATTGCTGCCACAAAACGGATGATTTCTCTTGCCTTTTAAAAACTTTATTAAAAGACCAGTGTGTAAGATTTTGTAGTATCTAGTGGTGAAGTTGCTGATTGCAAAAAAAAACACTAAAGGCCCTGTCTTCAGCCAGTGTTTGGTTTATCCATTCTAGGCTCCTGTAGAAACATGCCGGTTTAACGTGGCGGACTCCATGAATGGTGACCTGTAGCGATAAAACGGCTCATTCAAATTTAACAAAAACACTGATTCCTATATTCAAACCATCATAGGCAGATTATTTTATTTGAGTCAAAATTGAGTTGACTTGACATTGTTTAACTTGTTCAAGGTAAATACAGTGCAATTAATCTGCAGCTTTATAAGTGTATAAAGATGTTTTCAGGGCTAACAAAAGTCTAATTTACAGTATAAATCAAAACTTTTATTTTTCCTTTTATTCTATTTATTGGCATCCCTACCATACTTTCATTTTTACCACCAAAACCCAAACCAAACAGAGGGGAGAAAGTCTGGATGTGGCTCTCATTAGCTGCCTCTTTAGATGAGAGCTTAGTGTTTATTCAAAACCACAAATTGCTGAATGGAAACTTCAGCATATAACTGAAAACCTCTGCTGAAACAAAGATGTAAAAAAAATAATCCCATCTGCTGTGGGCGACAGTGGGCGGCATAAAGACCAAGCTTTTGTTCACCAGGTGCCCTCTGTGTCAAGAGGAAGTCTGAAACTTGCCCAGTATGTGTGTTTTGGGACAGTGGTAGCCTGGAGGATGAAGAGGTGGGGTTGTGATTGGCAGGTCATGGGATCACTGTAAATGAAAAACAGAGGTGGGGTTGAGAAGTAGAGCCGGTAAAGGTTTGCGGTTGGGAGTGGCAGTTCTGAGCCGCAAATGTGTGTTACTGCATGAATGTGAAGCAGTGAGGTGATGTGGACGGACATCTATCCTTCACCCAATTGTTGTGATACAAAATTGTTAAAAAATAGCACTAACATCGAAAATCTGCTTGGTCTTTTCCTCTGTAAGGCATACTTTATAAAGGGTTTATACTAGACCTTCATTTTTGACCATGGGGACAGTACTTGAAAAATCTAAATCTAAACTCAAGGTCCACTTACTAGCTTGTTTTTAAGGTTTCAACTGTATCTTGTAATGAGGGACATAAGATGTGGTTGAAACCTCTAATATCTTCATTAATAGTTGACTAATAATTGACCACAACTTATTAAGCTTGGGGAATCCAAGTCATCTGTAACTGAGCCATTGTTCCTTGTCTCATTAAAGCAACAAGGTAAAACGTCTCCAGCGATTACTACACATACCATCAAATACAAGGCGTACTGAGCTGCTGTAGCATTTGTCTGATCCCTGATCAGTTCAACCAATGAATGATCTGTGAGGGTGAGAAGGCATTGATCTGTATGGGTGCATGAAAGTGTGTATTTCAGCCTGTGTGTGTGTAAAAAAAAAAAGAGTGAAAACAACAATTTCCCCTCGGGGATTAATAAAGTATATCTTCTTCTTCTTCTAAATAGGATTAATTCACGTGTTTGTGTTTGGTTACAGATAACTGTAAGATAGCTAGCTAAACTGTTTAATTTATTCTTCTTCTGGCATTTTTGGCCGCTACCAAACAGTTTGAAGTCCATTACCACCTCCTGGACTGGAGGATGGTCGACCCTGATTTGCATGTGGGAAAACTAAGATGGACTGCAGTTAAATTTGTGATCTGGACAACAGAGACGTGTATATGTATGTGGAAAAGTGAAAGTGTTTTAAAGGTCATCTTGCTTTTATCTGAATATGAGACACTTGAAATTAAGTGTAAATGGGGCAAACAGTTGAAATAAACAGGTAAAAAGTATTAATATACCTGTAGTTTGTCATACACATCTCTAAACTAGAGACCATTTTGCGATGGGATCACATCAGTACATATAATGATTAGTCATTACTACACAGTCGGGCCACACCCATCTTTGAACTGGGCCTTCATTTTTAACTCAGCTACAGACTGTGCGGTTTCCTGACTGCATCTGACAGGTTTTGACACTATTGCGGTGAAAATCTCTTGACATACGTTATAAACACCTGCCAAAATCCCCTCCGTGGTAGTCGCTGCTACAGTAGGTGTCTCCAGGACTACATTTTGACATGATGACAAATGCATACACGCACAGACTCGCAAGGTGAAAACAATACCGGCAACACGCTATTGGGACTGGTAATATAATACAGAGGCGACTCTCAACTCTTACTTCTTTGGGACATTTGTCACTTTCCTGTAAATGTACCAAACTGCTTCATAAACAGACAGTCCACTTCTGAGTTTGAGCTAATATTAGCTAAAGTAAAATATGTTCTCCCCTTTCATTCATTTTTTCCCTCCTAAACTGGTTCTCACTTCGAGCATGAAAGATTCTCACTTGTCATTTGTTAGAGTTTCTACCAATGAGGAACTGTTGCCTGGTGACTCAGGACTCTTTCCACCAATCAGGTTCCTGCCTCTATTTAGCCACTGTGACTCATGTTGCTAACATTAATGCGACAGCTGATTGGGCAATGAGTTTGTGTACCTGTCACTGTTGTCTCGTGTGATTGGCTGTGCTATTCTTGTACAGATTTATAAACAGCAGAGATTTTGTGGCTGTATTTAGATATAGAGAGAGAGGGAAAGAGAGCATAGGTTCATTGTATACACAAGTTGATAATGGTAAAAGGATTGTCAACACATTTTGTAGATATTCTTGGCATGTCTGGTGTCATCTTGAAGGTCAATCAGTAACTGACTGTGTGAAAATCATGTTTAAATATATAACAACTACACAAGAACATAAGATACCTTCAAATGATTGTGGCAGCTGTTAGTGGGTACATTACATTATATTACAATGTCACTTCAGTTAAAGGTTTTGTCTAAAAAATAATATTTCAGTATTGCACTTCAGGATTTTTGTGGTTAAATAAGAATGAGGCTGTTATTAGAGGTCAGATTTTTTGGGGAGTTTTTGTAACGTGAATCTTTCTTATATGAGAAATGCTTTTAAAACCCATGTTCACACATTAGGTCTATAAACTAATCCTGGTTATGGGTGGGACTACACAAGCATTACTGCAGTGGCATCATACTTGTAAATCAGTGCAATAACACTGCAATTACGGTAAAAGATTTGTACGCTTTAATGACTTTTATACACCTTTTGCCAAGTAATACATAAAGGACAACAAAATGCATTTAGAAAAAAGGTTATAATCTAAAAATAAATAAATAAACTTCTTAAAGAAATTTGTCCTGGTTTGAACAGACAGCTGGATATCCCATATCTGCAAATCATCAAAACCACATGGGTTGTTCTGTGCTTTTATCAGCTGCTCCAACAGTAACCTTTAACTTTGGGAAAATAAATTCACAAGTTTCTTCTTCATTAAGTCATTTTGACTTTTAGTCATCTCCATTAAATCCTTACTTTCAATCTCTGACATGTGTTTCAAAGCTAACAAGCCAAAAGTCTGTGTCACTACCAATTTGAAATGAGTGTTTCAAGACTGAGTAACTTACACATTCACTTAAGCTACTGTAAACTGCCTGAGAGTTGAATATTACTGACTGTGATAAACCCAAACACATGTGCCTTTACATGATAAGCACTCACTTTGACCTTGGTGGCGTTGATAGGGAGCACAACACATAATCGAGCCCTGGAGTGAGTTCTATTCAGTCTAATCAGAGATGGTACTGCTGTGTGCCAATCAGTCTGGCTAAGCTCTGATCAGTTGGTGCCTCACGATGCTAAACCAACTGTGGATCGGGCCCAATTATCCTCAGGTCTATTTGGATTGGTCTGGCTGAAAAAAAAAAAATGAAAATGTTACTATTTAGAGCAAGTAGTTACTTGTTACTTTTCTCCCTTTTAAGCACAGATCAGCCTATAAAATGTATGCCTGACCCTAACATAATGCAATCCAATTCATGAGAAACATTTCCCGAAGTCTTGCTCAAGTATATCTACTAACATTAGCAAAAAACAACTACTACATCTTTTCATAACTTGTCATTCATATTTCATATTTAACATGGAGGTTTACTTGAAATTGTCAGCGGCATCTGTTTTCATAATATTCATATTTCTGTCTCATGTTGCAACTTTCACTGCTTTAATGTTTCTGCTATTTTATAGCTCATTCTTGTATTGTTCTGTCTGCTCATATTTTATATTTTAATTTCCCCACAGGGATCCTAAATGTTTTTTCTTGCATATATGAGCAGTATTCAAGATCAGACTTGACCTCAGTAGATTCTCTAAATGCCCAAACTGAGGCCACACCAACACTCTTAGCACTGATGCCTTGTATCAAAGTCAATTGTACCGTACATTAACACAAAGCCAAATTGAAAGTACACTGTATTGGTAGACATTGACATTTAATCATCTTCCTGTTGTCATTTCAAAACATCTAAATTCCATGACTTCTCTTAGTGTGCCACAATCATGATTGTTGTGTTTTTGTCTGATGAAATAAAATAAAATAAAATAAGTGGCCTTTTCATGAACACAGTATTTCATTTTCCTACAAATGTAGGCCTGCAGCGTGCTCATGCAAGTGTGTAATGTTGAATTCAGAAGAGTTCTCAACATGAGGGTGCCGACCAGTTTTTAAAATAATAACCACTGAGTAAACAAATAAATGCACAGAGAGCAGTATCGCATATTCAGGGATACAAGAATTGCAACACTTCCCGATGATATCATACACAACTACGTCAGTCGGAGTATGACTGTGCAGTTTCAAATTTCAACATGTCCGCCTGATGTCCGGTTTGTCTGAACAAGACAGCATGTTCCCAGACAACCTCACAACTGTGTGTGTGTGTGTGTGTGAGTGCGCGTGTGTGCCTTGTTTCCACAGCAACAAGCTTCTCCATTTTAACCAAAGCTCATTTTCAACCCTTCACATATAGCTTGAGATGAGTTGCAAAAGCCTTTTTCTAATGCACCAGTTAAAAAGCTTTTTAGTGACTATGGATTATAGATTAGATTATCATTTAGACTCATTGGTATACCAAAGTCAGGAGACAATTTGGATTTTTTATAATACTATTATGTATAAAATGTGCATATCTAAGAAGTAACTTTGTGTAAAACAAGTAACAAAAATAGATTTGACATTTGCAGTTGCCACAGTTTATGTCCCACACCACCGATGCAAATCTTATCTACTCAGCTACTTTCAAAATAGCACATTGTGTCACATTTGTGTGTGTGTGTGTGTGTGTGTGTGTGGTTTCACCCATGTCAGTGCAGGATTCGACTCACTTTCCATTGAATTAGTAAAACAAATAGGTTCTCTGTGCAATTCTTATTTTCCACAATTTAGCTGTCACACCAAACATGACAAGTGGTCACGACTGGAAAATTAATTCTCTAGAAATAGCTAATGCATTACAATTTATATCACGCTGAATAAACTGCACTTTGAGTTGATTAAGTATTTCAACTCTGACAGCTACTTTGGTAGGTGACCAGCCATCATTTGCAGGTGCAGAATTTCCTAGAGAAAAAGGAAACCAAGCTGTTAGTTGTGTGTTGTCAATTATTGAGTTACAAACCCCTGCAGTACAAAACAGTTTTCCTTTCATGCAAAGAGGCCATGTGCAATGCCAGTACTCCTATGCCTTAACTCTGAATATGAGGACAAAAGCGGCAGCCTTTCTACTAAGAAACTCACCTCTCCTAACGAGATCTATGAATTACACAGTAACTTACTTTTAAAGGATAATTCCGGTTTGTTGCAACTTGGATTTTCTTTGTTTTAGCAAATTATGCCTAATGGTCATGACAACATTTTACTCACCATGTTAATATCTGAGATCTAAGAATGCAGTAACATCGCTTAAGGTCCAATGGTACAAGAAACACAAGCACTCAGACAGATTTTAACAGCCATATCCAACAAATTACATTCATATTGTACGATTCCACAGATCACAATTCACACTCCCATGTCCGCCTCTTTTTGGTCTCTTGTTTTTGAAGTGCCTGCATCTCTGTGGTTTGGTTCAGGAAACAGAAACACTATGATTAAGGTTAGTGAAAGATTGTAGTTACAGTTAAATGTTAATAAAGTAAACACCTCATGCTTCAAGTCACTGCTGACTTTAAATTTTTTTTACCAAGATCACAATCTTCCTGAACTAGCTACTTGCAAGCTACATGTGCTGCGAGTGGTTGCCGACACCTAAGTAAGGATGCAGCCCTTACCTGAAGCCCGGGTGAGCTTGACTCCTCTCCCATAGTGCAGCTTTTCTAGAGCTGCGTGGTACCAGGCCTGGTATCCTTTTGCATTGCAAACTGGGCTCTAACATCTAACAGCTTAGGTTTAGTTTCAGTTTATTTATGTTAACACATAAGCAAAGTCAGAAACTGTGTGACGTCCAGAAACTAAACATGGAATCTTAGAGCTTAGAGCTCTTAGTATGTCAACCAATCTTAGGCTTTATGTCATTTTAATATTTTTGGGATAACAATAAGATCTGTAGAACAGAATGATAAGCTATATCAGACAATACTAATCATGTTTTTAACTTTTCAAACCTTTGTTCAAAGTTTCCAAACTTTACTTTAAACCTCTCACATCTTTGGTTTCAGTTTTATTAAATGTGAATGTGATTTAACCATTTTTCAACTGTATCATTGCTCCCTCCCTAAACTGACTCATGACCAGTTCTACTACTGTGAAAATAAACAAGGTAATCACCATTATCACTGCAAATATGCTCTTTCAGACTTATGAAACACAACCACATCACAGCCCTGTGATCGTCTGAGTGGATGAGGATAGTATGAATCACTTTTTGTTGGCAGGCACAAAGAGTCTGCTGGTTAGATCTACGAACACAATCATATACCACTGTGATTACAATGTATTTTATATGATTTGACACCGTTATTCAGTTCTAACACACCTATGTCAAGGAACTGACCATTTTGACCAGTTTGTTACAGTTAGATTTGGCAGAAAAGGCCCTGCCCTTTGAGGGAGCTTCTAAAGAATTTGAACAGCAATCAGCAATTAGTGTACATCACAATTCCCCTAATCGCTTCCACATTTCCCTCACTTGCATCTTAATGACTCCCACAAAGGAGAGATGGAAGGAAAAGGTGAGGAGAGAGGAATCTAGAAAAAAAATTTTGAGAAACATTCACCTGTCAATCAATCTTTTAGCGATACAGGGACAGATTCATTAGTTAGCTCGCTAGCTAACAGCACGGAACGGAGCATGGATGTTTAAGTGTTACTGGGGGCCGGACCTCATTGGTAACCATACAAAAACACAACTTTATCACTTTATCACACACTTTATTTTAAGTTTCCAGATGGGCTTGTTGCTAAAATAGGAATTGTCTGCAACAGTAATGTTAGATGCTGTTAGCTAGTTAGCTTGTGCACTTGAAGTTAGCTGGCTGAGCCCCAGGGTCGCAGGAGCCAAAACCGACAAAAAACACCTCAGTACTTAAGTCCCTGTCGTCAGGCGTGGGATGCTGTATTCAGTCCTGGTCTTGCTGTGCTGTTCAGTCACCTAATGGGTCCACTTCAGCTGCTTTACAGGGGGGATGTAACAAACAGTGCTATTGGCTACTGTGACACGTCCCTCACTAGCTGCCTGTTTTTACAGGAAATATGCGGAAGCAGTAGCACTCTGATTTCTGTTTCACCTGGACTTTAAGCATTTGACACAAAAAAATGCTGTTGTTTTTCTCCATGGAGGCAGCCATGTTTCCTTATATTCAATAACATCGTATGTGAATGCAACAATACAAATTGATGTACTTTGTGAAAATAATTCTGTTTAAGTGTCTTTCAGAAAGGCACTTATCAACTTTCTGCCTTCTTGTGCTCAGCAGCGGCAGACTCAGACTGTTTGAGTGGCACGCTGAAAGCTGTGACGCCTTTATGGTGAAACAATTTAATCTGTGTTGGGATAAGCATCCTAAAAGGGCACTTTATCATGTTTTATCTACCATAGGGGCATCCAAGAGGGTTTTTTTTTTAACATGTGAGTTAAGATAAAGGCATTTGCGACTGTAGGAAAGTAAACGCAAACATGTTCCACTTTTACCTTATTTCTCTTTTTCTTTTACTGGCACTTCCCTTTTACATGATAGTTAAGTGGTGTTGGCAGCTCTGAACTTTGACCACACCAAGGGCTGTCTGTGATACTGATGAGCTACAAACCGCAGCTTATACCAGTACAGAATGTGATGTAGGTGGGAAAAAATTCTGGATTTATTGCCTTTTGTTCTGGAAAAATAAACTAAATTAACTGATGGGTTCACAACAATTACAGTTTTCACAATTACAGTTTTCATACTTACTCCAAGGGCACTTTCACAGCTACCTATTTAAAACTAAATGCATACCTGACAGCTGTTCTGGCGGCTTTATAAAGAGTCAACTTGAAAACTTAAAAATAAATTATAAGTGTCAGAATATTTGCGAGAGAGAAAAATGTAATTGATAACATGTCAACGGTAGATGCATGACAAACGCTGTGTTGTTTACAACAATGTTTACAAACCAATCAATTGCGGGTATAGGTGATGAGGTTGAACATAAGTGTATAGTTAAGTGTGCTTGCATAATTCCAATTTAAAACTAATTAGATGAAATGCTTTGTTTAGAACTTCAGGTGTGAAAGGCCCTTATAAGGTTGCTTTCATACTTGTAGGTCAGTTCATTTGGTCTGGACCAAGAAGAAAAAGAGGCGTTATTTCTCTTCTCTCTCTCTGACAAAAGTCCAAGAATCCAAACCAATTCACCGAATAGTTTTGGTGACTGTCATCCTGCATCATCAGCACTACATGAACCCACGTGATGAATCAAATTCCTAAGACTCACAGCAGGTTATATTGCACTTTACTGCCTCTTATTCATCTTCTCACAAAGAAATGATTTATTGATTTTATTATAAGAGGTGTGCATAACACACTGTTGTTTTAACTCTTTTTCTCTGATTAATGAGGGAAATCTCTGCCCTTTTACCACGGATACCAATCTGGATCTGGCATAATTATATAGATTGCTTACACAGATGTTCAGGTATGATCAGCAGGTGGTTTTAAGTGTAGTGTAGTTTTAGAATTCATGCAGAAATCACATATCTACCATCACACAACTCTTATGACTGGTCTGCTGTGCTTCACAGCCACAAATGATCCATTCAGAAACCCTAAAAAAACCCTAACTGCTTTTTTATGTCAGCCCAAATGAACCCGAACCAAGAGATACTGATCTGGGAGATTTCTGCCCCCATCCAAATAATACGTAGGTGAACATAATTTTGTTAAAACATTGTTAAAGAGCATTTAAAAAAAATGTAACATCAATGTGTCTCAGCTGATTCCTGGCAAAACAGACACTGAAAAGGGTTTGTTCATAGTCATATTGACATTATATCAGCAACATGTACCTTTCACTACAGTTTCAATGTATACATACACCGATCAGCCATAACATTATGACCACCTGGGCACCCTGTGGTGCTCCTAATGTTATGGCTTTAGAATATGTCACAGACATGGAAAAATATATAAACATATAAACACCTTAACATCTCCTGTATTTGTATCGTTTTAGATTAAATCTTCCATTCATATGTTAACAGGACTTTTATTGTACTGTATTTATCAAAGGCAAGCTCAGTATGGACAGATAGGACTCTCTTGCTGCAGCAATACAGTGAGGCAGCCGTTACACACTTCTCAGGTAGGCAGTGTGAACAGGGTGTAAGAATGAGTTATAAAGTATGGTTGTTGTTTTTTTGTTATATGTGTTAGTGACACTTTAAGCTTATCTTTGAAGAGTGGCAGCTCATAGGTGATTTTTCTTTGCACAGTGTCATTGAGGTCATCAGAACAGTGTGTCCATGTTGTCAGAGTGAGGCTGAACCCGGGACTGTCTTATCTGGGCAGTAAACCAGCTGAGCAGCTGGCTTTAACCACAGTGCATAACTGCGTGTGCATGTGTGTGTGTGTGTGT
>NW_023339751.1:17214866-17229123 GCF_004916995.1 Morone saxatilis | reverse complement strand
TTGAGTTCTGAGTTTAAAGTAAAACATTTTGACATATTTCATTATTATATTATTATTTTACTCTAAATTAAGAACTCACATTTTTCACAGTAAGGCTGTAATCTGAAAAAAATATCTGTAAAATGTAAGAAATTAGGTTGATTTCTAATTCTGAAGTGACTAACCCAAAAAAACAATGATTCTTATATTCAGGTGATAGACACTAATGAACATACCTATGGATATTATATTCCATTTTTGCCAATAGACCCTTCTAAAGGCTACACACTGGACCTTTAAGAAAGACATTTTGTTTTTGTACTTGTGAAGTTTGACTTGTATTAACATTCCACTGTTGCAGTTTGATGGACGCTGCATGTATTGTGTCATTTTCTGTTAGTATAAAGTGGTTAGGTATGTTGATTTTCCAGAATACTGACTGCTAAAACCATATACTATTAGTAAGTAGTATACAGTGTAGAATTAGTACATTGTACTGAACTGGAACCAAGCCTAATAATCTACATATAGGCTACGCTAGCAGCTCTGTGAGACTATGCCATAGACTGTATATAAAGATGGATGATGTGTCACCATTTCCTCTCACTGTACAAAAATGAAGCTCAAAAATCCCAGACATGAGGGCTGCCATCTTGCCCTGATGACATTATTTGAAACCTGCACCCGAGTCTGCACAGGAGTGATTGGGGTTAGAGCTGCGGTGTTGAGGTCCTGCCTATACACCCAGTTGACTCAAAAATGAGCTCAGCTATCAATGTGAAACCCCCTTGTACTTAGGCACAACAGTGCTTTGAGCTAAATGCTAACATGCTCTTAATGACAATGCTCACATACTGCTGTTAAGCAGGTGTAATGTTTACAATGATCACCATCATAGTTTAGCATGTTAGCATGCCAACATTTGTATAATAGCATTAAACACATAGTAGCTGAGGGTGATGATAATCATTAGTTTTGCACATATTTAGTCATAAACCAGAGTAAAGGATGAATTTAAAATATGATTTAGTTGGATGGATTGCCACAAAACCCCAAATTTTACCCTGCTGGTGTTGCTGGAGGAATATCCTCTGGGAAACATAAATGTCTGTACAAAAATTTCCCGACAATGCATCCAATAGTTATTAAGATATTTCAGTCAAGACCAAAGCGGTGGGCCTACAGGCCGACATTGCTGAGAGTCTCACGCTGCTAGTATGTCTAAAAGACAAAAGCTGCATCCAAAAAGTATTTATACTAAACATGTAGGTTGTCATCAGCAGCTTTTTCTGTTGATGTGCCTGTGGTGTATTGGACCTGTACACTGATAAGTGTGTAACTGACATTCTCACAGCTCTTGGTGTGTTTTTTTTTTTTTTTGTGTGTGTGTGTGTGTGTGTGTGTTGTGTGTGTGTTGTGTGGTTGGTGTTGGTGGTGTGTGTGTGTGTATCTTTGCCTGACCTGATCAAAATGTCAAATTCAACCTCTTCTTTCCTAGTTTCTACGCCCGTCTGTCACATCTGATCTCAGTTTAGGCCACTGGATCAAACCAAAGCCACAGACAGACTGTTCAGCAGCTTCAAACTGCCGAAACTGTTGACTCATTTAATGATATTTGTGTAGGATTATCTGATAGCCTATCTAACGGTAGAAAATGTTTGTTTCTTTTGCATTTTCATAGTTATTCATAATTATAATCAAAAAGAGTTTATTTTGATCAAAAAATACATCTATGTTCTAGTCCTTTTCCAGTTTTAAGACAAATAATTGTGAATATGTTCAAATCAAGGGAGGTTTTTACTGTTAGAAAGTACAGCCACCAATATTTACCTTTGAGTTTATCCTATTTTCAGCTTAAAACTGTACAAATTACTGACTGATGACATATTAATAACATGTGTTCCAAAAAAGCATTTAAGATTTAAGAGGTTTATTTAACCCTTCACTTCATAGTCCTCTACACTTAAACTGACCTTATCTTACCTCTGCAGAGAAAATCTTTTTTCACCACCCATTGCATGTGTTTGTATATATACTATGACCTTATCTAACCTTGATAAAAGGTCGTGAACTTTCAGTGCGAGTGGTTTTTATCTTTGCTGATCCCCATCCACACCCCAGCCCCCGCGTCATGGTCTGAACTAGTTGAAATGATGAGCACCAACAGATACTTAAGAACAAGGATATAGAAGCCTACTGCACACACACACACACTCAAAAATTAGCTCAAACGTGTGTGAAACCCATTGAAGACATGGTACAAACATCTGCACAGACTAAACTTTTCATGAGCTAACGGCTCTATTTAATAAAGGTTTTTTTTTTTTTAAACACTGTGGCTCTCAAAATCAAGACAACTGCACCCAGTACTACAGTTCCCATAATTTGGGAGGTTTTGGGGGATGTAAACAGGAAGTACAGTGTTGCCTTGAGTGAATGAGTCAGCTTTGGGCTCCAACTTGAACTATTATTTAGCCAATATTTGTTGCAGACTAGCACCAATAAAATTGCTCTGAACTAACTGTTAGCAGTTAGCTCAAACATATATAGGCTAATTGTCTAAAATTTTGCCTCGACTCCCATTGTATTTGTCCAAATTTAAAATGTACAGTTGGTAGTAGTAGTAGTAGTTTACCTGAAAGGGCAAAGTGTGAATTTAAAAGTGTGAGCACACCCACAATTGTATTTATTTTTTGTGTTAATCATATGTGAGATGTGTTCTTGCACTTTGAATTCTGTGCAGTTTGGTTTCACACCAACAGAGTTGTAAATATACAGTTTTTACAATACGGTTGTACTTGCCGTCATTATCACTGTGCAGCCTTGTTGACAACAAAAGTTTTTTCCTGTGGTTAAGAGCTGAAATAGTTAATATGAACATCAGTGGAAACTACAGCTGCACTTCATTCAACACTGCTATCATAAGGGGAGCCACACGTCCTGACTAATGGAAGAAATGACTGTCACATGCAAAAGATGAATCAAGTAAATTTGTGTCAATTACTCACATGACATAAATATCACGTATAATATAGATAACCAATTTTCAGTTCACACCACAGTTTTGAACTATTCTCACCAGTCCAGTCAAAACAAACAAAATGTTCTTTGCAGAAACGTGAACTGTAGTTTCGTTGTTCTCCTTCAAACATACCAACAACAGACAGCTTCCTCGGTTTGAGATGTTTTATTGGTGTATTGTCATCATTTCTTACAATCAGGATTCACTTCTGCTAAACTTTACACGGCAAGCTCTGAAATCAAAAACGAGAAGCATGCTGAGCTTTATAGGCAGACAAATATATCTCCCCTCCTCTTTCTCTCTCTCTCTCCCTGACTCTCTCCATCTTGCTCTCTTTCACACACGCTCTTTCCTGTTCTCTCTTTGTCCCTCTCTCTCTAGTTCCCACGGTCTGCCTTTCTTCCTTTTTTCTTGCACTCTCGATCTCTTCTCTGTCTTTTTTCAGGCTTCTACCTTTGAGATTTGGTGATAACACAACAATGTCTTAAAAAGAACACAGACAAGCTCTTAAATCTCAGACTCTAATGATCTGAAGGCTAGTGGCCAGGTCGTTCTGTCCTAGAAGGGTCACTTGCACTGCAGTCCACCAAATGTTGTAACTGTACAGAGCCTGATCTCCATCAGTATTGTTTGTCCTCATGTCTTCCCTTCCTTTCTGCCTCAGGTCATGTTCACATTAATGCACATTAGGTCTGGTGTGTTGTCCATGTGGGAGTGCTAAAACAAAAACAGCTAAATTACTGGACTTGTTCAAGTCTGATAAACAAGTTCACCATTTCAAGGTGACTTGTATTGTTTACAAGAAGTCTCTCGAATAGATCACCTGACCAAAAAAATGGGTAGTGGTGGGTGATGAGAAGTGAGCTTGTGACTGGAAGAGTGTCAGTTTAATCGATTGATTGAACATTACCACCACTGTGGTGCCCCTGAGCAAGGCCCTTAAGCCCAACGGCTCCAGTGGAGCTGCTCCGTGGCCAGTGGATCAGACTGCGGTTGTACTGGGCGGCTTCCAGGTGTGAATATGTAACTGTGTGAATGTGATCATGGCGTTCCCGCTCTCAGTAAAACTCCTCTGAATAAATAAAAGGTGAAAAAAATGTGTCATTATTGGTTAGGATGTTTTCTGTGCTTTATGTGGATAGTAAAGGTTAAAATCTGCATGGTCTCAGTGACCACTGAAGCCAAAATGTGGTGTGCTGCTTCATACATTTTCTCTCACTCTGTTGAAAGGATTAACTGTGCTGCAGACAGAGCATCGATCTACACAAAACGCAAAAAAAAACAACCTTGATGTCATTCTTTTGATCCTGGAAACCAGTTTTTTGTCAGACAGAAAATTCGGTTCATCTCAGGACAAACATAAAATCACTATTCCTAGGAGGGGAAAAATGTGTTTGGGAAAAGTAAATCTCACAGGAATGATTCGTGTTCTCACTGATAACCACATTTCGAAAATTTAACAATGTGGCTTTACACCCTGAGGGTCATGAAACTCACTCAACCCATAAATTATGACCTGTTAATAGTTTATAAACACTGCAGTGTTACACAGCAGTCACACTCAGCCAGAAATTTAATGATCAACGCTTTATTGATCAACCATGAAACCTATAGTCCCAGTTCTTCACATAAAATCAATTCAGTTATTTTTTTTCTGTGAAGAACATTAAATGAAAGCTATGCTATATGAGGGTGTATATGAAAATACTTAAAATTATATTTGTTTTAATGTTGCTTGGTTAAGTGCATTAACTGTCCTTGGAGGAAGCTGATGGACAAAAAAAATCTGCAATTGCCAAACATTCACTAGTTCCAACTTCTATGCTGTGAGGGTTTTCTGCTTTTATTTGTCTCCTGTGATAGCAAACATCTTTTGAGTTTTGGACTGTTGGCCAAACAAATCAATACATCTGATCACGTCAAGTTGTGCTTTCTGATGGTAAACTTCAATATATTCATACATTCAATTAACAAATGATTAATGGACAATGAACATAATTGTTAGTTGCAGCCCTCAATTTTGTGACAGTTATTAACAGACAGGTCATTGGTGTGTGTTCCTGTATGCCACAGACACATGAAGTACTGCTAGTCATCAATGTGCTGAGTGTATTTCATGGCCTTACATTATAAAATGAAAACAAGACGATTTAACAGAATTGCAAGTTAACGTTTTTTTTTTAAGTTGATATAATTACTTTGATTATTGACATACAGGAAATGTGCTTTATCTACACAGACAAAGAGGAAGAACAAATTCATTCAGTCATTCAGGCCAAAGGGCGCTTCACTGGTGTTTATGCAGAATTTTCATTAGTGTTATTTGAAGGTCAAAAAATGTACCTGTGTAAATAAAGTAAAAAAAGACTAATGATTAGCTTTAAACCACACAACTTGACAGAGAAATTAGGCTTTGTGATAGAACAATAGAAGAACACCTGTAAGCTCACACCGTTGTTATTCAAGATTTGCCAGATCAGATGTCAAATCATATTTGCTGCAGGGTAAAATTACATTTATGCATTCATTTTTGTCTTTTTTTTTTTTTTTAGAACTTTTTAAACTGTCCTTGCGGTCAAAGTTGGCAACATTGTCTAATCGTTTTACCAAGAACCTAAATTACAAAGAAAAAAATCTTTTATTCATTGTAGGTTGTAAAGAACAATATTGTTTCACTATGTATAAAAGTAGAAGAAATACAACTATGGTACAGTCTGTCAAATTACAATGCATGCCTGTAAATTACTGAAAGTATTAATAATTCAGTGTTTTAAAATATTTCCTTTTTAAAATATGTATTACCGTCTGCAGAGATAATTGAAGTACTTTGTGAAAGCCGACACTGGCACTTTCTACAGTTTTTCTCAGCTCACCTCTATGTGAAATATAAATTAAGTTGTGTTACTGTAAATATAAAATACTCAGGACTCCAGAGGGTAAGTCATCTTTGTGTGTTCATAACCAGCTGGCATTTCAACATCAGCATGACTTCACTCTGGGTGTGGAAATTTTGCTCCAAAACAGCCCACAAGCCGGAAAGACAGTTTGGAAAGCCAGAAAACCTCAGCACCTGGACAATTAACAATGCTATCAACCTCCTGCAGGTGTTTTATGGTCATCTGGTGCAATGCGACAATATAAATCTTACTTACTGCCTTTTTTAAAACCTCTTGAATTTGTTCTTCCTTTCAACATTTGAGCAAATTATTCCCTGAGGCAACTCCACAGCACAATTTTTTTTTGCCAAGAACCAGCAGCTGCAAACCACGACGAACAGGCACCACCTCTTCTGTCGCTGCCTGTGGTCACCGCTCACCAGCTTCCCCATCTTATGATGATGATGTCATGACCCCAAAACTGACTCAGCAACATCTGAACTGGAACAGAACAAGAGAAAAACATTGTTAGGAAGACCACCGAAAACATGGGGAATGACCGTAAATGTAGGAAAATAACATACAGAATATAAAAACGTATGGTGACACATTGCATTAATTGGTGCTCAGGTAGTAGAGGGCATCATTAAGTGCATTATAGGCCTTCTGTGAGCAAATTAAAAATAACAGGCTGGAACGGCACACAATGCAACACAATAAACTATCAGCTTTTATTGCCCACAAATAAAAAAAATTGCATTTTGCAGACCTGCAGAGAAGGAAAGACATTTCAACTCCCTAAAGACAACCTAGACTTCAATTTATCAAGGTTCCTCAGATTGTCCACGTTTTATAATCAGGTATTATAACAGCCAGTAATAGTATATAAACAGTGCAGGGTGCATATTGTTAATGACATTAAGCAATTACTTGTTGGAGGTAATGCTATAATGGCTACTGGCACCAACGACTCATAACAAGCAGATGTATCAAAATCTGGAGTGGTTTATCAATTTTACACATTTTCCCTCAGTTCCCTTCTGGTAACACTTGGGATTGTTCTTCTTTGAATGACTGAAGCTCTTAACTGGTATTTGAGGTTTGATGAGCTGTGGTTGACATAGTTATTTCTATCAAACATGTTGTACTGTCTTTCTTATGATGTTTTTTTCAGACTGACAATTTAGACAAAACATAAAATGAAGAAACAAGCTAAAACATTAATTTGTGCTTAGAGTGACAAAAGAGTTCAGATTAATTTAGGAATTATAAAATCATATTATAAATTAGTAAATAAAAGTGAATAATATTCCTTCTTAAACTCCATTATTTACTAAACTATGCCTTACCAACCTACCAGCATTGTTTTTCTGGTACAAACAAGTATCAAACTATATATCTGTAATAATAATATCAATAATATATCAGTCTTAACTGTCCCTTTAGCACATCGTGTTGTCATGTGTCCCCTGTGAAGTCCTCAAGTTTTAGGAGACTTTAACTTTATCTAATTATAGTAAAAACGCACTTTCATAATTACTGCCTTTACAAACATAAATGCACGTCTAGACAAAAAGCAACTTGGCAAATGTAAATATGTGATTTCTTTACTACAACACTCTCTTTTAATAAACATCTGTGTACAACGTCCAGCGTCATTGTAGCTTCCTGCTTTAATTCCAGACTTTCTGGATCAGTCTGTTGACATGACACACACACGCACACTACAAGGCTCATCGACGAAAACAAAGGAAATGTCGGGCTATGATTTTGACTAAAAATACACACTAAGTAACAATCCAGAGATGATCTTCCAGCTCTTATTAAACCAGAATTTTATTTCTTTTTCCTTCAACATTTTGGTAACAGACGGAGGCTCAGCTATAACAGAAATTATGTTTAGGCTCAAAAGTAAAAAAAAAACAAAAAAACAACAACAACTAGTCCTTTTTCCAAACTACCATGTTATACTGTTATAGTGTGGCATTCTTCATTGATCAATATGCACTTTATCTCTGCATATTTATTATGCGAACTATTGCATAGTTCCTAGGGGAACTCAGTTTATTTTACAGGGAACAAAAAACTGTAAATGAGCCAAAGAGTAAAATAATATGCAGTTGCATATATTTACATGTTTAAACAGTGTCCGTGGCTCCGAGCCAGAGCTAAAATAAAACAGTTGATTGACAACAACAAATAGACAGACCTTAAATAGACCTTAAAATGTACCTAGCATGCAGAGAAAAGCTCCATTTAGTTTTCTGTAGTGAGTAAAAATCAGTGTTTAAAAACCTGGCAGCTTTATCCTGACCATTCAGTCTCACTATTAAGCCCCTGTATCTGAGGCTACATGCTCAGCCTCTTTGTAGCACATTAAACTTTATCTATCAGTCTAAATGTATAAAAAGAAATGCACAGAAGCAACACAATCCCTGGCCTTACATGACCTCTACAGCACAGACGTGAATGTATGAGTGAGAGCGTTTGCCTCTGTCACCTGTACAGATACTGTACACTCTCTGCAGAGGAAATGGATGACATAACATCAACACACAGTCTGCACCACAGACTTGTGTATTGATAGAACAACTGCGCAAAACAATGGTGCAGGCACATTTGAGTTTAATGGTTTTAATCTTCCTCATTTTCATTGTTAGAACATCAAAAAGGCAGAGCCCCTTCTGTTAGCCGATTAGCAACCACAGGAGTTATTGTATATATCTGTAAATATACAGCAGAGCCTGAAGAAAATGCAAATGTTCTGTCATGCCAAATCTTTATCTTTATTTAGTTTTTAATAAATTGTTTTTCATCTATTCACTTTGGACTTGCTAAACTAAACTTCAAATAAAACATCAGGGGAAATTCCTTAAAACCGTAGCTTAAATAAACATGATTTACAACGTCTAATAATTGGGGTCACTTTGATTTGACCACGCTTTGTTTAGTCATGATGCACCCCGTCTGCAACTTTAAAGCGTTGCCTCCCTGGTAGAATAAAAGCACACGCACACTTTTGGCTTTACAACAGACAATAGGACCTTCTCCCCACAGCTTTGTGCATCACTGGAAAAGATGAGGCAGAAAGCAGTTTGCAGACATTTACACTTAAGGCTTTATAGCAGATGATGTTTAGGAAAGCTTACACGGACTGTACTGTGAAACAACAAAAGTGAGATGCTTTGATTGTCAGTGACACGGCATATATGTTTTCTTTTTGCATTAATCTGGTGACAGAATATCCCCCTCATCATGTGTGGTGTTTATTTTATTATAAACAGTCCTTTTAAATCAACTAAAGATATATAGAAGCACTGTACAGTATGTACTCTCCTGCAAAGGCTACAGTGTTTTAAATGCATATTTTATTGTTGTGGTTAGCACAACATGTTTAATTATGTTAACCGTCTTCCTTCTTTCTTTCTTTCTTTCTTTCTTTTCTTTCTTATTTCATTTATGATTTGGTATATAAAGTATATAAATATTGTTATTCCAGTCTGTTAAAGTGCGCTGCTAAATGTTGTTCTAATCAAGTAATCTTTGTAATTTATTGTTTCATGTTTTCTCAAATAGTAATACAATCTAAGATCATTTTGTTATATCTGTTTTTAATAGCACTGATTTGCCTTCTTTGAAGATTCATTTATTTTACAAAAATGACTTGATAAGATGATTATACACGCATAAATGTTAGCTGTTGTTTGTGGTAGACACAATTAAAATCTCCAGAAACAGAGCTATCTTATGTAAATGCATGTTATACATACACCCACCCATCTTTATTAAGACAAATCTCTCTAGTTATCTACTAACCGACAGGCTCTTCTGAGGATGAATTTCTCAAGGTCCCATAGGTGGACGCTATGATTAAAGACCTCAAAGAAGAACAGAAAAGATAAATTACAGTCTTCCATTTATAACCCAGTCTCCTTCCTCGCCCCGTAGCCATTACACCGACCGTAGGCCGGACAAATTTCTCAGCTTTGGTGACGCTGTTAATCATTCTGTTAAGAGCTGAGGAGATAAATTAGTCTGTTGGCCTTTTTAAGTGGAGTACCACTTAGTTTCAGACTCAGTATATAGCTGTGAAAAGATGTTTCAATTCCACTCTGAGTGGCTTACTGGCTTTCTGTCAATTTCAGTACAAGTATCAGATATTACAGTCAACAACCGTGTCTCTGAACTAAGTCAGATTCTCAGGACATGAAAATAGATCAATTCCAAAATACCACCACTGATTTTTAATAAATACAAATGCCCCAAAGCTCAAACTGTTTTGAAGAGAAACACTTGGAGCAGCATTTGAGTTGGCCCATAACCACAATCAGCTTCTCTTTAAAAGTAAACAACTGTATGACCGTCTTTACACAGCAGGGATTAAGTATGGGTGCCCATTCACTCCAGTGATCTTTTTCACTCAGGACAAAGACATATAACTATGATGAATAATTTACTGAAGGGACAGGATTAACCAGTCTGATAGATGACTCAGTGCTTTGTCTTCCCTGCCTGCTGCATTTAGCTCTCTCTCAGGGCAGCTTTAAACTACATTTATTGAAAAGGAAGTGACAGGATGCTTTAAAAGCTTGCAAACACTTATGTTTAAATATTTAAAAGCAACATCTCAGCTTTGACTGACCTTCATGTAGAAGTGGATTCAAAAAGAGAAATTAGTTTTAAAAAAAAACTATTAATGGAAAATGTAGATGTCCCGATAGGTCTTAATATGCCAGAGCATAATTTCTCTACGGTTTAAGTTTTAAACAAGACAAAAACGAGTTGACAGATGTGTGAAATTTGTAAACCCTTAAGTAAAGTGACCAACCAAAAGTATTCCCATTAAATTGTTACAAATTATAATTTTAAAGATGCTGTTGCACATACTGTAACAGTATTGTGCAATTTATATTTTTCAGTGCTGCATTTTCATTGGCAAAATGAAAAGAAACCCAGGAATAAAACCCTCTTGTTATTCCAGTTTGGGAGAATTGATGCATGAGGCGGTGACAATATTTAGAATAAAGCTTTGTAAAACGGCAAATACTATACAGTAAAGCCCAGATCCTTGCTACTAACTGATAAAAGGTAACCTAGCAACATAAATCTATCTGTTAGCTAATTAGCCATTTCAATCTCCAGGATTATTACATATTTCTGCAACCACAGCTTTTATCTGACGCTCACTTACTCTATGCAGCAAGCAAGCGTGAATACAAATTGTAATTAGGTTGAAGATCAGGGGTCACGCCATGGGTCAGTGGGACGTCTATTCATTACTGGTGAAAGGGGATTAACCAGTTTGATGTATGAGGGTGTGTTTTATCTTGTCGTTCATTTTGATGAAGTGGAAACCTGCATCAGCGTGAAGGTCTAAGAGTACTTAACACCAGCTGTATGTATTGGCTGGAGATCAAGGGTGAAGACGAAAGACTAGCGCAGCGGATAAGTCATCGTCCTGACAATCCTCTTTTTCACAGTACAGTATCCAATTTATAAAGATATTGGCTTATGTGACTTTAAAACATGCAGCTATTAAAATAAGCTTTTATTAAGTGACCTCCTGGGAGGTGAATTTAACACTACAATGACACTAGATTATTTATAAAATATTTAACTTTACTCCAGTATTGCCAACCATATGGTCTATTTATGTATACATAAAAAAAACATGTCATTAGTTAAATTGCAAAAAGAAATGAAGGTAAAGTTAAAATAATTATTTAACACTTGACCAAGCCAATAGAGAAAGTCTGGCGAGTCTGGCAAGAGTGAGTCTTGTCTCACAATAATATATTAAGGTTGAATGTCTTGATATTTCTTCACAAAGATCTGACTATAAAGGATAAAAGCAGAAACAAATGTGAATTTGTGCTTTGTTTACAAAGAAGTTACTATTAAATATTAATATCATACTACTGTATGACTAATTTACGATAATGCCAACACCCTGCTTGGTTGTCAGAGCTCACCGAAGCCCGTTTGAATGCAGTCTGCAACATGTGGGACCTACAGTGATGACAACCAAAAAACAAAACAACATTTAAAACTGCTGATTCTTTGTGATCAAATGAAGAAGTCACCTACAATAGCACAGGGAAACCACACAGAACATTTAACGTGGTTTGTTCATCAAAGGTTTGAAAACAGAAACTCATGTTAAAAAGCCTGTTTGCATTGTGCGTGTATTGTTTTTGTTTCTCTGCTGTTGCCTTGCAGTTCTCCTGATTGCTTAGAAGCTCTATATTTTACATTTTGTTGGTAGTTTCAAAAGGTTCAAGACTGAGTTATCTGTCTCATACCTGCCCCACGTGTCTACCAGTATGGGGAGAAAAAAAATAGTGCAGGGGGATTTAGATTCTCTTGCATTGTCTTTGGTTTAAGGGTAGGTTCACATTTTCTCTATCTTTAGAGTCTGTGATTCAAATGTAAGAAGAGTTGTGGAAGGAGGCACTGGAAATGTTGACCTCAGTGATACTGTCTGGGTTCATTTTAAGAGATATTGAGACAGTTTTAGCATTTGTTTAGACAGATATGTTCAATATATATATATATACATTTGATAGCTTTACATCATATATATGCATCACACAATTTTACTTTGTTAGGATATCCTAAGCCTCCCACTAGTTGCACGCAGCAACCTATGATTCTTTCATAGGCCCAATTTACAGACGACATTTTGACATGTCAGAGCAGGAAAAACACAGGTGTAAATAATCAAATTAATGACGGCTAAATTCCATTTAGCTGCTTCAGTTTCAGGATCACACTGTCAATTGAAAATAAAAGAGCCATTGTTAATGTTATTAGTAACACCTGTGCTCTCCCTGCTATAACACATCAAAGTGTCTGCAGTGGAAAAAAAAAAAGACTTATTGTACATGTAAGTATTGGGAGCCAGAGTGAGTGATTTACTTTCCATTGGACTCTCATTTAATCTGCTCTTTATTCTACGTTTCATGGGAGAAGGGGCTCATTTGCTGACTGGAGAGATGGATGTGGAGATAAAATGGCTGAGCCTGAGACCAAAATGAGAGAGGTGGGACATTTGACCACAAATTGTGATCTGCTCGCACTCGCACACACACACACACACACACACACACACACACACACACACACACACACACACACACCAAACATACAAGCTGTTCAAACAAGTTAGGGAATAGAGGCCCTCTTTTGCCCCACAAGACTTTTAAGAGGGAAAATTTACATCCTGCTTTCTTTTTGCTGTGTGTGTGCGTGTGTTTGGCCAAGTGGCCGTGTCCGGACAGAGCACATGGAAGATGACTGGAAACATGTTGCACTTTCAGTTTCCACTGAGTTAACACACAGATTCACACAGGCTCTCATACACCCACATGGAAGGAGAGGTTCAGTTACTAATTAAATGAAATGATGTCTCTGTCAGACAAAAGCTTCACAGGTCTGTTTTCCGTTTTCAAGTTAAAGAATAAAAATCTCACCACTGACCAATCCCAGAGTACTCGTCTCTGCAGTATACTCTATTTTGGTAAAGCCCCAACTCAGTGTACTGACTGTGCTGTGGAGGGCAGTTCTGTCCTAGTTGGAAACCCATTGGCATAACATAAAACTACCTTCCATGAACCCCGATGACCAGGTTATAAATTGATCTAGATTTCATACATATTTCACTTCTCACACATCACATAAAAGAAAGCCATACCCTCACCAAACTGCACCCTGTACCAAAAAAAAAATGCAAGATGCTGTCAAACACACTGGCAAGAGCAATTCTCACCAGCAGTCCTGTCACTTAAAGGAATAACCATTTGACATGTTTGATTACTTGCTAAAAAAAGTTCAATTCCAACTCTTGTCTGTGTGGTGAATATGTAACTAGGGCCAGCAGCCAGTTAGCTTAGCATAAAAGCTGGAAACAGGTAGCCTGGTTCTAACAATGTCTGTAAAAACAACAATTCCTCCCAATTAACTGACAAAACAAATTTGTAACATGTATTATGCAAAACCTCCAAATATTTCACACTTCATACCAACAGGCTATTATTACGATAAAATCCTCATTGGAGATGTAGATTTTACTTTGATTACTGCATGAGAAATATCACTCATTTGTTTTCTCTGCAACTCAAACATGTAATCATATAACTAGGCTGACAAAAGACTTTTATTTTCTGAAAAGTCAGCATTTTGGAGTGATAACGTTTTTTATCTGAAAGCAATAACTGATCACATTCATGCCAGCAGTAAAACCATAATTGGCGAGAGCCTGAGTAAGACAACATTTAAAATGTACCAATTATCCTCTCACATTTGACATGTCGTCATTGCGAATGTTCCAACAAAGTGACAGTAAAACGTGAGATGCTTTAGTTAAACACACAAGTCGCTT
>NW_023339751.1:17202596-17214847 GCF_004916995.1 Morone saxatilis | reverse complement strand
TTGTTCACACTCAAATAACTGTGATGAAGGTGTAAACATGTTGTGACTGGTCTTCATTTAACCCTGTCAAATCTGAGTACTCCAGTTACCGCAGGTTACGTTGACCACACTAAACTCCAGCTGAGGCAACAATTACGTTTATACAATCAGTGTGACAATCCCCTTTATTTTACTGTACCCTCATATTAAAAGCAATGCATATGTAAACCTTGGTAAAGTCCAAGGTTTACTTGCTTAATGCAGTAGCACTCCACCCTCAACTGTACTTCTTGTAAATGCTTTGTCAGCTGCTCTTCTTAGAGCAGTTCTGGCTCTTAGTATCTCCTCTGTCTCTCTCTTCTTCTGTCTCTCTCTCCTCTGTCTCTCTTCCTCTGTCTCTCTCTCCTCTGCTCTCTCCTCCTCGTCTCTTCTCCCCGTCTCTCTCTCCTCCGTTCTCTCTCTCCCTCGTTCTCTCTCCTCGTCTCTTCTCTGGTCTGTCTTCTCTGTTTGTCTGTCTCTCAACACGAAGCTCCAAACACACATTTACATACACATTCACACACATACAACGTATGGGCTTATGGTGTTGACACTTGCATTTTTTCCCCCGTCTGACGCCATGACACTTACAGTATTGATCATTAGGACTGTGATGAATGGATGGACTCCACTTTAGCTAATTAATATGAGCCACTGCAGCTGCACTCAGTCAGTCAACCGGCATTAGAGAGTCAGCTAAAACGGTAGATCTGAGTGTGTTAGGTGTTAAAAGAAACGGTTTGGATGGTTTGTTTGAAGGTGACTGCAATGAGAAAATACCCCCATGATGTACCTCCGGTTGACTTTCTTTTGCGGACTGTTTAACAGGCCTTTAGAAAAGGTGACTGGCTGGAGTGTCAAAATGGCAGCAGGATTCCCCCTTGATGTTTTACCTCCACAATAAAAGTCGAAATAAACCACTGAATGTTTCTTTTTTGCATTTTGGCTACAGATTCCTTTCATAAATACAGTTCTTTCACTCCACAATATGTATTATTGCTGCAGTAGAGAGGGAAACAATGGCCGACATTGAGAAAGTAGAGTAATAACTACATTATTCTCATATTAATAAGAGACATTAACTACTTTAAAAAGGTCTCACTATAAATATGATCCTCAGCAATCACAATTACATTTCAGGTAGAACATAGACGCACAATTAAGTCTAAAGCTGAGCAGACAATTTAACCTGGGTTTTAAACTTGAATTAGTTGCCTCTGAACAATTTTAGAATTGGGCTGAAGTTGTGCCAGATGTGGGGGTTTAATGTGCAGTTTGTATTGGGGTCTCAACGCCACATTAATTGCCTGAATGATCTATCTGGCTCAGACATTTGGGCCTGTTGTCTTGCATTTTGTGCAATTCGGTGGCTCGATTTTTTCACCTGGCTGCTGTCAAAAGATCCATTATAAACTGTAGTGAGTTTATTTTAATTTTACTGATGTGGTATTTTTACATGCTGTGGCTGATCGTACTCTTGATTCAGACTCAAGATAAAAACAAACTTCACTGCAGAACAGACCAGACTTTAGAGTAGATTTATACAAAGTCATTGACTTTCTCTCTTTTTGTCATCTTTGTTGAGGATGTAGTTGTCTTGTTTGAATAAACTTTATTAAATGGACACAGAGGCGTTCCATACTTGAGCTCAGTGTGAGTCTACACATCATGGCCGGTCAATTGAGCCGGACATTGTGGGCATTAAAGTCCTATTAAAACAATCCAATGTCTAATTTCCCCTTTATTCTTATTTATTTATTTTTCATTTTTCACTACGTAAAGATCAGGTTCAAGTGCTCATTGTTTCTTTGATCTTTTTCCATGAATTTCAGCTTTCATATGACACACAGTGCTGTAAGGATTTAGTGTCTCTTTTCATTTTCTGTTAAGAAAGCAGCTTTGTGAAGAAGATACAAATCTCCGATCAGTTGATAAAACTGAGGAGGATCAATGGCTCAAGTTGTGATTCTATTAGGTGATCTTGAGCAAAGCACACAGGCCCTCTGTTGTTCCAGTGCGCCACTGTAGTCGTACTGGTTTAAACAGTAAGCAAGTTTTTGCATTTATCAGCAACTGCCAGAGAAATTACAGTTTAGTTACAGATGGTGTCTTGCTCAAAGGCACACAAACAGGGACAACACACACTGCATTTCCTACAGTCACAGCGCCGCCCTTATCTAACCTACAGAAACTGAGAGACTGTGTGGGAGGATTTTTTTTTACATGCCAAACGATTTTTACAATCCAAGTTTTACAGATTTAGGCAATGATCAAGTATCACGCACTTGGCAGGACAATTGAAGTTATTCTGACCTTCTATATTTACTGATGAAACAAAGATTAACCACATAAAGAGAACTTGAGCAAAACTGTTGCTGGAGGAATGACATCAGTGTGGGTTGGACACTTCTTACTGAGAGCTAGAAATGAGCAGGCAGCAGCACAAACGTGGTAATGTCAGGTAGGCTTGTCAACCACGTTTACTGCAGTCAGGGGATCCCCATGTTTTGAATGTTTAGGAAACTTTATAAGTATAACTCCTTCTCACATTAAATACACACAGCTCTCAGCTGATACACATAGCAAGAAAAGTTTGGGATTTTGTCAGATAAACATGATATTATCAACAAGGTCAGACTGCAAGTACAGTAGTTTACAAATCTGTAAACTCCTACCGGATGAGCTTTGCTGAGGTGGTTTCCCACCGTCTGTTAGGATGGGTGATTGTGGTGGAAACTAGCCTGATAGTCCTGTGGTGGAACAATTTCTCAATCCTGCGCCTTTGCCCTGCAAAAGAAAGAAAAATCCCCATTTTAACAGTTTGTCTGTAATTGAATACTCAAATGGATTCATTCATTTCTAGGGAGTTCTCCCCTGAATTATTTTGTTTTATTTCTATAGAAAAAAGGTCTCTAAGGATGGGTATGAGATCAACTGTCTCGTGTAGGTTTTCCTCAGCTAATTCTAGTCTCAGCTAGTTTCTTAAATTCACTTAATGGCACAGGTTTAAGTAAGTCCCAACAATGAAAGTCAGGGCATTCACAAAAGTAACCCAATGAACACATTAGCACTGTTCAGTGTTAAACCTCTCTAATACCGACAACTACGATTATGTATAAATGAATGGTGTCACACCTGTTTAATCTTGTTTTTCCTTCATCTAAACATCCTGTATCAGGACTGAATCATTCACTGCACTGTTACATGCAGCCATTACACACGCTATCATTCATACTCATTCAGACAAATGTTTGATCAAACTGTTATTCCTGTTCAAGAACTTCTGCATGTAAAATGTTGCCAGAATTCTCTCTTTGATGTTATCAAATCTTTGGCACAATATGATATCACACACTTTCAGCTGACTCATAAATGTCTCTGTGTGATTGGTTCCAAGTTTGTACGGAGGCACACACACATATATATACACACACACACACACACACACACACAGAGAGAGAGCACACTCTTATTGAGAAATACCCATTTCCGTGCGGAAATTCAAATCTCACACCAGTGCGTACACACTAGGTATATATCGGAGAGCTACTGCCAAACTGCGTCTACAAATTTTCTCACAAGAAAATTTAATTGACCCTGTTTCCACTGCCTTTTCTATCAGAGATACCAAGATGCCCTCACTGCTCGAATCAATCTTCTCTCACGTGTTAACCACTGAAAGATGCTGGATGACTACATCTTGTTTCATAATTACATGAAACATACATGGCAAATACGTCTATAGGTTTTCTACAGCCTCAATATACCTGATGTAAAAAGGCACATAACACTTAAAATGTGTAATTTTTATAACAGAAAAATGTGTTTAATCAGGGCCAATAAACACATTAAAAATTGTGTCGCATGTGTGTTAACAAAACAAGTCCTGGAAAAACAAATACATCTGGATGTGCACTACTACACAAATGGCTTAACTGCCTTTGAAAACTGTAAACACGTTTTCAAGATATCCTACTAACAGGACTGAAAACAAACATATTCCCGGCGGTAGTAACATTTTGTGCCATAAAATTTGTCATATTTTGTAAACAATGTAGTCCAGGAAAACAAAGTTTAACCCCAAAATTTTTCTATATGTTTCATTGCAATGGGAACCCTGTGTGTGTGTCTGTGTGTGTGTGTCTTTTCTTGGGTGATGTTTCTCACAGTAAAAATTCACTCACCATTCTGCATGTGCTAGTGTAGTGTTTGACACATGAGGCAATGTCTGAAAAGCCATCCCACACACATGAGACAGATGCAAAGAGGCCTTTGTGGGCAGCATTTTGACTAAACCTGTAGCCTGTTTGTACATGTGTGTGTGGGGTGTGTGACAGAAAGAAGATCTGATGTGGGTGGTCAACTGTTTCTCATCTCTCATCGTTCCTTTTTAAAGGATATTTATTTTAATTCATTTCAGCGTTATTTATATCCTTTTATATCTTTTCCACTTTCATCTCTAGCGTGCACCTTGAATTTTGAGCTGCAGCAGTGACAGTTTTCCCTCAAGGACTCATAATAAAAACATTGCTCTCAAATCATTTACGCTGCTGTAAAGTGTCTTAAAGTAATAAATAATCATCCCTCATCCTGGCCACATTTTGCATTGGAACAGCACACGTTCTGCTATTGCACATGCTACCACTACTCCTAAGTTTTATTTTATTTGCATTTGCATTGACTTCTATATTAACAGAACATGCACCTCCCACTGTCTCCCTTTTTGTTAGCTCGAATTTCAAGGTTCCTTTATATTTTCTGTCTCAGTCTCTCTCTCTCTCTGCGTTGCTTCCTCCCACGCTGTTTGGAAACCGTCGGGTCATGAAACAACAATTATGCCTGGAGGTCACTGTCTGCATCAACACACATGGCACATTACATGTCGATAACCTAAACTGAACTGTTATTAAACATATATCCTCAGGTAACCTTCAGCCCAAACCAGAGTTCATATGCTAAATGTATCACATGTTGACAGACGGATTACAAAAGATCTAAATCCCTAAATCATATGTACAAAGGGTATGAACCATCAGTGTTTTTTCACACTGCTGCAGGGTTAGTCAGGGTGATTCATGTTGATGGGAGGAGAGATAAAGTAAGCAGACTATTGTTCACTCTACACTTGAAAACAGATACAGATAGATGTAGGCATTTTGACTTAACATTTACATTATTATGTCAAATTGAATAGAAATATCTAAAGGTGGCATTAAAAATCAATACACTGTTTTATTTCCAAATCTTCAGACATTTTTCCAAATACATGTCACTTAGTCTAAAATATGGCCATAACAGAACACTCAATTACATGTAAATTTCAGTTTTTTAACACATCTAGTAATTTAATTTATCAAATTATTCTAAATTGATGTGTTAAAGTTGACAGAATTTGACATCAGACTGGGGTGGCAAGACATTTTTTCACCCAACCAACTAAATCCGCCCCTTAAAACATGGATCACGAATTGTAAACATTCATCAGCACGTTAGCTGAATTTGTTCTTCCTTGCAGTTTTCAATATTTAAATTTTCACACTTGACACTGTTGAAACGCTCATATCGAGCAGCTGTGGTTATTACGCCTCCTTTTTTAGAATGATATAAATAACTATGCTTATTTTAGTTTATTTATAACTTGCTACGTTTTAAAAGTTAATTTGAAAAACTCTATTATTGTCCCCTCCTTTATTAACATCTGTAAAGTTTAAGGTATTCCGCTCAAACTTTAGTATCAAAGTAGACACAAAAGGTTTCCTCTTATTGCACTTACATTGACACTACTTTTGCTGCTGTTATTACAACTGTTAATGAAAACTAATGGTAATAATAATAATCTCTTCTACTGCACTCATTTTGAGTACTACGACTACTAGTACTACCTCTACTCCAACCACTACTACTAATTTTACTACTATAAACAGCAAATCTCAAACTTAACAGGGGTAGAAGCAAAAACATGAAAAAATATACAATATAACCAGTCTTGCGAGAGTTACTTGAAAAATGTAAACTATTACTTATCGTAAAAGTAACTGTTACTCGACTAATTACTCAATAGAAAAAGTAATTTGTTACTCATTTAGTTTTCTTCACATAAATAAATGAAGTGCTGAGATATAATGTAGGTCTGCTGTATTTAAAAAAGAAAATGTTCTTACACCCCCTTGACATCAAGAAGGCCTCGTGACCCCTCGTAAGGTTTTGGCGACCCCTAGTGGGGCTCAAACCACTCAGATTGGGTGCCTTACGCTACAATGTCTCTGTTTTGACATCAATAGTGAGTCAATAAATGTTCAACAGTATGACTCCTCTAAAAAAAATATCCGATTTAAATGTGATTTTGTGGTGTTCATTAGAAGACCGTCTGAGACTCTCCTGTGCTCTCAATCATTTCACTGACCTTTCACACACATACATACATACATTTGGAATGTGACAGTAATTCTGTCTTGTAAAACCTGTTTTGGCACATAAACACTCTCTTTGTCAAAAATGGATTTAATATGACTCACAGCACATGGAACCAGAGAGCAGCATTATGGCGTCTTGTTATTTTATCTCCTCCAATCCAGCCTAATAAAACAATAACACAAACTACAGCCTCACAAATTACCACACAGCTGAGTCAACCTCCCCGGAGGTTCAAACCAAGCACAGAAGCTTCATGAGGAAAGAATATATCACAGACATATTTAATTACAAAATGTAGGCGTTCCTGTTGTATATTGAATTTTGTGTCAATATAATGTGTGTCAAAAGGGGTATGCATTACCCCAAAGTAGACACCGAAGGGTTGAAAGTAATAATGTTCAACTATGTATCCTCTTCCATCGTCATTTTCAGAAGGCAGAATGCTACAGTAGGAAGCAAGGGCCACGAGGCGATTAGCTTCACTTTCTATAGAGACTGTAAGCGGCGGGAAACTTGCTAGCATGGCTCTGTCCAAAGGCAGTAACGGCCAATAAAACCACAAGTTGACAATTTTACGCTAGCAAGAGTTCTAACTCGAACTTATGCAAACAGGGATGGGATAAAGTAAAGATTTTTCGATTTATTTAGCATAACTTGATGTTTATACTACTACCGCCTGTATTTTTCATGACAACAAAGAAATAAAAGATCCCCTCCGGACATGTATTAATATATAATCTGCTTGGAATAATAATGTGTGTCTGATGTAACATTGCTTTGTAAAAAATGTAGAATTTACACTTAAAAATCAGTAAAAAGTCTACTACTCCTTTCTTCCTCCTTTAAAAATTCCAGAATCAATGAATATTCAAAGTTTTCCTATTGGACACAAGATGTCTCCTACTTGACTGTAAAGTCCATTCTCAGTGGATGTGCGGTGGTGGATTCAAGTATTTACATCACACTATATAAATTGCAAACTGGATCAGAATGTATTCTAAACTATTTTTGATGTCAAAAATCATGCTGGTAGGCTCCGCCCCTAAGATCAGTTTTTAAATGAGCACAGGGAAACTTTCAGCAGATGAATGTCAAAACATGTTTCTAGTGTCAAACTCTTCACATACATAATTCTGGACGGTGAAACTAAAACATCCGTTTGTAGGGAGGAGAAGAAGAAAAACTGATTTTTGAGTGGAGGGGGACTTTAAAGTTCTACAAGTTTGGTTTTGTTGCATTTGGAAAATATTCAAAACTAGCAGTCACACAGATGAGAGGCAACTGACCAAAAGTTGATGTGTTATCATACATGTACATAAATTCTACCTACACAAAATAGTGTCAAAGGCTGCACTAAAAAGTAACACAAGTGTGTGTTGTTCCAAACGAGACACGTGCTAGAGAGGACACATCCTTTTCACCAGTAATCTGAGGCTGTGAGCGAGCAGAGGCCTCCAGTATAAATAGCATGTTGGCTGGTAAACAAAGCGGCTTCAAAAAGGAAGTGAGAGGTTTAATATCAGTGAGTTGCTGAGGCGGCGGAGCACAGGGAAAATCCAGTCATTATGTTTCAATTCTCAGTATATGCCATACTGTAGCATGTTTACATTCAGCTGAGGTTCCTATACAGGTCACTGTCAATGTCTACAACAGCAGAGTGATTCCTACAACGAAAGCTAGCAATGAAAAGCTACCAAACATGTTTCTTTTTGTCCTGGGAACCTTTGGCGTTCAACATTGTTGCAAACAAAATCACATACAACTCAGAGCAATAATTCTTGTCTACATACTGTTTACATCTCAGTGTGTTGCCCACATTATCAGCATCACTAAACATCAACACAGAGCAGAGAAACTGAAATGAAACAAGCCCACAGATAAAATATTAGTGTCTTTCTGTTTTGATAGCCCACTCACATCTCTAAGCTTTGTGCCACTGGTTTTCAGTATCTCATCTCAATTCATCATATATCCACATATTTTAACTTCAAGGTGCTCCAGAGATTTACTGTAGTACTGTGCTTACTTGCAAACTGCAAAAACTGAATCAACAGAGGCCGAAATCTTAACTTTTAGTCCAACATGGGTCAATTTTCCATAATGCAACGGACTAGTGTCTTTTAGACCCTTCTGTAAAAAAATGTCAAACATTGTGAAATGCATATTTATTGTAAAATGGGTTTGGATTTCTGTGTCTGTCCTACCCAGGCTAAAAACTGACCCAACAGATCTTAAAATTAAAATGTAAGAATGTTGGGGCGCCGGGTAAGCTCAGTGGGTAGAGCTGGCGACCCATGTACCAAGGCTGAGTCCTTGCTGCGGTGGCCCAGGATTTGAGTCCGACCTGCGGCCTTTTGCTGCGTGTCATGCCCTCTCTCTGCCCCCCTTTCCTGTCTACCTTTGGCTGTCTTTATCGATTAAACGCAATAAAAAGCCCCAAAAAATACTTTAAAAAAAAAATTAAAAAAAAGTCAGAATGTTGAAGAAACGAGGTCAGCAAACAGCAGCAGTGATGCCACCTTGACTATGTGAGAAGTCAACATCAGCTTTTTATCCCTAGATACTTTGCTCTGCATCTGCACTGTCATGTAATGCCAGATTCAGATTGCACAACGTTTCTGTCTGTTAATGTGGTCACTGTGTCAGATTAGACTATTATAGAGTCATACATTCTTGCCGTGACTTGGCTGAGACCCATCCCATGACAGACTCCTCGTAGGTGCCCGACCAATTGTAGCTTGCCATCGCTCACGACCTGCACGATGTCATCAGGAAGGACATGCTCTGGACCATCTTCCGGTTGTGATGCTGGATGTCGAGTTCAGAAAGGCCTACAAAACAAAGAAAAAAATACTTTTTACTTTACTTAAATTCCTCTGTTACACATTTCCACCCAGCAGCAGCAACATCGTTCCTCTACGCCATGTTTACACTTAAAGCACGGAAGAGCGTTCTGTGCTCCTGTTGGTCAACGTTTGGAACAAGTCACAGAAGGCAAATAATTCCAACTGCTAGTGCTAGTTTTTCTGTTGAGATGAGGCATTCACTATTCCTGAAACAAGGATAAAATTAAGAAACAGTATTTAAATAATGGGATCGAAGGATTATGCATCCAGATTGTTAGCTGAATGCAGTTAGTTATAACTATCAATAATGACTTGATTTCTACAGAATTTCTACAGAATATTACCAACTTCAGTTGAATCAGTGTATTAGTCTATACTTCTATGACACCAGTCGACAATGCTATATTATAGTGCTTTCATGGTTGCTATGGTTAATAGGTTACAGACAAGCCTTTGGCAGGATACTGGTTGGTAACTTCAAACCCCGTCATCAACGCCACTTTACACCCTTGTATGTCAACAATCTAAAATTGACTGACGTGATGTCACACTCACACACACACACACACACACACACACACACACACCCACACCCTGACACACATGTGTTAACCTGTATAACTTTTGAATGGTTGTGAAGAGCTCTGTAAATACTGACAGGATGTGTTAATCATTTAACAAGATAGGGAAAAAGATTCTAAGGTGATGTTGTGGGAGTACTTGTCTGTCATATGAACATTTCTAACAAGAAACCTATTCGCTATAACAGGATGAAAGTAGTTATTTCCACCTTTGTAAGTGACACTGCACAAAAGTACAAAAGAAAGTGGGAAGAATTGACAGAAAAGGATTGTAGTCCGCGTTCTAGAGGATAAAGTTGTAAGTAAAAATTACACAACTTTTAACTTCTATTATGTCCTATTATCATTAGGTCCCAGGATTATAAATACAACAGCCCATAAGCTAAGGTATAAACCAACGATTGTACATATAAAAGTTTGATTTACATAATTCAAAGTTTTAGACACAAAGTGCTTCATGAGATGATCAAATCTAACAAGTCATCCAGTGTGTAGGGCATACAGTACAGAAAGTATATTGAAAAAGTAAAAAAATATATACATGTGTTAAATGTCCTTTATTTTAACCCCAATAGTTCTTTAAATGTTGTGTTTCACATTACTTCCTCCTTGTTTGGACCTTATGGACTCAATATGTGCAAAAGTAAACTGAAGTGGTAATCCCTCGCTTGCACATTTTATGAATGGGACATTTTTAACATGTTATAAGTTCAAAATAATGTTTACAAGCAATTTTCCTAAAATCATGAAAAGTAATGAGGTGTTTTGACAGTGAGACAGTTGTTTTTTTAAATGTTAAAGAGGGCCCAGGGTCTCCAGGACAACGAACGGAATGACAACTTCAACAAAAATTGATATGAACCAACTTCAAAGAGCATATTTAAAATTCTAAATCATAAAAATGTAAACAACATGGTGGTAAAGCTAAAAAGGAAAAAAAAAAGTTATTTCTCTTAGTTCCTGAAAAGTTTACTTCTGGGACGTGTGAGGTTTTACTTGACGTCAACAGAGCATCACGTCTGTGTTGAGTGAGTCTGTATGTATGAATCAGTGACTGTACGGGCTGCAGTAATGGAAGTATCTTGAACAGAGCACAAAATCTTGTCATGGTGCCTCAAACAACGATAAACAGTCTCTGATTTGAATGTGTAAATGTCAGCTGGGACAGACAGATGAGCAGCAAGAAGAGGGAACAAGCTCTTTCACACGTCCATGCAAATAAATACACACACAGTGCAGTAAACACACACATAAGCTATATGTTAGCACATAACATGTAGTGACAAATATTGTACACAACTGTACACAGAAATACACACACAGACAGATAGGTGATAAATTAAAGAAAAAAAATCAACATGAAGTGCCTTAGTAAGGTGTTGGTTCAACCCAAGCCTCCAGAACAGCTTCAATGCTGCTTTTGCAAAGATTCTACAAATCAGTGAAATCCTACTGGAGAGAAAATAAAGAATAAATATAATATAGTCCCTCATGACGGTGGTTAGTAGGTCCACAATCTTGTGAAAGCCATAATGTATGATTCACACTGGTACATTTTTAAACCAAGTGATTTTAATGTGTATGTTTTTCTTTAATTTCATCCATCTATCCACAGATAAACATGTACATGCATGCACATAATATTGTTAATAATAAATAAAAATATGCACACATATACACATACACACACACACAGTCTACATACGGACAAAGACAAATTATACATGTAAACACCCAAACAAACATACGTACATACCTACATGTACACAGTCGTACACATACTGTACAAATAAATGCACACAAATACTGTATGTACACACACAACTACAAGTGCACACACCTATATAATCACACAGTGAAAAATAAATGTACAAATACACACACACACACACACACACACACACAGTGGACATACTATATGTTCACACATATAATAGTAGTTTTAGTAGTTATAATAAATATACTGTACATGGACACACTGTAGTCTATAGTACATATGGGAAAAGACTGTCTGTACACACACAAAAGGCTCATACACACAAATACATACACATACACACACATACACAAGGGGACACTCGTTCACACATGTAGAAGTAGCAGTAATATTATTATACGTGTAATAATAACATGTACATATGAATACATACCTGTACACACATGTAGCCTAAGTATAGAAAAAGACAAAGGTGCATAACACAGGTACACACACCACACAGTTGCAGAGGAACACACACACACTCATACAGTAGAACCACAGCCAGAGAGAAATAAATGTACACATTCTCAAACACATATTTAATTATATTACATCCGCACTATATAATTACTGCTAATACTGTTCATACTGTAAATGTGTTAACTTAATAGCTGTATATATATATATATATAT
>NW_023339751.1:17174481-17202496 GCF_004916995.1 Morone saxatilis | reverse complement strand
GTGCTGTCTGCTGCTTAGGCTTACGTGTCTTTATATTAGATGAACATATAATTACAATATCGATACATCTAATAAAGTAAGAATCACACAAAATCTACAATACTGATAATCAGAATGGAATTACTTTGATAGAATCAGATTGAATCCACTATCACTCAATATAACTAATATTAAACTATTGAGGTTATATGTGGTAGTGAGGGGTTTAATATTGATTGGCAAACGGTTATCATCATGTGCATTTTATAACAAGTATTTGTAAATCATACTATGTACATTGAACAGCGTAATAACAGTGTGATCTTAAGTGTGTATATATATTTCATGTATTATAAATACTTACAATATTAAATGTGTGTTAACAGTTTTTACACAATAAAATTCGCATTGACATAAACAATATGAACTTGATATGGCACTCAATCGACATTAACTACACACAGATTCGCTATCACACTGGAGAATAGTATACACCTCGATCTTAGATACGCACTTATACCGCTGTTCCTCTAGGAGATATTATAGAATATCAACACATGCAACTATAAGTTATGAAATTACAAAATACAATACAATTATGTTACAATACAATTATTTTATATATATGCCACACCTCTCACACTCTCTGATTTTATCTATAAAATGATTGGTCATATTGAAAGTGATACTGACAACTCTAACAGATGACATCTCTCACTCATATATAATATAGAAATGTTGCCTGTTTATACATCATTTAGATTCAAACGACATATATTATAACTAATTGGTGAGGCTGAGTATTTTTGTTTAATCGGTGTCAGACTTGTTTTCTTCTTATAAATATATAAGTCACCTTACAATAATCTATACTTAGAAACTAATGCAATCATTTGCTGTATTAGGAGCTGACACATAGATAATATACCTAGAAGCACAGGTGGAAAATTTTGCCTTGTGAACTGTTCGGTTATACTCTGAAACCTCACAATACCTATATACCTACATACACACCACACAACACACACACACACACACAAAACACACACACACACACAACACACACACACACACTACTGACAAAGACATAAACACAACAGAATTACACACACTTAGAGAACAACATACACATACACATGTACACACCATTTGTTTCCACACATAGCATAAGCAGTAATATTATGTGTAAGTACATGCACATTGGCACACATACTGACACATAACTACAGGAGTACACACACTTCAAAAGAAAGGAAGAAAAAACCAACCACATACACAAAAACACACAATACACACACTACACACACAGAGATATCTTTATAGCTATTCAGTACAGTACATGTATACACACAAACTGCACACATGCATACAAGCACAGACTCATATACACACAACATGTCTGGGATCAATACATAAGAGTAGCTGCATAAACATATACACACACACACACACACACACACGGCACCACACACCACACACACACACACACACACACACACTGAACACGTTAGTGAGGTGATTAGTCAAACACTCGCTGATGGCAACAAAGTGATGCCACCCACGGACTCAGAGAACGCAACACTGCTTGACTGAAACCATAAACATGTTTATATTTATTCAGTGTCTCATTTTGGATCAGGGAGACTGAGCAAACAGTGACATTTAATATCTTAAACTAACCAATGTATGCAAGTGTTTTCAGAAAACTCCACAAAGAGAATGATTGGGGATTAAGGATCGAGTCAAATATAATCTATTGTAGTGGACTGTATCTATTGTATAGCTTTTTATAATTTCTATAAACAAACGACAACAAAAAATCACAATAGTGACAAAAACATTAACCAATAAAGTTAAGTTCTAAGGAAAAAAAAAAGAAACGTTTATCCAAACAATTATAAATCTCTTTGAAAATTTTAATTAGAATTTTAACATAATGATTAAAATGTTAAACTGCATCGAGTCCTCAGCAAAGACAAATGTAGACCACACAACTACAGTCAAATCAGTAAAAGTCTCTCAACAAAATATCCAGTCACATATGACAATGGGAACAGTCAAAGTCAACAAAAACTAATATTGTCAACGTTGTACATACGAGACTCACTGTGAAATACTCAATGTCTCATTTTGAAACTGCTTGTCTCAGTCATAAACAAGAAATTATCAAACAGCACACGTGGCAGGAGCCGTGAAGAAGAAACATTTTGAATATTCAAACGCTCAAGACAGACAAAATAAAGGAAAACAATAAATTCAAATTGTGTAGGTAGGTGCCTGTGTGATCCTGCTAAATCATCAGGGTTTGCACCCAACAGCAGGATTTTTTACTTTGAACTGGTTTACAGGAGTAAAGACACACAGCACCCTGATAATATTCAAGCACCCTCATTTTGCTCTTTTTTTCTTTTCTTCTTTTTTTTTTTTTACACATGCATTTGTTGTTGCCGAAAAGGTTAAAAGATTTTTTTTTCCAGTCGAAACTGAGTGGGTTTCAGAGAACCGAACAGTTCACAAGGCAAATTTCCCCTGGTGCTCTGGTAATATTATCACTCCAAAGCATCATAGTTTCAGTATGAGTTATGGATTTATTTATAAGAAGAAAACAAGTCTGACACCGATTAACACAAAATACAGTCACCAGTTAGAGTTTATATGTCGTTTGAAACTGAATTGAAAAACAAATTCAACACAAATAAATGTCATCTTAGAGTTTCAGTATCTACTTTCAATATGACCAATCATTTTATAGATAAAATTCAAGAGTGTGGGAATGTTCATATATTAAATTTTATATTGTTTAATTTAATTAAATCAGTTTAATTTCAAAACAAGATCGGTATAAGTCACAAACTATAATTTAAATGACTGTGTGGAATGGCATGGTGCTATTCATGTTATAAAATATTGTGTAAAACTGTTAACACACATTAAGGTATTGTAAGTTAGTAATACATGAAATATAACACTAAAGCATTATACCTTCATAAATGTAGATAATACTTAAAAAAGAAAATAACCGTTTGCCAACATTTAACACCCCTCCACCCACACTACTCAACAGTTTATATGTCACCTTTAAAGGATCATCGATCAAAGTAATTCTCATTCTGATTCAGAGTTTCACTATTACTGATAGTTTTATTTATTAAAAAACACAAACCTAAAGCAGGCAAACCACACTTTGTGTACAAGTACAGGTTCATATAATTACTTTGCATTGTTTTCTACAACAACATCAACAGTTTACCTTTATGTTGACACTCAGACCCCCCCGAGGAACGTTCAGGGGCCTGTGACTAACAACCAAACAACCTCCGACTACAATTTTCTAGCGTCCGACAAACACAGTAAAAACGAAGTCAATTCAGAACTAAGGTGGACAATTTTTCCCCAGTCAACAGAGCCTGGGTTTGTCTCTGTGGGATGTAAACAGCTGCCGCTGGAGACCATCGTCCCACCGACCTATTTTACAAAGTACACCTGAAAAACATGACATAATCCAGAATGACTGTGTCGCCTAAAAATATAAAAAGGAGACAGATCAGCTTTACTCGGCATCTGTCACTATCAAAATTAGTCAGAGAGAGCAAAGGAGAAGACGTCGAAGCTGGGCTTTGATGCGATCAGGCGCGGTGTGCGTTTCAAAAAGTGAAAAGGAAGCTGAGAGGATGAGAGAACAGTGGGTAGAGGAGCTGAAACACTTTTCCTCTTTCTCTGCCGCTGATATTTTTAAGTTAAAAGAGAGGAGAAAATGAAAGAAAAAAACTGCAAGAACGACAGAAGGAAGGAATCAAGTTCAAAATAAAAGGTTTTGTGTATATAAGAGCATTTTAAATCTACAGTATTCATTTTTGTATTTAGATAAATGTTCTATTCTTATTTGAATTCAGTTTGAGTATATGGACTAATTTACTAGTACAATTTACTGTCCTCCATTTTAGAATTACCTATATTTTATGTAGAAAGAAGAATAAAAGAGGAAGAAAGTAAAACTAAAAGAAGGGTACAGTTAAATTATGAAACAGGTAAAACTACACCGAAAAAGTAATGTGGGAGGCTTTTGATGTATATGATAAAAAAGGTTGGTCATAAATTATGCATTTTTTTTCACAAGTCATAGTTTAAATTTTCACTATGAAGTGTTAGTTTCTAAAACGTGGGTTTTAGTCTGAATCATGTCACCTTTAATGCCTCATCGATCAAAGTAGTTCTCTTTAAGATTCAGTTTCACAGCAACTAGAGGAATAGATTAATCTACTCTTCTCTGTTTTGTGCCTCTGACTGACTGTTTTGAAGCAGAAGCAACAAAAGTAAAAGAGAAAAAAAAGGTATGAAAGAGGCTCAAAAAAGACAGAGGGAGTAAAGACAGACAGAAAGACACGTTGGTTAAATTGTGGTGCGCGTAGACCTGCTGCAAATAACAGACAGAGCAGGGAAATGTGGGAGGCTGTACAGAGAGAGAACAAAAGTCCGTAGGAGAGCTGCGGTCTCCATTTTGAAGTGACATGAAAACGACAGCACCATCTGTTGAAAGTGTTGAAGTGGTGAACAGACAACCAGTTATAACTAGGCCTTGCACACCTCCACACTTATCTAAAGCAGCCTCAAAATAACTACACCCTCATGGATATGTACATTATTTCTCCTGCATGTTAGAATATGAGACTTTCTGGGATAGTAGTAGTTCGAACTTTACTCATTGTGACTAATAGCACGTCTCTGTCAGAGAGCTTGGAAAAACTATGTGGAGAAAGTGAGTGAGTAATTCACCCCCACCTCAGAATCTACCATCATAATACCCTTGAGCAAGGTGCTTAACCCCAAATCGTGTGCTCCATATGATTCAATGCGGGTGGTCTGTGGTTCCTCTGGCAGCTGGCACAGAGCAATGTGTGTAACGATTTTCAGCAACACCACACTTTACCAGGATGAATCTCTTGACTCTCCACTTGCAACCGAGTGGACTTTTAAACCATTTCAGTGACTTTGAGTGTAAAATTGACCCGCTATAGTGCCCTCAAAAATTCACACACAAGAACAAAATATATAGCGTCCATAGCATCATCATTTGGTCATTCAAGTACGACTGTACATCACACGAGGGGCTACTTTTAAATGACGGGGGTCTGAGGACAACAGAGGAGTGTAAAATGGGCATTATAAATCATGTTTTACTATTCAGAGGAGAAATAAAGTATTTCAAATGCTTTTAAAAGTACATTAGTCCCTCCAGGAAGCTACAATCGCAACAATTTACACAAATTCAACCAAACCCTGTGAATTCTTCGCCACCAATCATTGTAGCTTCCCACCAGTCACAGCAGTGCCCCAGCAAAGTGTTGAGCCAAACATCACCAAACTACCAGCAATTTTATTCTCACTGGAACAAGTTGCCACCACAATTTCATTTGCTTTAGAAAAGCTGCCGTGAACTCAGGTATTTTAGGCCACAACGATCCCAATAAAAAGCCAGCGAAATCCTGGAGGGATTTTATTTTTATTTTTTATTATTTATTTTTATGCCCACTAACATCACTGTACAGTGGCCATAATTGGAACTTCACTTAAGATGGCAACAGGGATCTTCCAAGAGGAAGTCAATGAAGGGAAGTCAACAAGTTTGGTAAATCACTATGAGTGCGTAAAGATACTCAAAAGCATTTGACCGTGCACTCTGTGAATTTCCGGGGACGCTGAATTTCCAGTACATTAGAGTGGTGTTTATATTAGGAATGACAACCTGAGCAGGTCACAACTCACTGAACTCACGGGCAGTTTCACACACCACTGGTTATTTCATTGGCCAACACGCCCCAGCAACAGGCAACAATGGGAGACAACAAGCAGAACAAAACTCCATTCAAATTTTCTATTGAACCTGAGATAGATAGATGGATATAGCAAATAAACAATGGACTACATAAACAGAAAACAAACATAAAATAGATATTCATGAACCTGAAGCACAAATATCAGAGACCAGACATCATTTTATCATTTTTTTGCAAAGCAAGCAATACATACATAATTCGAAAGTATGCAACAGTAAATACAAAGTGCTTGTGTACAACATTGTTTTTAGTTTAAGGGTCATGTTGTCCACCACGTTGGAAATTAAAAAGGGTGTGTAGCTGTGCAGAATGGCCACACTGAAAGGAGTGAATATTGTTTAAATATGGGGATAATTGTGCATGCACAGTGTATGTACTTGGTTGTTCACATGAAATGTGACAGAAATAGTTCAAAGAATGAAAGAAAAAGGGAGCAAGAGAAAGAAGATCAAACCCTACTTCCTCTCTCACCTCTGCACCACTGGCCAATCACTGCATTAATTAGGTGGGTATGAATGTCAGATCATCAGTTCCAGAAGGTTACAGGAATGGTCAAACACAGACCAGGGGAGGGGGTTTCCGAAACTATGTGACCACTTGACAACCACTTCTGAGGAAGTTGGCAGTTTAAGAGTCTTCTTAAGTTTCACATGTCTTCTTAATGTTTAATCAACATCAAAGTTCTCAGAGATCAGAAGGTAGCGTGATCAAAGTTCGGTCCGTTTATCAGATTCACATACAGATGTTCATCAAGCAAAACTGACCGCTGAAGGCACCAAAGTCTCTCAGTGGGGCAGTGAAACACCATCAGGAGTTCGCTGTATGATGACTGGCCTTATTGATGTGGAAAATTGAAGCAGTTTAGATTCATAGATGAGAAACCTCCATGAAGTCTGGAGTCAGGCCAATAACAAAAAAGTTGTTAATGTTAGTAGTAATGCTGATAGACTAAAAAGAGACATTTCTTAAAGAAAGGAAAACACATAAGCCACTGTATATCACTACATTAAAATATGCCAGTCATAGATTATAGCTAATTCCAGCACTACACTGTTCTACTTACTGAAGCTTAATAACCAGAAAACAGTTGAAAAAAGTGGAGTGGTCATCAGTAAAAGTGCCCCTTACATCTGCTTACATTCAATGGACAGTCTTCTCTTTAAGTTAGAGGGTAGAAAATTCATTTGAAAGGTTAGAAAGCGGCCATAAAATCTACAGATAACTGGTGTTAGTCTTAGAAATATTCAAGTTTAAATCACTGAAATCACACAAGCTGACAGAGGACAAGTCAACACTTTGGTTCAGTTGGACTGTAAGAATCAGAGAAGGTGACAAGCCAACAGTCAGTGTGAATATCAAAGGTCATACCACCGTTTTCTTTGTGGCAAATCTCTCTTTGTAATTTTGACCTAATTCTAAAGTTTAACATGCTGAGGTCTAGAAAAGTCGATGACTCTATCAATAGTGTATTCATTTATTCTAAACTCTTAACTAAATGGCTGTATTGCATTAAAATGTAATAAAATAACCCAAGAGAAAACAGAACTACCTGCTGTTTCCAAGTGCAATGAAGCTTAGAGAACAGTGCAGCACTGACTCCCACTCTCTTCCTATATGCAAAGTGTGAAGGATCTAGAAACAATGAGGCCTGTCTGCTCAAATGTCCTAAGGTTACACTGAGTACAAAGTTATTTATTATGTGAGTTGAGACAAAGCCAAAGCTGATGTAAACATTTCTATGGTTATGTTTTGTGACTGGCTACACTTGGTTAAGGTTAGGGGAAGATCATAGTCTTGTTCACAGAAAATGTCTGCAGTGACTACAGACACAATATCATTATCAACATTTAACCAAAACCACAATCTTTCCCAAATCTTAACCTAACCACAGACGGGAGTCTGGACCCTGCGACTCCAGTGTGGTATATAAATGTAGTCCTTCATTCACTTAAAAAAAAAAGTTCTCATCTTAACATAATCCAATCAGCCATTACATTTGTCACCACAACATATTTGGGAAAACAAACTTAATTTCTAGGATACAAGGTTGGTGTCTGCACTGGTGGACCAAAAATGAGTTGTTTCAAATGACTGTAAAATGACAATTCACTGACTTTGTCCCTCTGTGTGCATAATGTCAACTCCATGAAAATTATGAAAACAGCTTCAGAGTATAGGATAACATTATTTTGTACTATTATTATTGTCAACGAATGCCAAAAGTAGCAATGTCCATCAATACTATTCAATCTGTTGGATGGATTGCCATAAAATGTTTGAACATTTGTGGCACAACCTTATGAACAGATGGTCATGGTCCCCAGATGATGTATCCTACTGATTTTGGTAATACCCCAACTTGGGAAAGTTAGCACAACTATGAGGTTGACCTTTGTGGTTCTGGGTGAAATGTCAACTGTTTAATAGATTACCATGACATTTGATGTCCCCTTCATAATAAACTGTAATAACTTTAATTTTTCATCTAGCACCAACATCAAGTCATTTGTCCAATGACTAAATACCCAACATTCCCGTCATCCTCAGCTGCACTCCTTCAATGCATATTAGCTAATGTTAGCATACTAATGCATTAAACTAAGATGTGAACATGGTCAACGTACCTGATGTTCACCATGTTAAACATCAGCATGTTGACATTGTGAGCATGGTATCATGCTGATGTTAGCATTTAGCTCAAAGTACAGCCTGACAGAGCTGTAGGCTCTTTGTCACTTAACTTCACTTCAAGTCAAAGGAGTAGTGACTGCATTTGCTGGAAACTATTTTCAGTTTGTTTTGGTCTCTTCGTAAATTGTTGACAGTAAGAATAATAAAGACCTGCATCACATGCCTTATTATTTAAAATCTCACTTACAGTAAATGCTTTAATATAGCAGTTTACATTTAGCCTAACGGGTGTTTAGTCCACTGCAGCATTCAGTGCAAGCAGAGAGACTTCAAGCTTACTTCAACCAGATACAACTTTGTGTTATGTGTGGCTGTTGCAGGAATCAAACCTGTGACCTTTAGTGTGGGTTTATGAGTTTATATCAAACAAAAGACCACTCTACCACATCTCCTTCATTGCTCTTTACACAACAATACGACTGTATGTTATCAATTGAAATAAGAGCTACACAAATAAAATAAAAGGTACTGCAGAAAGAGACAACTTCATTTCATTTTCATTTTCAAACATTAAAAAAAAGAAGGAAGTGTAGTCCTCAAATACAGCTCCAGTATTTACACTTTAAACATGTTGCTGCATCTTCTACAGTAACAAGTTGATTTTATCTGGTCAGGTGGGAGGCTGTGTCCTTAAACCATGGCACTTTTTTTCTGTCCTCACAACATGTGTGTCTGTTTATCAGCCTCTATATCACAAAACACTGTGTGCACGAGTATGTGTGTGTTGGTGGCATTCAGACGTCTAGCTGTCCTGATGTGAGAGACTGCAGGCCTCCTACGGTCTGGGAGACATGACAACCACAAGTGGGAGAGGTCTCACGCACACACAGACACAATGGCACAGACTCACTGTTGATAAGACAGTGAATACTTATTTTAAAACCCTTACCAATCTGTTTGTAATGGAAATCAACTTGTCAAGAAAAGAAGAAGGTAGACCGTTGCAATAGAGACAAAATTGTGATTTGATATTAGAAAATAATTCATTTGCATTGGAAGCCTTGCTATAATCTCACTGCACTGGCAAATGTTTATATCTGTTAGAAGAAAATCTGATTTTAAAGACACACTTATCGGCAAAAATAACTTAAGTTAAATCACTTTTAATGTATACATTTATAGCATCAGGTGCCATGTTGCACACACCTCAGTAAGATTCCCCTAATTTTAATTCGCTATATTTCATTTGATTTGCTGTTTTCACACAGATATATGCAAATAATTACAGTAATTACACATACAACAAGGACAAAGATGCTCTTTACTGTGGTTATACAAAGGTGATGAGGTAAGAGATGAAGGTACATTGTCAGCCCCCAAAATAATCTTGCATTTATTGTATTTTCTAATGTGGTAAACCTCAGTGGCAACGCCATCTCACAACAATCTGATTTAACAGTCCATTCCAGAAGAGTGTGCATACTTTCCCCAGAGTAAATAAAAGTTGTAACAACACAGTTGTTGATCATTACTGTGTCTCCTGTCGTAGAAGTGGATATAGATTGTTGGGCTATGCTCCCCAGCCACATATCTTAAAGTGAGACAACACAGCTAAAACTGGACTCATTTGAAGATATCTGAAAAAGTATGTTGTGCATCAGAGCTGAAAGTCTACTTGCACTGCCTTCAGCGTGAGAGAAAACATCATCTGAGGCAAAGCAGATGGAAAAAAAAACAGTTGACATCAGGCAACAAAACAAAGTACTGAATGAAAAATGTACCAAATACTGTGTGCATCCTGATGATTTAACAGTGTAACCCTAAAGCAACAAAGGCAGCTACTGTAAGGCAACACCTGAGCACTATCTAGACACAAGAAACAGAGATGAAAGGCCATTACCCTTTGTGATTAAAGGACCAAATTTAAGGAAGCATTTTCTAAATGTCACACACAATGGAAATATTCACAGTCACATCAATTGCATCATTTGGTGATATTTTAAAAGAAGAGTGTGTTTTCCCACGTGATGAACCAGGGTACACCCAAGAGGTTTGGTAACTCTGAGCTTAAATGTTATGAAATATTTGCATTTTTGCCTCTCAGCTTTCACAATAGGAACACTGAATTTACTTTATTTTACTGTGATAACTGATGAATTGAACTATTCAAATCATGCCGATTTACAGCTACAAGTACTACAGTATCATCTCAGATTTTGAGGAAAATGTTAAAAAATAAAATAAACAGAAGCTAAAGAAAATGACAATCAAACATTTTAACAGTTCACACCTCTGAGATTTGGTAGAGGTTTGATGGTTCCCACATGTTTACATGTTGAACCCCCTGGATGTGTTGATAGAGTGCAGGGTTGTCAGATCATGAGGAGTCATTTTTCCTGGCAGCAGTAAGGCCTCCTCACCTACCGTGAAATGTATTTTAAGGCTTTTCTTCGGAAATATATCTGTCTAACCAGTAATTGTAGATAATTGGCTAACTTCTTGTTGTTGATAATACTTTCAAACGGAGTCTGATCAGGTGCCAGAATTTTCAATGCATAATGAAAACAAGATCAAAACAAGTCCTGTGCAAATGTGAAAGTGGATGACAGTAAAGGGGCGGTGAGGATTTTGAACTGTTTTTCTTTGCATGGTCATTTTATAATAAAAACTTTTAATAAAAAAGATTTTTACCTTCTTCATCACTTCACTGTGTCTCAGACTTCTTTGCAAAGTCTTCTTTGCTAAAGCTTCAAGCTCAATGAGCTAATTCAGACAGATGTATGTTAATATAATGCAAGACTCCTTAAATTTAAAGTATAATTATCCTGAACCAGCTTTTTCCACCATGATGATCGATTCTGACCAAAGTGTTGACCACCAAGAAGGTTTGAGTTCAAGCAGTGGGTTTCTGAAAGAGTTTTATTGAGCCTTGAAGGCCGCAGACTTTTCTCAATCCATCCTTCACTTGAAATGAAAACATGAAAATCCAAACACTGGTGGCTTTGTGGTTAGTTTTCAGACATCGACAATAGGCAAATTATCTGAGTGCACATTTTTAAACAAGTGAGCTTACAAAGATGTAACACTGCTTTACTGTGGAGCATACATCTTTTCTGCCAGGTTGCAGCCCTCCAGTGCTGTGGACAAAGCGTGTCTTTTCCAACGCAGTGGTGACTCATGACAGTAACAATAATAAAAATGATCTAAAGTCAGACCTTTCTCAAATTGTAGATACCATCTTAGTCACTGCTGCAGCCTTTCCTTTTGTACTTGCCAGCTGGCAGCTTTCTCCGCAATCTAAAGCAGTGCAACAATAAATCAAGATGGCGGGTCCAACTGAATTTGACCGCATGTTTTTTGCGCTGCTACAGCATACAGATCTGCTTTCTAAGTCTTGTGTCCTGTACAGTCTTTTGAAAAAGAAATGTCTCTGCATATAGCTAATAAAAGTTTAACACAAAGGTGACAGAGACTTTGAACAACCCACAGTATTTTATCTGAATTTCCCCACTGTGGGACAAATAAAGGAATAAAGGAATATCTTATATTTCCATCTAATGTCTCCATCTACAAACTTGGCCCATGCACCCTGACCTGCTGAAGCAGTGGCCAAACAAACATTGGCTGAGATCAGTTTTTAGCCTAGATTAGACAACTGGTTAGCTAGTCAGCTGTAGCACCTTAAATACACTCTGCTGCCAGTTTATTAACTGCACCTAGCCAAAACTAATGCAGTCTAATACAAAAGTCCTGCAATAAATCCACCTTAAATGTGATTTTGGAGGCTACAGTTTGCAGTGCTCTTAAATTGCATTATATTATTATTTTCTCCACCTTCAGTGAATGTAGGCTAAATTACAGAAGCAGCTCTCTGTATTCAGAAAGGTAGGATTTATTGCAGGACTCTTGAATTAGGCCATGTTAGTAGCTTAAATGTTAAAAGGTGTGATTCTTCTTTTTCAGTACCACCGCTAAACAAAACACTATCTATCACTATCTCTCTTGTCTTGGTCTTGTGAGGCACAACAACCAGCTCAGGTCTGTGGTTACTGCGGGCCCGCCCACTCAAGAGGCTCAGATGTTAAAGGTGCTGTCACGCCAGATTTTGGGTGAGATATATTTGTGAATTGACCCTACCTGACTAAATCCTGAGACTCTTCCATGTCCAGGCAGTTTTTAGAGAGGAGATGGGATTGACCTTGTTATGGAAATATCAGTTGTTTACATAAATACCCAGCAAAATTATACAAGCAGCAGAGAAAGAGGGACGCTGCTTGGCTGAAATGAGAACAGAGAAAAAAATAGAGGGCAATGGCTATAAGAAATTTGATAAAAATGCTGTATATTTACAACTTTGTGGACTGCTGCTGTTGCTTACAACACCACCCACGCCCTTTCCTGTCCCACCCACCTTCCACGCTATGTGAGTATATTTTGCAGGCAAAATCCGGGCTGACTGCATCTTAAGGAAGGAACATTTCTGACACTCACATTTAAGAGTTTATAAAAATGTGTCTATCTTTTTAAACTGTGACCAAGATATATATTTAATGAGTGAACAGCTCTCTGGTGGACAAACTATGTTGTTACATCACTGTTTTTTAACCATCTCAGACATACATTTATATTTAGCATTTATGTTTTTTGTTTTTTTTTACAATTTTTGTTAATTATAGTAACTGAAACACTAAAACTAATATCAGTAGGTATAATAATATATTATCCAGTATATTATCCAAGCCAGTTTTTTTTTTGCCTCTCTACTTTTGGCAATAAAACAATACATTTCAAAATAACTGACTTTTTTGTAAAAAAGATGTGAGATGTTGATGTTGATGAAAATACTGGAAACACACGCTTTACTGTGGAACTGCACCCGACAACCTGCAGAGATTTTGGTCAGAATTGAATGAATGCGAGAAAATGGGAAAGTCCAGTTGATGTCAGAGTTCTGCTTTAATAATGACACAGATCAGTGAGAGGAAGATCAGATAAGAGGCAGGCGGTAAGCAGGTCACCTGCGATCGCTCAGCACATCTCTCTACCTCAAATTAGCAGATTGTTTCCTCACACAATCTGGTGAGTGTTAGACAGGAACAGACCTGATATAGGGGAATCCATCAGAAAACCAACCACTTCTGATAAATAAACAGGTGATGAATGGCGGGGATATTGTATGTGTTCCAGGAATATGAACGTATATATCTGGGCTGAAAACATACCTTATTTAGTCAGCTTCAAGGTGAAACAACTGTTTTTTTTTTTTATGTCAACTTCTGAAAAACAAAACTGAGAAAAGGTTTGTGGGTTTCATGCTTTACTATTCAGGGAGATGTGTTTGACAACGGTATTGCTACATGCTGACATTTAACATTTTGTGGGTGCGTGTGCCATCTGTGGAGCCAAATAAAGCCCACACACTCCTCTCACCTGAACTCTTAACACTTAATGTGTCTTTTTTTCTCTTTTCATTTTCAGTGATGTAGTAGCCATGTGGAGGTTTCTCAGCTCTTGACAACAATATGTATGAACAGCTGATTGTAGAGCTGAAACAATAAGTCAACTAATCAATTAGTCAGCAGAGGGAAACAGATTAATCATATATATAATTTCTTAAGGAAAATGCACTAGTTTAGGTTTCTGTTCTGGTGACAAATAGGATATTTTTGGTGGTTTTCTCCTTCAATGATAAATTGAATATATTTGAGTTTTGCACTGTTGGTCCAGCCAAACAAGCAATTTAAAAGACATCACTTTGGACATTTTACGCTATTTTCAGACAGACATTTTATAGATTGATTAATTAAAACAATATTTAGATTAATCTAACAAAAACCAGTGTACCTCAATTTAGTAATCTCCCCAGAGCTAAACAGTTTATGTATGAGCAGTTTTGACCGGGAACTTATAATTTCACTGATTGTTCACAGCAGATAATGTCGTTTACTTGCAAACTATCGTCTTTCGAGTAGCTCAGAATCTAATATACATGATCTACTAGATAACAGCATACAGTAGCAGCTGGCTTGTTTACTTACCAACAAAGCTAAAGGTCTACATTGAACTAATCTATACAAAATAAATAAATAAATAAATGCACATTATTCACTTTTACCTTAAATATATCAGGAATGAAGGGCACAACAAATGGTTTCAGGTGTCCTTTTGTTATATGTTCAGCCATCATGTGCACAGCTAAAAGCCCAAAGATGGCATCAGTTGCTAGCACATGACAATGTCAACAAAGCACAACCCTTCTGTAGAGTTCAGCTCATTATACTCTCACGGTCTCTGTTTTTCTGTTAGTCACACTCCTGTAGATTTCTTTTTTTGTTTCGAAAAACTGTATATTTTTAGACTCTGGCTCGTACAGTAACAGGGTGATGTACCTGTTATTTACAGCTGTGTGCATGATTCAAATTAGTTTTTCTCTTAATGTTAATGTTCAAAGGTCATGCTCATCTGCTCTAAATGCCATGCTTACAACGCGTGGAACATCAGGAAATGCTTCAAACTGCAGAGAGGAAAGTGACATTTCTGACAGAGGAGATGAGCCAGGTAGTTAATATTTTACTCAATTTAATGCAGTGATTGGCAAAGAAAAGTCACTCTGCTGCTCCTACTACTGAATGTTGCTACAACTGTAGAACTCCTCTTCTATGCAAGTTTCTCTCTGCTTAAAAACACAACATGTTGCGGGTGTGGAAATGGTCTGACCTAATTTATGGTGGGCACCAACATGAGAGTTTCAAATGTTTGTTGTTTGTTTTTCTCAGATTTTCATACTGAGTAAGCTCTTCAGCGACATTTTAATCAAGGTAGGTCTTTATTGTTATTATTAGGAAAATTGCAGGCCCACAAAATAAAGCATTACAGCTGCAATGTGAAGGTCTAAATACTGTTTCAAAGCCTTCTCTGTGCTTCCAGAAATAAAGTTCTGTTGGAAAGATACTGAATCTTTTATTTATTTATCATTATTGATCATGTGTCATAAAAGTAGTCAAATTTAAACACACTGAGCTTAAAAACACTGAAATCGGCCGGTTACACATGCACACAGAGGACATGACCTCAGTCCTGAAAACAGGACGGATGTGCTGATGGGAACAGCTGTGTGTCTGCTGGTCAGGAATGAATGATGCTAGTTAGATGGTAAATGAGGTAAATGCTGGTTGACCACACAGGACGAGCATGTGCTCAGAATACTGTACTATCCGGAACTAGTGACCACCTAAACCAATAATTGTGGTCGGGGCATGGCCATCATACACTACTGGTCAAGCTGGTGCAGCTTCTCTGAGCCAGCAGCTGATGATTCAAGCTGCTAGCACCAGATTTCTCAGCAAGATACCAAAATCAGACACAAGCTAAAACTCAAAGTACACACATGTGCATGTGGCTCAGCAAGGGTCCACATGCAGCCCAAAATGTGTGTCCGTACACAAAACAAGCATGAACACATCCACGTATGCAGACACATAATGCAGTATAAACAGAACTGCGGGCATCTGTGCATCTTTGGACTATATTCAGCCGTTTAGATGACTTTTTGTGCCCAAGGCACACCAAAGCCAAACAGCAAGCCAGTATCTTGAGGCACATCTGTATTCATATCCGTGCAAAATAATATAACAAGTCGACAACAATTATTGTCATAACTCTGTACACGTTTATTTTTAATAGCTAATGACAAACAACTATCACTGAAATATTTATTAAAAAATAATTCATTTGAAACGTCCCACAACACTCCCATTTAAACCTGACATGTCACAAGATTAAAAATAAGGTAATGCAACTACAAAGAAGTTTACAAAGTACTGATATAGTAAATTAAAAATGTATTAAATGTTTGTGTAGTTGCACACAGTTTGGGAATCACTGCTTAGGTTAACCAAAGAACCAGCAGTCATTGTGAGCAGATCTATGCGTCAATAAGTTAATGCAGACCATTAATTTTTACAATGCAGAGCTACAGTAGTATATTGCAGCAACACCCAAATGAGTCAGCACACAAAACACTACTTACGGTCCATAACAGACAAAAGGAAGAAAAATCAAAAACAAAGACAGAAAAACACATAGTGCTGTGAACGTGTCGTACATCACATACAAACTCGGCTCAGTTTTTGTTAAAGGCACCAGCAAACAAATGTGTTGTAGTTCAATCTGCCAAGTAAAACACCCAGTATGCAAACACGTACTGTAATCTGCATTCATCTGTCATGTCCATTTAATTAATTAGTATTAATGGTAATACTAACTATAGTCGTCGTTATAGTAGCTGCTGTAAAAAAGTAATTGTGGCAATGTTAACAGTAATCATAGTACTTGTTGTAACAGTAGTAACAGCACAAAGTTGCTGTAGTCGTAATAATAGCAGAAATTAAAGTAGAAACAATGGCAGTAATGGTACTACTATTACAGCAGTGTTACTTGTGGTTGTAGTACTAGTAGTATCAATCATAGCAGTACTTGTAATATTAGTAGTAACAGTATAGCATGTAGCTACAATAGTAGTTGTCTTCAATGAAAGATAATTAGTCATAATAGTAATATCAATAGTTATACACTAGTAGTGGTAGTAATGTACATTGTAACAGATAAAGTAACACTAATAACAGCAGCCTTAATAGACATAGTAGAATTTAATTTAGATTATTGCATCCAAAATGTCTTTTTAAATTGTTTAAAACATTTGAATGTTTCATGCTGTATTTCCTTTTTAATATTTGAATGTGCTCTTTAAATACACTCGCCTTTCCTTACATGCATAACTTAAAACTCTGTGATACTGAAGGGGAACAGTGATATTGTCAGTAATGTAAAGTGCTAAAAAAAAAACAACCACTAAAATAACAGTGGGCTTCAAAAAACAAAAACGTAGCACACACAGCAGATTTATAATATCTGTCAAGGTGACCCAGGAAGATCCCAATAAAAGTGCGTGCTGAGACAAAGTGAGTATGTGGGTGTTTACATGCGTGAGACAGTATGAGGGTGTTAGCAGGTATGGGTGTGTAGGTGTGCGTGGGTGTGTGCTGCGAGTGGGTCAGGAAGACTTAATGATAATAATCACTCATTTCCATAGCCAGCATGCTTCACCGCAGGATCCTTGCCTGATTTCCTTATGTAGCTTCACAACAGCAGCGGGATGACACAATCACCTGGGTTTCGTTCCACACTGAAACCTCCTCCTATTATCCGTGCTTGAATTTAATTACACTTTTAAATCAGACAGAGACCTTCACTGCAAAACAGGTCCTCTGCAATTCAGCTTAACTATTGACCCAGTTATTGTACAACTATGTCTCTGTCAGATGTAAATACTGGAACAGTGATGTGTGTTTTTAATGCTGTTATTGATTCAACATCATTGTGCATGGAGGCCTTACATAACCTGCTGTATGTGTCAGCATACACAGACAGAGGGACACAGGCCGAGGGAGATTATTTTAGTGCCAGTCCTCTAAAAAAACAAGTCCCCTCACTCAGGTTTCAAACTGGAGAATTAATGCACATGTATCTGTTCTTCTTGCTTATATATAACTTTCTGCACCTTTCTGCTCCTGCCCCTCAAACAGCGTAGCGTGAGTCTGCCACTGCTGGTTGTTTTGTGATTTTAAAACAATTTGTGGCCGTGCCACATGCATAAACCTAAAGTGGGCCTCGCAGGGTTAATGACAATACAGTTTCAAACAGTTTGGTTCAGACAGTTCTCTTTACCGCCACAACAGTCAATCTCGCAACCAAAATGCTTCATATCTCAGGCTCAGCTCTTGTGCCACACTCTCAACATGTGTCTCTCAACATTAACACTTTGTAACTCATTACACAAAAACCTACAAAAGAAAAAACCCATTAACAACAAGTAGTATTACAATATGTATCACTATTGTCTTTGAAGTATGTTTTATTAGATTGAGATTAGATGTCATTACAAAATTTCATGAATTGTGCTACTCAGTGTCCAAACTGTACTGTGGCCTCAATCATGACTTACTTGTTTTATGTCTGACCATCTGATATATAACAATTAGTTATTGACATACACACATCAGTAATAGCCTAATTTTACACATGATCCATGATGAAGATACAGGGGAAAACATTGCATATTGTCATTGTTTTAGTAACCCCACCAAAATAACAAGTTCTCATTTTACGTCCCTCTCCAGGAAAACACCTAATACAATATTTTGGCACACTTAATCCATCACTGGCATCCTCTGCAGGTATGTCCAAACACCCAGCATTCATTGTGTCATAAAAAAGTGATACCGTGCTGGGATGGGCTGTAAACCACTCTGTGACTGGAAGAGAACAATGAAATGCCATATTGTCCCATACAATTACTTCAGTCTTTCATTGAGGTCACGAAGGAATGAAAACAGGCGCTCTGTCTCCCAACGTGTATCAGGATGTAGCAAATTAACAGTGTAATTGACAGCCATGTTTAAATGTAAAAGTCTTTACAATGGTATGTTAATGTGTAAAATGGACTGTAAATACAGAGAGAGAACAGCTTGTGAATTTTGAAAGTCACTGAATGACTTTTGTGTTAAAGCGATGAATGATTTCACAGGATAGTTCACATTGACTTCTGTTGTGCCGACTGTGTAAAGAGTCTTGAAAAAGTGAAGTCAGTATTGAGAAATGCGTGTTAAAAAAAACAACCTGTAAGTTGCCTCAGCTGTAAAGGAGCGTAGTTTCAGTGTACGCATGAGGAAATAAAAAACATTTCTATGGTTCAATCAGGTATTAAGTTTTCGATTAGTAGTTTTGTAATTCTCTGCTTTATGTTTTATGTTTGCTGGATCAATGCTTTCAGTGTCATATCCAGGTAACTCTATACACTAGGTCAATAATCACGGGTTAAGTTTGCAGAGCTAAAAGATCATTTTGATTTCTTATCAAGAAAAAACCTTGATAATACAGCAGGAGCTACAAAAGGAACAACAGTGAGAACTGTCAAAATAAAACTACGTCAGCGGGCAGGTGATTCCTCTGTCCCTGCATGTATAGTTCGGTCTGTAAATATTTGGAGTGGTCTCATTTTGGCTGGCTCTCTATTGCCGTACATTCGATCTGAGATGAACCAGTGACAGCAAGGGGTTTAAGTGCTGAGTTTCAACTTTAATTGGTTTATAGTTGTTTATATTCACATGCAATGAATCATATATAAACTGCAGCCCTTTTTTATACATCCTCCTTCCCCCAGGGGTAAAAAAAAAAAAGCCCACACTCCCACACTGTTCATTTAATATGGATACAATCGCCTCCAAACAACCTTAAAACTGAGATCTGAGCAGAATAGAGCAATAACAACGAAAAAACACATCACTGTTATATTGCTTGTGGACTGCACTGTATAGGCAGTCCTAAATAAAGAAATACGTAGGAGATGAGGTTTAACGTCAGATTGCTGCTTTAGTATTATTCATTTCACATATGCAGTCACTTCTACATTTAACAGTCACTTCGACAAAAACACATGTCTGTATCATCATTAACATAACTCATAACCACAACAATATAACAGGCGTTGCTTTGATGCCCACGGTGCTTTTGGTAGAAGCAGGTGTCATTTTAACCCCCGATTAGAGGATTACGGTTTGAATGAAAGTACCGTATTTATTGTAAGGTTTCACTTGATGTTTATCCGAGATCAGAGAAGTGTGAATTTCAATCTGGGAAGCGAATGAAAAAGTTGAAATCGTTTTACGAAAGGGAGCAGCTCAAGACAAGAGCCTTGTGTCTGTAGATAAAGTGTGAGCTCAGTTGCATTGGAAATCATTCCACCCAGCACTAACCAAAGGATGTCCCCCCAATTTCTTTGATCTCTAAGACAAGACATTGACACTTCAATCCAGATCAATTTACACAAAGCTTTGGTTTCTATGAGTTCTGTGTGTGTATGAATATTACACACTGCTAATAGTAAAAATCCACAACTACCAGATACATTTGAATACAGACTAAAGGCTTATTCACCATAATACAAAAAACATTTATAGGCACCACAACCACGTCCTGCTTCAGAAAATGGAGTCGCCGACACCCTAAATCTAATGTGCGTGTGCCCTGTGGCAAAAGTCGTTTTACACTCAGTGGACAATGACTAATGCAGTCTAATACAACAGCACTGCAATAAATCCTCCCTTCACAAAGGGTATAATGTTCAGTTTCTGTTGGAACTGTGCTAGAGAAATTGATTCAACTGTATGATCGTTTTCTAGGCTTCAGTTTGTGGTGCTGATGAACTTTACAGCGTAGTGAGAGCCTGCTGGGTAACAAACAACTCTCTGTGTAATGAAATACAATTCAGCAGCACCACAAACTAGATTATATTTATGTATGATGAAGTATTAGACTTAGTTTTAGTCTACCTAACTGGCAGCTCAGTGTATGTGCAGCTTTATACAGTGTTAAAGAGTTTATGATTCACAACCCACAAGTTATTCACACGTCCTGATAATGTTTGTTTTGTGTTTTTTTTTTGTGCATGTTGTTTTGCAATAGACTGAAACATAATGTATGTTTTTTTATGAATTATGATATAAAGTGTAATGGTTTTTGTTAAGGGATTGTGTGGAGGTTAAACTCCACAAACTGAACTAATCATGAGATTAATTATTACACTATAAATCCATAATATACACCATTTTATGCAGCAGGACAAAGATCTAGGACATTTGATGAATGGCATGAATTCATGTTTTCTTATGACACTAGATTTTCAGTTTGTTGTTCTAGGTTTGTAATTCACCCTCCTTCTTTTTCCACTACACACTTCCTATATTTGCATTGTCTGGTTCACAGTTAAATCAGCTCGAGTAGTCCAACCCCCAAATAGATATTAAATGTATGATTTGGTCAGTCTACAGTAATCTACAATTCAAGCTTTAGCAGTTCTAATATCCATTTTATGCCGACTTAAAGTGAGAGACACCAGTGGGGTGAATATTATCTTCCTCACAACCGCAGGTGACTCAGAAACACACAAACACACTCACATGAGAATAAAGATGTGAAACTTTATATATTCAAAGTTCAAAGAAAATGAAATTCAAACACTGCAGTTGATTTCACAGAGAGGTGCTTGTTTAAACTTGTTTAAATATGTTTTGGGATTTTACTGCCATATTTTTCTGTCACTGCAGAAAGGCATGACTCAGATATTTAATAATAGAGGAATTTAGCTGTTCTCGTTTATTCCTTTTTACAGATAATTTTAGCACAGTAATACAAAGTTCACAGTTAAATTTACAGAAAAAAATAGAAGGATGTGGAGTTCACTGTGAATTGATATGCTAATTCCATATTAAAAACAGAAATAAAATAGATTATTGGGCATTAATTTACTTAAATAAGAGGGCTACTAGATCTTAAACTGTTGTTCAGTGACAGATTGAATAATTCTGCCTTTTTAAAAGACAATAATACACATCAAACACTATACATCCTCAAAAATGTAAAGGGATTTTTATTTTTAGATACGGCAGAAAATACTTCCTCATGAATACATTATCTACATTTCTAAACAAAATAACTCCCGTGCGACTTGACATGACTTCTCTGGGTGTGTGAGAGAGTGTGAGAAGGAAAAACAAACCCAAAATGTCAAATGTCTGCTTTCTCATCACACAGGAAGCTTATCAGGCTGTGACATTTACATTATCTGTTCTTGTTGTTTTTATGTTTACAGAATAATAAACATACATACATGCATAGATATTTCCACGTCACACAAAGGAAATCGTGGCATCTTGTTATTTTACATTTTATTCAAATCACACGTGTTTTTTCCGAAAAACTAAAGCGTTTTAAATTATGAAGAATGTCTTAATTGCAGTTTTAATTAGGTCTTATTTTATCTAACATACACTCACTACAGTTCCTCTGGTTTATGATACATTTTAATAGATGGATAAAACGAACTTCTGCCAGCCTTTATTCTTCATATTGCTCGTTTAATAACACCCTCACTGTTCAGAGATACACTGAGTAATGAAATAACACCGCTGCAAAATGAGAACTAGATTAATAGATAATAAAAATGCGCTAAAAAGCACCGACTTGCCGCAGAAATCTTCCATTAAGCGTCGAAGAGGAGACCGCGCAGTTAGGAAATCCAAGAGGAAAGAAGAGGTGAAAAGGTCCAGGATTTAAAAACCAGAGGTCACATTTGGATTTCATTACTTTTCATTCTTTTTTATTTTCATTTATTTTATGTCTGCACTGCAGGCCATCGTGTCTGAGCATAAACTGGCTCCAAATGTGACCAGTGTCCGGTGTGAAAAAAGGTATTACATTAAAGTAAAAAGAGTAAAGTAAATACAAAAAGCACAGTCACTTAATAAGTAGTATTTCTTACCTAATATTGAGCCAGCAGCCGATTTTATATTTTAATTTTCCAGCAAGAGAAAAGAAGATACAGAAACTTTATGCTGCTATTAAAATTAAAAAATATTACATTTTCTGCTTCTGATTTTTTGAAAATCTTCTGAAGTGAGGACGTGCTTAGACATGCCCCCTTAGTATATTTATTTCGTTGTGTCTCTTCGGACCATACATGTTTGTTGCAAGTTAGAAATAACCTAATATAATAAAGCTTTTCTCTCTCTCCACCCCAACAACACCACACTGTGTATTAGACACCGTAAAGCATGCAGAAAATACACTAAAAGGCATTTTATTTTAATGTAGATATAGAATGTAGACTCGATATATTTATTTGAAAGCGAGGTCTTTAACATGAAGGTCAAATAACTGAATAAGCCAATGTTGGGAAAATTCCTTTTCCATTTTTTCGTTTCGGTAAAAATCACATTAATCACGTGGTTGTCTTAAAATCCTGGTAATTAAGTGACAAAGGGACTAAATGAACGCAGATCTCTAATGGATCTTACGGGCTTCACAATGGGACACAAAGGGAGGGCTGTTGCGAACTACCTCACAGCAAAACTAGTGTTTTATAACAGCAAACAATGTATATAATGGGACTTTTAAGAAATGAAATCATTAATAGAAACAATCAGAAGATCATACTTACAGGTCAAAACTATAACAGCAACGTCATTCTGTTTGTAGGGAATATTAATACATAAGGGATCAGCAGAGAGAATAGACTACACCTACTGTAAAGCATAGGCCCATACAATGTCTTTAAACTCGGTACTAAGCGCAACTGCCACACTTAAACACTTAACGTCAAGTAGTCTGATATTATTGGTATATTGTTCTGATTATTTGGGTAAAACGTGTTCATTCCGGTCGAAAACTGCTGTGTGAACTGTTAAGAGTGAAATGATAATAAACCTCTTGTTACACAGACTTAATCGTGTTAAACAGCGGCTGGTTGAGCTTTAGGTTTCTGTTGGATCGAAATGTAAAAGAAAAGCGTCGAAAATAATGTTTAAAGCCAAGTAAAAGGTATTTTAGAGGCAAGGTAAGTTGTTGGTAGCAGAGAAAACACTGTTGGAGTGAACAGGCTGTTTTCTGTGGGAAGGAGTCGCCCTCTAGTGGAGAGAAAATTTAACTACACGTCTTAAGTCTCCCTCTCTTTTCTTTCTTTGTGACACACAGTGTTGACCAAGTAGCATGCTTTCATATTACTGTCATTCAACTTGCCTGGTTTCAGTTTCTTACACCCTTGCAATGACATCTGCTCCCGCCCAGGTAAACACTCCAGACACGGTGACTTACTGATGAAGTGGAAACTGTCAAACACTGCCAATGTTTCCTGGAAAGCAGACGTGTGTATGAGTGATCAAAGCAGTGAAAACCCAGGAAACCTTTGGAGTAGCACAGTGTTGACCCGCTACACTCAGAAAGCAACACAATAACATGGATTCAAGTAGAAGTGCCTCACTTATACTGTAATTTATGCCAATTTATTCTTTTACTGGGGCATAAATTAAGAGTATACCGACATCTCCAGGCACCACTACACTACACACTACAAGTGGTGGAAGAAATACTCCGATCATTTCCTTAAAAGGTCCAGTGTGGAACATTTAGGACGATCTGTTGGCAGAGATTGAATATAATGTACATAACTACTATATTTCATTAGTATATAATCACCTAAAAATATGAATTGTTATGTTTTTGGTACCTTGGAATGAGCCCTTTATATCTACAGATGCCTCGGGTTGCTTTCTATGGAGGCCGTCATGTTGAACCGGCATGTTTTTACAGAACGGACAAACCAAACACGTGCTTGAAAGGGGAGGGTGAAGCGAAGGAATAGCAATCTGCAGCTACAATACTATTATAATACCAAAAGTAAAAGTACTCATTAAGCAGAATGGGTTATAATAATCAATATTTATGTACATATCACTTTAATGTTGCAGCTGGTGAATGTGGGGCTATTTTTTTTTGTTGTAGTATTATTTCAAAGACTTTAAAGGAGCTACACTGCTGGTTTTTAAGTGATAAGCATGTGAAATTCTTTAAATTTGTTCATTTCCTGACTTTGTTTTGACAGCCCCCCAAATCCACCAAATGTCATGCTAATGATTTGAAATCCAGCAGCTGAGTTCCACAACATCAACAGTGAGCTGAGAGGCCATTTAGGTGTCTGCCTTTAAGTTTTTGCTGCTCAGTGTTTTTATCACGCTGTACCAAAAACAAATTCAACCAACTCTGCTCGTGTGGCCACCAAAATTAAGTAATTAAGTATAATGCAAACAGTCACCAAATATTAATTACGTCTATTATCCCAATTAAAATGATGTACAGTATGAATTCATTTATATTAACTGCTGTGTGACCTCTTTATGGACAACTGACAATTGCAGCAATAAGTTATATATACTACTGATTACATATACTATGTTATGCTACTTTATCCATTTACTTCACTTGGTGTCTGAGGGAAATATTACTACATTTCTTCTGACATCTATAGTTACTAGTTACTTTGCATATCAAGATTTGTTTTAAAAAAACAAACATAAGATTATAAAATGTATTGCTTATCATGTCCGTGAGTTGTTAGCAGTTCCAACAAAGACACTAAACATCTCAAATTATGTAATTCAAATAACTGTTTTAAGAAAAAGAGGTAAAACTATCCAACAATTTACAATACTAAAATGATATGTGACAGAACTACTTCTTTCCTCTCACTTTACTCATCTCATGACCTTTCAGATTTACCCATTGGAGGGGCTTCAGTTGGGAACCACTGGCCTGAACTAGCAGAACTGTATGTAAAATAGTACAAACTAGCTCCTCCTTCAACAGTCACAACAGTAAAATTCCATTTACACATCTATGCATCAGTAATAATGTCATATATTATAATACATCAGTTACAGAGAGCAATTCCTTCTGCAGAACACCTTTCCTTTTGTTACTTTAAGGTTACATTTTGTTCTAGAAAATGGTGAACAACACGATGGGTTTTAATTGTAGCCAGCTTAATGTGGACATACTCTTAACATCTAAATGCCCTTGGGCAAACAGTGTAGTGTAAGCTAAACTCAGAAAAATCAGCTACATGTTGAACTTTATAACATCAATATATTTTTGTCAGTGCTGAGTCCTTTAATATATAGTTTTCATAAACAGATGATTGCATGGTGGAGATGATTTATATCTGCAAATGATTCCTAGAATGAGCTTGCTGTACTTTCTCATAAGTCCTGTTTTCTCTACACACCTTCCGCTCTCATCACTCTGTTTTGAAGATTAAGAAGAAGAATGGAAAGAGCTGATAACACTCGCCTAACGTTTAGACACAAACAGTTATCTGACATAAAGCTGAAACTGCGTGGTTAGAATTGCGAGGCAGAGGATGGCGATATTTTGGAGGCTGTAAAGTTATTATTTCTGCTGTTTGGTACCAAGAATCTGTGTGGAAAATAAGATTTACTGAAGGTATTTACAAGAAACATCAGAATGAAAGTCCATCTCATTAGCTACACCATGTTTTGTTCCACCAAGTAAAATACCTAATATGGCAATATTAAGTGACAGTAATACACAGCTCTGAAGTGTATTACTTTGTTGCAAATGGCAGTACCTCAGACCTTTTGTGCAAACTATGCTGCATTATAAAGGCACACACTTTAAACACTTTGTGTTTGCTGATAAAAGTGCAATATCTGTATTATAAGCTATTAACACTATTATCTTTTCTTGGTTAAAGGTCCAGTGTGTAACATTTAGAAGGATCTATTGTCAGAAATGGAATATAATGTCCATAGCTATGTTTTCATTAGTTTAAAATCAACTGAATATAGCAATTGTTATGTTTCTGTTACCTTAACAGATAATGAGTTGGTTTTATCTACAAACACCATGGGTCACCTTTATTTAGCCTCCGATGTTTCTACAGTAGCCCAAAAAGGAAACAAACCTTGGCTATGGATAGGAGCGTTTGTGTATTTGTGCATTTTGCAGCAACCATAGTTTATCCTTTGCACTTGGAAGGATACACCTCTAAATGCTAAATGTTTAATAAAGGACAAAACAAATGATATGCCCCCTGCCTGTTACAGCTCCCCATAGCCAAAAGAGATGTATTCAAATTGCTTGTTTAAATACTCGTCTCTACGCGAGAGGGACAGTTCCAAAAATCCGAAAGTGTGGCAATCTCGGTTGTGGAATAAATGACTCTCGCCAAAGAAAAGCCTCAAATCCATCAGAGATCTGAGAGAAGTTGGGCATCGTTGTTATTAGGTGTGGGATTGGGCATTTTTGCTTAAAAATGAAATGAAATTATCAGAACAGTTGTCAATGAAGTTTCTGTTGATCAACTAATTCAATAATCAACCAATCCTTGCGTGTCTAGTATTTAGTTTCCTCTATTTTGGCTTATTCATTCTCCATTTAAAGTTGATGCTTTTATTATAGTTTTCTTTTTAATGTATCCACGAGTCTGTTCTTGTACAACCTTTTGTTTTATTATTGTTTTATTAATTGCAATGCTCAATGCATTATGAAGACCACTAGGCTGACAGTCATCTCAGTGATGGTATCTTGTTAACTGAATGCAGTCATTGTGCATATTTCAAATGTTACACAGCAAGGCCATTTTAAAAAGGTCACCTGAACTCTGTAACCTCTGTATTTCACAACGCAGAATCAGTAGAAGAGTTATGTGTCTAACAGGAAGACCTTAGTCATTCTTTAATGGGAGTTAAAAGAGAGAAAGAATAGGAGAGGTTTGAGCTGACAAATGAGGCAGCTAACCGTAGAATATGAGCTTCTGAAAACGTCTTTGTCATTTGTGCCTTCTCTTACAACCTCTGAGTAAAGAGCAGAGTGATGTTTGTGGCGTTCTTAGTCATTTACTGTATCTCAGAGCGTAATTCGTGATGAGTAAAGGTGTAACAGAACACACATACACCCACACACCCGCCCACAAACTAGTGACCTACTACCGTTTTCACCTTGACAGGATATTAAGCTTTGACATTTATTGATCTCAGACCTGACATCTGACTCATGAGAACAGGCACACATTTATCCAGTGTGTTGTGAAAGGTTTATCGTCATTTAGGGACACAAATTACCAGCTCTCAACCAGGCCTACAAGACACACACACACACAC
>NW_023339751.1:17167094-17174332 GCF_004916995.1 Morone saxatilis | reverse complement strand
CTCTACATCATCAGTGTGATATTTCTTTATCTTTTTTCCTGAAAAACCTGATATATACAATCAGATTCATGCAGCAACTGGATGATCCACTAGGGATCAGTAATTTATGCACCAGAGGGCCTTTACTTGAGACATCCAAAGTGGCTGCCGTCAATCAGTGACCCACATGTAATTTTTCAAGAATATTTTTGTCCATTTTGAAAAAGTTAAGGTAAGAAAAAAAATTTTTAATTGTTACTGAAACTTCAATAGGAATATTTAATGGATTGATGTAATGTAAAATTAATAACTTAATTTATAGTAAAACCGTGTTGAAATAGTGTGTATCAAATTCAATACAGCAGGTATTAAAGGTAACTTATTTGAAAATCTGTCAATTGTCATTTTATTGCATTTCATACATTATGCATTCAATAAAACAACAGATACTTTTTCTCATTCAGGTAAACTAATAAAGGTTTAACTGACATAATTAGGTATATTTAGAGTAAAAAATTTCTTTTTGAACAAAAATTTTATTTTGTATGTTTGAAAATTTCAAAGGAAACTCAAAGTTTAATGAATTAAAAAGTGTTTTATGTTGAGCAAAAAATGCACAAAAATACCAGATGTAGCTAAAATTATATGCTGGTTCCACTGGTGGATTTGTCATTGCTGCGTGAAAACTTCATTTTAGCACGTGTTATATGGAAAAATGTTATTTTGTATGTTTGAGGGAAATTTTAAAAGGAAACTCAAAGTTTTAATAGGTTAAAAATGTTTTGTTTTTTTTTATGTTTTTTTTCCCAAATTGCACAAAAAGACCTGATGAAGAATTCATATAAGCATATTGATATTTATTTTTTTATTATTATTTGTCAGCAGATTCAATAAACACTCAAAAAAGAATTTTTCTGACAATTATGGTTCAGGCTTTACAGGGTTAAGATCCCTGCAGTTTCTTTTACGTGAATTCATTCTTTTGAATTCTATTATTGAGACCATAAAAGGAGCTCACATCCAATTATTAGAACTTATTTTTATTCTTATTATTTTCTACATTTTCAACAACTTGGCGAAGCTCATGTGGTACCTCGACACCATGGTTGAGAAACTAACATTATTGACTCATTAATTTCTACAGTGAGAAGGCATTTTAAGGACAATGTCATGGTTTCACGTTCAGACAAACCAAAACCAGTTTGATTCAAACCAGAACTAAGCCTTGCACACATGCATGCATACAAAAGCAATTCTGGTACCGTTTTACTCGTTCTGTCTTTTGTTGTTTTCTCCTTGGTTTTATTGTGGCTTGTTTTCGTCTGTTTTTGTGTTCAGCATTTACTGTAAAGCTCTCATGGGATAAAAATAAACTTGACTTGTTTTAAGTGAAGCTGAGTCAAAATTGCTCTGTGATTTTACATCATTTGTTCTGTAGCTTTGGGCCTTTTCAGGGGCGATCATCTCTCTTAACACTGCTAGTTTAAGCCACAATAGATAAAACGTGGATAAAAGACTTGGGGGTTTTATTAAAGAAAAAATAATAATCTGCTGAGTTTTATTCCAAAATGTAGAGATTAAAAAGTTCATTCTTGACCTTGAAAACAGTTGCTGACAAAACTCAACATAAGGTCCATTTAGTAGCTGTTAGACAATTTAAAATGTATTTACTGTATTATCCCACTCCAGATCAAAATGAGCTTGTGGTGAGACTTAAGTTTTAATCAAACGTGGATGAGAAACTCCATCTGCTGAGGAAGACCATGGAATTTAATCAAAAGCTCCAGAACAGCTATTAATGGACTTTATGGTGTGATTGGCAAGCTATAAATGTATTTTTGATTAAAAACGGGGAAACTTAAAGGTCAGGTTCAATATTGGTCTAGTTTACTGTAAATTAATAATATATTCCCTTGATACTAATACATTTAAAGTGTGAATTGACTTGTATGTTAAGTTTCAGGTGGAATACTATCATAAATCGTAAAATACAGTCTATTCTCAGAGTGAAAGAAGGGGCAGATCGTTGCTTGTATACCTCAAGGGAGCTGTGGTGCAAAGTCATTTTTAATCTCTCGTTTCTGCTTTAATTCTCTGGATGACACATAGCAAGTTCTCACTTCTTCTGTAGCTACTCTTATCTGCCAAACACAAACCTTCAAATATATAAATATATTCCTCTCAGTTGAAAAAAAAACCCTCTTTAAAATCTTCATATTTCTGCTGAGCTGTGCTAAATTGTGAGTCTGGTGGCTTTAGAGGATTGATTACCAAATATAGACCTTTGATTCATCTGACCGTCTGAGAAATCAACATGAAACAACAAGAAGTTTAAATATTCACTATGACTGTAATTTAAATAATAGTAAATGTAATTTTGTGCAGCCAAATCAGCCTGATAAGACAGTTAAGGGTTAATGTTTTACTATGGTATTCAAAGTCATGTGAGGGGACTCCCAGGAGTCCTCCTGGAGTATCAGCCATGTGGTCCACAGCAAAAAATAATAATTAGTGTGATTTCAGGTAAAGTCCCCTTACACCAGTTTCATCCCAATTATTTTAATTACTGAAATAAACATGTTGGGGAGACAACACACAATAAGCTACATTCAAATGATTAAGAACGCTTAAAGAAGGCAACTGACAACATTTGGAAAAAAAAAATTCATTCAAAGAGGAGGCTTTGCAAATTTGTCAGGTGTTTGTGGATAACATAATGCTTGTAGGTGAGAACTGTTGAATATAAACTGAACCAGGTTTTACAGTTAACTTCACAAGCTAGTCCACTCCAGTGTGTAACATTTACGAGGATCTACTGGCAGCAATGGAAGATAATATTCATAATATTCATAGGTATGTTTCATTAGTATAATATAATAAATAACAATTGTTACATTTTTGTTACCTTAGAATGAGCCTTTTATATCTACAGAGAGAGCAGGTCACCTTCCATGGAGTTCATCATGTTGAACCGCCATCTTTCTACAGTAGCCCAGAAGGGGCAAACCACTAAATCCTACACAATAGTCAGTTTAATCAGCTCAAACCTAAACTATCGCTAAAGGAGTGTTCAGAGGGAAGCTACCCTCTCTATTAAGTTATGTTTATATATAACCAAATGGTTATCCAAGTTAGGCTGTGCTGTCCAACCTAACTTCCGGCTGGATTATGTTCAGAGGTAACATTTTTTAAGTGAATGAAATAACGCGTTACAAAATGATTTGTGTATCCATCAAAAATAGATTTGAATCTGCTCCAAAATGTAATGGCTTCTTCCTTGGCCCATGCTGCTACCTTCCTCCTCATGAAAATCGGGCTAGTCATTTTTCTACTGCTGACAGGCAAACAAACAAACAGTACTGAAATCCTACCCTCCTTGGCAGAGGTAATAAATGTACCGCCAGACTCCTGTTTGTGGTTAAGTTTAGGCAACAAAAGCACTTTGGTTAAGCGTTAGGGAAAGATTGTGGTTTTTGTTAAATGTTAAACACGTGTCTCCAGTCACTGCTGACCTTTTCTGGACTGAACCAAGCAACAATCTTTCCCTAACCTGAAACAGGTTCAATAATGCAGTTGTCACTACGAGCAGACATTGTATTGAGATATAAGATATTTTGGTGGAAAACAAAAGTAGTACGTAGCCAATGAACATTTTACTGACACGTTCCGCATTAAGCTTGTCAGACATGTAATTTCACAACATTTCCTCATTATGTTGGTAAAAATTGTAATCTGGTCATCATTACATTTCCTTCAAAATGTATTTGTAGTTGCAATTTAGTTATATAAACAATTTCTGGGAGACAGGGCTGGAATAGTTGGTTTAGGTTAGTGGTTTAATCCTAGGTTAACCCAACCCAACCCCACTAATAGTGCAAATATTATCAATGTACAGTTTAAATAAGCGTTTACCTACAGAGTATGAATGACAGCTATCAGATACTGTATTTTTTAAATGTATGGGGGTGGGAGTGTTTAGTGCTTCTCTACCCGGCAACAGAGCGCTGAGTCATCTCTGTCACAGCCCTCCCACGCCTACCCACGCTGCACTGCTCTCGGTCTCTCTCAGTGGTGGAGATGCATGGCTACCGACATGATACCAAAACTAACTGCATCACTTGATCCAGGCCCACAGATGATAAAAAACACACATTTACCGTAAACGGGGGGAGCCTTGACGGAACAGGGCTGGCATAAGTTGGCGTGAGTGTGCGTGTGTGTGTTTGTGAAGCTTCTTCTGACAATATACGGAAACTGATACCAATTATAGATCATTAAGAAGAGTGTGTAGAATGAAAGGGGTGAGAAAAACAGCAGAGAGTGAAAAAGAGAGTGAAAGAGATATTACAGATAATAAAACTGAGTATTATGCTGACCAACTCTTCAGACCAACCCTCAAGGCCACAGTTTGATGATACTGATTAAGACCCGCATTTATGAGAGTCAAGGTTAAAATGTATCATGACAGTCCAATACACAAGGCATCTGATAGAAAACAAGTCAAATGAGATTCACAGGGGTAATTAAATTAATATTTCAAATGGATTCAGAGTTTGAGGACGGACAGCTCTCAACACTCCAGTTCTTAACAAACCCGCACACATTTGTATACAAAACAGGCTGGAACCACCACTGAGACATCAAATTATGTCAATTGTTTTTGCACAGTAATTAATGTAGGGGTTGGAATTAAAAAAGTGAATGGTCTGTAATGTTTTCCTCAAATGTAAGCCTTAAAAGGACGCATATAAGGCATCAATAGGCTGACCGCAACCACTGACCCTCCTTAGTCTCTGACCTTGTTTTTTATTCCCGACTGAATGAACAATTCTGTGCTATCTATGCTGAAGAAATGGTGCAGACAAGAATGACACGTTTGTTACTTTTTCAGCTGTGCAGCTGGGAGCCCAAATTATACTTTCCACATCAGCGTAGCCACAGGGATCTGATCGACAATTCGTCATCTGCATGTCCCCAAGGTTCTGGACATGAGTAGGACATGGACTGTGTCAGGACAGCCACAGACATGTCTGGAACGCATCTATGTATTAAGAAAATTCAGTGTTGTATAAAGTATCCACTGCACTGCTGTTCATGTCTGTTTGGGGTTTATTCAGCCCTCAACTGCTTACTTTCTGTTCAAAAGACGTTTGGTCGAGTGACCCAATACAAAAAAATGGTTAATTCTTAATAATATTAATAATAACAATAACAATAACAATAACAATAATAATAATAATAATAATAATAATAATGTGGTTATATATATATTCATGTTGACTCAAATGGTGGTGCAGATCTATCCTTTAGCTAGTAACTAAATCTGGTTCATCTTCCCTTTCTATGAGATTGATGTTTTTTATACATGGAATACCTTTGCATAAATGGAAAGACGCTAAGTAGACACAATTTCACCTGGGGCGGTGCAAAGTTACATGAATATTTGCTTAAACCTGAGCTATATTTAATGTAAATCCCAGGGCTTTATGAATCTATTTCGTATATGTACAGAGGTTTAAGAGACTGGAGGCAAATAGAGAGAACTGGACTTCCTGGTGACTTCTGACAACAGTCAAGTGCTGAGCCGAACACCAACACGCACAGGCACACTACCACAAATAGCCTACAGTCATTGTGTACGTCACTAGCTAGCTTACAGCTAGCGGCGAATAAATACAAACTGCACACGGCCCAGCTGTTAAATTTGAACGAATAATTCAAGGCAAACATTTTGCTTCGCATTCTGTCTGAACAAACTTTAACACTGATGTTTAGCTTGGTAAACAGTGAGTAGGCTAAGTTAGCAAAGCAGCTATTGTTGTGAGTTGCAACTGTTAGCCAGCAAAAAAGGCTAGCTTCTACTGTTCTAGTGAATTGAATGGTGCATGGAAACTGAATTCCCCTAATACACTTAGGAAGTGATGGTTTCATGAATCAGAAAAACAAAGTCAAACAGACTACCACATAGATCTTAATCATGACCGTTGCTTGCCAACACAGCAGAGTGACATGTTCAGATAGCACACAATTAGATGTTGCAACAATTGCACACTAAATATGGCTGCCAGAGTGGGCCAATGTGAAGCAGAGCTGATTGTCAGATACACTGAGGCTGATTAGATAAATGGATAAACATGATGTGGTGTCTATGTTTTGACACTGCAAGAATTACAGAATCTACAAAGCTATTTGCCATTGAGGAAAACAAATAATGCATCTTCCAAGAGACAATTTACAAAAAAAAAATTATTTCTATATATCGCGGAATTTCCAACACATTATTACAGAACAACACAGTTGTTGTCAGTGTCGGCACTTACAGCTAGCCCACTCAACAAAGCCAAAATGTAAAGATGGAGTACAGTACATGTGTTTCCAATCTCTCGTGTGTACACTGATATAACATACTGCTCACAGATCTCGTATAATCTTCATAATGTGCGTCAGTAGAGCTTGTGAAACTCTCACAAACGTCAGTAAAAGACTCATTCCTGTACACAGATTGATCAAGGTGATTATAGAGCTCCTGAGTTGGAGCTCTGATCACTTTCCATCCTAAGACAGCTGCAGTAATATCACCAGGATATTATAACACAGCCACTTTCACTTTAGCCCTTCACAGGTGCGGTCAGTGCGTCACACCATGACTACATGACTAAATTTGAAGAAACGGGCTACGTGCCAAGTGCCAAGTGCCAAATATAGCCGATGTTGACCGCAACCTGCCAACAAACTGAACACTACTGTCCTCACGGTGCTATTCACTATCTCTGATTATCCACTGTGAGATTTTGCATTATACTTCTTTTTTTAAACCATCGCTGCATCACTGGAAACCGCTTTCATATGCAATGCTATTTATTGATCAAGGAAAATCCCGAACTATGGTCTATTTACAAAAAAGGGGATTATAAACTGCTTTTTAAGTCTTAAGAGAAATAAAAATGATCTAAAGAAACAACATATAACCACTCAGCGCCACAAAAAGTTAAATTCATCAAAGTTCGGAAAACGTTTGTAATATTTTCCGTCTAGCTCTTGAATCCCTGCTGCTCTTTAGCCCTCTGTTTTCTTAAGTCTTGCAACACAACCTAAAATCTGTATATTTTGTTTTACTGAACCATTAAAGCAGAAATGGTGATCTAATGACAGAGCAGTTGTCGCCAACCAGCCCATACATTCAAATCTGAGAGAAGAGTTTCCTGGATCCGCATTCCTTCTTAGCTTGATCAATACCAGCCAGTCTTTTTTTTTTTTTT
>NW_023339751.1:17166645-17166994 GCF_004916995.1 Morone saxatilis | reverse complement strand
TGATCTTTCTGCTTTACATCCATACTAAAACATTGCAGGAGAAATCAGGCTATACATGTGCTTTTATATTTTTTAATAGTTCAACAGTTTGATGGAAAAGTGAAACCAAGAGATTAATGTCAATGTTTGTGTGTTGTGGGACTATGTCACTTTGAGAGTAGAAATAACAAATTGAACAAATTAAGCATTGGCCTCATAACCAATAGAAACACACCCTGCTCAATTCAGTAGGCTAATGTTAGCCAACGTTACATAGATACTGCTGTATAACTGAGCCAGTTCCCTGACTTTATAATCTTCTCTACTAGCACGACTGCTACACACAACATTTTAGCATTTACTATTATCC
>NW_023339751.1:17151953-17166628 GCF_004916995.1 Morone saxatilis | reverse complement strand
CCTGTATTCTCCTACACTAGCTTAGCATAAATGTGAGAAGCAGCTAATCTGTGCATAAACACAAATGTAAAAATGATTAGTGGTGTTCTTAGGGGGAATTACTGTATGTGCTCGAATTATTTCTTGACAAATACATGATTGTCTTCTGAGCAGCATCTCTGGCTAATGCACGTTGGTAGATTGGCAGTTTCAGTTTCAGTTTGGGTCTTTGTAACAACATAATATCGGGATGCTGCACACTTAACCTAGGTGCTTCGCCAAGAAAAACAAGAAAAGAAGCCTATTTCCCAAAATGTTTAACTATCCCTTTAAGAGCACCCATCTGAGCTTTGAGGAAAAGTTATATGATTTAAGAGGTTGTTTCTTATTTTGAGATGGACATACTTTGCCTCTAAATTGCTTGTGTTGAAATCCTGTAAGTGCAAATTTTAAAAAATTGTTCCTTTTGTGAGTGGAGCCACAGTACAGCAGCAGTCCTAACAACATGGCACGGCAAAAGTAAAGCTTGGTCAGTAGAGCCCTGAAATCAAAACTGGAAGTTATTCTGATGGTGAAAGTGTAGGTTTTCACATCTGTGGGGCACACGGTTCAAATGTGGTGACCTATGTATCATGAATATGTCTGGAAACTCTTTCATTTTATTTCACTTTCTTTGTCTAGTTTTTTGTAAATCAGAGCACTTAAAAAACATCTGCCCCCCCTCACCCTGACCAATGTTATATCTATTGACACAGCAGTAATGAGATAGATAATGTGAAAACAACATTACTGTATCATCCCGAGAATGTGTCATGATGTTGTCTGTCTCCTGTGATAGTCAAGGCCCTTGTACAGTCAAATGTAACCTTAGAGCCACTCACTCTGATAGAGTCTGATCAAGTTTTGGCTCTGCAGAGAGGCAACAAACACAAAATCACCCATAATACCAAAAAGTATGAATCCTGGATTTTACCACTACTCTGTATATTCACAGTATGAACCGGCCTGCCTGTGGGGGTATTGTGACACAAACTAATTCCTGCCCCATCCAGTGCAGTCTCCTCTCAGGAGGAAACTTCGTAAATACACACATCCTCCTCTGCAGTTCCCACGGTTTTCACAACACACACGTACAAAAACCCTTGTTTAACAATAGACACACAGGCAAGTACAAACTTGGACATGATGCAATGTATGCATATTATCTGTAGTCATACTGGCAGTGACACAAATGGGGAATAGATCATTGCACCGGATGCCACTGTGCTTCTGCCTGGTTAATTACATATATAAATTGCTTATGAACAGGATATGACAGTTATGCAGCATTACTGCAGCACTGCAGACTGTATGTGCCCATTTCTGGTAAAAGACCATCCAGCTGGAAGCCAGCCTGCCTTATCACTGTAAATGATACAGTGTATAGTGAGGCCCTCATGTAAATTCTGCAGCTTAATCAAATGACTCACACATGAACAAGACGAAGAATCTACAGCCATGCTATTTTAGTGTTAATGCTATGATAGGTTATGTTTTTTATGGTGTATTCAAGAGCTAAATGCTAACTTCAATATGCTAACATAATGACAATGACAATGACAATGCTAAAGTAATATACAATACAACAACAATTAGTAACATTTACTAATTAATAAAAACACAAAGTACTGCTGTGGCCGAAATCGCTCGTTTTGAAGGTGTTCAAAAAAAAAGGTCATAAAGCAAAGTATTGTACAAATAAAGGTGGAGCTAGATGCTAAGTCAGGGGATCACCAAAGTCAGTAGGATTAATTCTCTAAGGACCATGAATGATTAAGAAAAATAGCCAAACATAGCCACTGGGAAAACCACTGACCCTTTTTGAAAATGAAATGAAAATGTCTTATATTGTATTTCATTCCTGACTTGCAGTGTTACACATTCAGTGTATAAAGAGGAGAAAGAGAAAGTAAGACTTGAAATGCTGGCTCATCACTGTGGGAGGATTGTGGGAGATTGAGTCTATAGATGAGTCAAGGAGAACCCATTATACACGATAAAACAATGAATGCCACATGGGTCTATCTTTAGTACCCGTGGAGGAATCAAACCTTCAACCCTCAAAGTTATATGCCTGTATAATATTAAATAAAATATTGTACAATTCTAATTTAGATGTATTTATTTGGCTTCAACTATGTAAAGGTGTTGTCTTTTAACTCCTGGTTTCGCTTAAACTATAGTTTATAGTAAACATGGCTGTTTTTATACCCCCATGAACAGCTATATGGTAGAGGACCCTAAATGACGTCAGTCACTGAAAAATAATCTGAAAAGCACGCAATAGAATTGTATTTTGCACATTTTTAGTCATTAATAAACAAATTCTTCAGCTGAAGACAATGATATACCAGACTAGCCCTGGTTTTTTATAACTAAAACAGCTGCTAAACACATAAAAACATGTCTGGCTCACGTGAACATTTTAAGTAATGAAAGGAGAAGAATTTAACTGTTCTTTATATAAAAACATTGACTCTTTCAAGGCACTGAGCAGGATTTTCCTCCTTAAAATACCATATAATTACTTTTCCTACAAAGTTATTACTTATGGCTGGTTACTCCGTCGGCATCTGTGTCTGCAGAGACCCTGCCTTGTGCCTGTGTGACTGCTGTTGAATTTTTTTCTGGATGTTCAGGACATTTTATCTGCCCCTGGACAGTGGTTGGGTGAGCCTGCAGTGGCTGAAACCAGTACCACAGAATGTCTTTTATAAGAAAATTAGTCTTTGAAACAGCAATTTCCAGTTTTTATGGTTGCTGAGTTACATTAGCAAAACATTGCTCACTCACTTATCCACTTACTTATATCCAGCAAACACAGGGTAATATGGCATCTAACAAATGTAAGCCCGTATTCACTTGTCTTGAACGTCATAAAGTAGGCATCTCATTTTTAGCGGACTGTCCTTACATTTTTGCTGGTGTTTTTAGTTTTGGAAAGGCGATTTAAAAATGACCAAAACCTCTGAACTTTTTAGATGCAGATTACTGTTCTTACTGTGTAACAGTAGGCCTTGCCTAGTTACGGTTGCCAAGTTCTGATTCGACTAGCGAACAGTTCAACCCACGTAAAATCCAAGATGGCATATAATTATCTCACGCTCAGCGGCACTGCACTCAGGTGCTGCCACTGAAGAATGAAAGCTGAAACAGTCTTTACATTAGTATTGACTCATTTAAGCACTCCCATGTGTCTGTGTTGAGTAACCAGCAATTTCTTCCACGTCCTCACTCTGCAGGGCGTCCCAGTGACTCAGCATGTGCAAGGGGGGCTAACCTCTGACCTCACTCCAGGGTAATTGCTAATGGAAGAGTGGGCTATGTCACTTCCTTTAGCAGTCTTTAACCCCTCCTGTGATGTATATTTGATGAGATTTAACAATGTTCTGGACAAAAAGGAAAACCCGAACCTGTCTTATGTGGTTAAATAGGCTACATAATGTCTACAAAACTAAAGAAACAGGGGTGAGAAGAGCTGGAAATTAGCATAATAGGTCCCCTTTAAAGTCATAGTATTGCAGAAGAAAGAGACACTTCAGCAGAACATTTCCATCAGCCCTTTTCTCCCTTACTCTTTTCCATCTCTTCAAAACAACACTTCCACCTCTGTCCTCTGGTTGCTGCTGTTGCTGTGCTGACACAAAGTGGAACAATTTGTCTGCTGATGTTTTACCATGGAAACATGAGGACATGAGGACTCATTTTCACAATGGGAACAAACCAGAAACATCCACCAACACAGTACAGCAGTTCTGCAGTAAACAGAAATTTGTCCGGCTTGACAAATGAACTATGGCTAAGGTATGGTTAGACAACACCTGGTTAAGGTTAGGGAAGGAGGGATGTAGTTAATAAAAAACACAAACTCAAGTATGCCGCAATAATGGCAGACTCGCCCATCCACCTTAACAACCTCTTAAGGCTAAAGAATATGCCTGAAACAAACTAGTATGCAGGTTGTCCGACCACGTCTGAAGTGTTGTTGAAGTGTGAAGAATAAGAAACAACAGAGCTTGAGAGAGCTCCAAGTCCAGTATACATTCTCACCTTCACACTTTGTCAAACATTGTGTGAAGTGGGTGTGATTGTTGGTTTGTCGGTTTCGGACAGCTACATAAATTGTCGGGCCCAGACACCCAAATCCTGCCGTCGAAAAGGTGTGTCGGGAGCGTAGGATCTCAGTGCTGTTTTAAAATCTCACTAGCACTTTGGATGAAGCATACTGACCCTTCTTGCATTGGTACTTGACGTTTGTCACTGCTGAGTCGTCCAGTCGTCGTCGAGTGTAATTCTGAGAACCCTGTGCTACACCACAGTAAATAATGCTATGGCATTCGTTACTGATACAACCACAGTGCATGCAGCAACTACTGTAAATTACTGTAACAAAGGCACCTACACAAGTGAGTCATATGAAGTTGAATGGGCAGTATGTGTCAGCTTTAGTAGAAATCTAAAATCATTTTCATAAGAGAGTTTACGAAGCAAAATAAGACAAACAGAGCAACACAAAGATCGAACAGTTGCGACCTGACTGGCTGTTGCATCAGTTGTAAAAATATGAATGTAAAAACTGAAACTGTCCAAGATATGGAGACACCAAATATACTGTATAAAAACCGCATTATCAAAGAGGAATAGTGGTCACTCATCAACACTGACGTAATGATAATTACAGAGCAACAGAAACCAATTCAAGGCAGTCTCAACAAAACCTTACATTACATTGTAGTGTTTATTCTATTTTCTCTGCCCCTGCAAAATGAATTCCCTGCCTCACCTCTGTCGTCTTTCCTCCCACATTCCCACCGTCACCCCCCCCCCCCCCACCCCACCCCCACCCACACCCCCCACGACAGTTGCCTCCTCCTGCTTCATCCACTCTGGGAGAGTCCAGTCTGGGTCTAGGTCATGACTCAGTGGGAGCAGAGGATCTGACTCACCTCCCCTTGAGTCTAAACACTATTAGTTTCCAGGTGGTACACTGAGACGCTATTGTGTTTCTGATTAGCCCACTGAGACAAATGGACAGATGGGGCGGAGGGAGATGAGTGAGACACTTTTCCCTCAGAAATAGTGGGTTATCCTGTGTCGGTGTGGGAAACTCTGTAGATCTGACAATGTCTTCAGGGTGGCTCTATGGATGGCAGTGTGGGAGTTATTTTGGTGTATTCCCAGATTTGTGTGTGTGGTCCCCTGGGCTTAGTGTATGGGACAGAAAAAGAGAAAATGTGAATGTGTTTCCACTATGATTAATGCCAGAGTGAGACAACCAGGGCTGCTCTGCAGGTGGGATCTGTTTGTCTCCACCGAGGGTCCAGTAGTGTCTCAGTCTTCATGTTTCCAAGTTCTCACACCAGGACATTTACTTGTTTTAAATTAACAAAATGATTAATCGATTAATAAAGAACTTAATCTGCAAATTAATTACCAATGAAAATGCAGCCCTGGTCTAAATAAACAAGATATGATGAGTTTGTAATTCTTGAATCACTTCAGGAGTTAGTCTGCGATAAAGTGATCTTACAATGACCATAAGGGATATTTCCAGGGTGATTCAGTTCCTAAACTGCTTTTTGCAAAGTTTCATCAGAGCTCTATAGAGACTATGAGCCATTACCCTGTTCACAGTCCTACTTTCCTACACGTCATTAATTTATATTAATAAGCACAGCAAGCCAGACAAAACTGGCGGGGGCGTCTGGCTTTTGTTTGTTTCCAATCAGAAAGTGGAAATTGAAGTTTCCAGGTCACTCCGTGTCTGACTTTCACATTTTGTTTTCCGAAAGATAACTTTTAATTAGGCAGTGTCTGTCGATCACAACCAAACAGACTCTTCTGCATGCATTTTGTGTGGAAAAATTAAATGGAAATTGAGTCTGCATCTTAAAAAGGTCCAGTGTGTAACTGTTTATTAGAAGGGCCATTAGTGTATAATCACCTGAAAACAAGAATAATTACGTTTTTGTTACCTTCAGCTGTTTTTATGTACAGGGAGAACAGGTCTTCTTCCATGGAGCCCGCCATGTTGCACTGTGCCACTGTAGTTTCTCCTACATGGTTGGAAGGGGAGCTATATTCAGTTGGTTGACCTCTGCAATGTCACCACAACATGCAGTCAAATCCTACACACTGGTCCATTAAATAAACATTGTCTTTTTTTACTGGGAGTCTTACACCTACTTTGAAATATTAACTTTCAAGAAGAACTAAGATGAAGAATCAATAGCTACTATCTCACACATGATAAAAGCAAAAAAAGCATCACCAATGAGGTGAAATAGTATAGAAATTGGAAATTGAACCAATTGACTATGTCTGCACAACATTGGGAGGGAAATGATTGTCATCCTGAGCCAGAGTACATTTAAGAACAAAATCCTCAAAATTTGAATTCATGTTAGTTATAATTCATTCCAATGGGAGCCCAGTTTAAAAGCAACATGAAATATCAAAACGTCCACTTAGTTTCTCAATCAACATGTGCAGGATATTCCTTGTGCTTAATATTATCCACTGTTTGGATTCCAAACTATTGTATTTTCACCAAAATATGGCTAAACACATAACTTTGGCAGTTGGGTAGCTATGCTGAGTTTTGATACTTTTTAGTCACATTAGTGGCTATGTCTGTGTCAACTGGTTGGTCAGTCCACCAATTTGGTTTAGACGGAAACATCTCAACAACTAGTGGATAGGTTGCCATGAAATTTGGCACAATGATCCACTGACTTTTCCTCAAATGCCACCATAAGTTTTACATTTGTGGCTTTTAGTAAAATATGTTGACAATTGTTGGATGATGTGTCCTGAAACTTGGTTCAGACATTCATGTTCCCTTCAGGGTGATCCCCATCTACTAACATTATCAAGGTTTGGTTTATGACCAAATAATAAACTACTGAAATTCTCATCAGACTCTGCTGTACGTGATAGTGCTAATTAGCAAATGTAAGCAGGCTGAACATGATGAACATTATACTTGTTATGTTGCATTGTCACTGTGTGAGGATGTTAGCATGCTGACATTAGCATTTAGCTTAAAGATATGTCTGGTATGGCTGTATGCTCTTGGTTCTGTTTTCCCTGTGTTGGAATGACCTCCAGGAAAGAGCCAGTGAGTGTGTGATACTGTTGATTTTCAGTGAAATACTCCTTTAAGGAATATTCATCTCTAATTAAAATCCTGAGTAGGGCCCTGAACAGGTGCAGCTGTCCCTCTGTCCGACTAACATCGGAAAGCTTCAACTGCTGCTCAATCAATATCCACTAAAAAGGGATACACACACACACACACACACACACTAACTTAAACTAATGCATTGCCACAGCTGTCTCTGCCATCAGTGAGCTGATCTACTGTGTGAAACAAAACCTGACTGCTTCTCACTGTCCTCCTTCATTGTTATCTGTAAGTATGCCAATCAATATCGCCAGCTGACACCCGCAAATCAATCAATACCACCCATTCCTCAGGGGACAGGGTTTCAAACATTCACCCTCTGGAAATGACAGAGGTTGAAAGAATCTACTGATGGTGCTGGAGGGCACAAACACACTGAACCTTAATTCCAGCACACAGACGCTGGGGATGATGTGGAAAACACTGCCCTCTTCTGGCAACAATAAGGCAGCCCAGTATTTAATTTATTTATCTACTTTTTAGAAGTCAGTGAGATGTTCTGAATAAAATAGAGCCTTCAAATATCTCCTAAAACTTTTTGTGGTTACATTTATTCAATTATATTATAATTTTAGCACTTTCCTGTTAATAATGTAATCTTAGGTGAAATAAAAAGAATGTTCTGTGCAGTTTAGAGATGTCATATAACAAGATCTAAGTGTGTGCAAGACAGTTTATATAGATACTTGACCTGTTTCAAGGTCAAAAAGGCCCTTTAGGTAAATCAGGATTTAAACCTTACAAGACTACAAAAAGTGACAATCAGTCAAGTACAATTCAGCAATTAATGAACACACAGTATGTAAAATAATATAAAATAACTGGAGAGGGAAAAAATGTGGTTAATAACAATAAAAGTTTGTTTTCTAAAGCTATGTTTTAAGGAGTGATTTAAAGGGTTTAGGGACCGTTTGAAACTTCTGCAGCTTTCAAACAGCAGGTGGAGGCAGAGTGGTCCTGAAGGTTTGAGGCTGAAAGCTTGGCTGCAGGGGCTGGACTGCATCTGCTTCTGAGTAATGATTACTTTGTGCATAATATGCTTCTAACTGATATTTCACATTTAAATCAAATAATACATTTCAAAATAGTTCAGGTGAAAGAAAATGCATAGCCAGACTTCCTTTTGACCAGCAGTTCAAAAAGATATTCACTTTACTATCAAATAAGAAAGAGATACAGGAAGTGCTCACACGTAAGAAGCTGGTAGACAAGAATAATTTGGATTTTTGCTTGGAAAAATAATAGAAACAATTAATCAATTCCTAAATTAGTTGCAGATTAATTTTCAAAATTAATCAATTAGTCAATTGATCAATTTATAGTTCTGGAGATTGTGTCACTGTCCAGCGGTGTGACTGTTCATTCAATATTATCCTAATTACCTGCTGTGCTTTTATATAACAAAAGTGAGAACTACAATGTCCAGATGAATATTAAGCAGATGTGGATCTGTACAAATGTAATGTCTGTGGTCTTCCACTGAGTGTCGCTATAAGCCTGTGTATAGCACAGGGTGATGCTATTGGCTCAACCTCATTCAAAAAGTAAAATGTACTAAATACTGTAAAGAATTTATAAAGAAGATCAAATTAGGTTGTTTTTTTCTACTTCTGTGGAAGTCTTTTCAAACCTAAAACTTGTTTCAATGTCAGAAACTGTGAACATTAAGCCCAGAATGTTTGATGGTCTTTTGTGACCTAAAAATTGTATGTCAGCTCTGTTTTTAAAAGAATGAATTATGAGAATTGCCTGATCAAGTGCTGCAAGAACTCATAAAACAGGCATATTTGTTCTGCTCATTGAAGTGTGCTGTGGTTTTGACCTTTGACCCTCTCTTTCACTGTGTATTTTCAAAGGAAGTTGTAGCATTAGCTCAATGAATTAAAAAGCATGTACTGTATGTAAATGCATGTGAGGCAAAAACCAATGAAAAGATAAGCAATTGATGCCTGAAAACCTTTTTCTGAAGTTTCAGACTCCACCACTACCACTTCCTCTACTGTGAAGCCACTGGGTGCAGGTCTTTACTGGAAACCAGTAGCTCTGACTAAAAACCCCACAGTAGTAGTGTACGGTGCACTTGTGGAAGCCGTTAGTTACCGATAGGTTGCACAGTGTGAGACAGTTAACCCCTCAATGCCGTCAACACAAGAACTCACACATCCTCCATCCAGCCAGCTGCACCCTATGGCAGAATCTTACTGGAAACCAGTAGCTTTAACTGTAAACCAGCGTGGTCGCTCAACAAAACCTGACCACAAAAACTTGTGCGTATTATGGGTGTGAGTAAACTGTTATAGCCACAATTCATTGTCAATTCAGGAAGATGATTTGTTTCAAAGTTCAAGTACTGATAACAGACATGGGCGTGTTACAGCAGTTGCTGAAGTCACTTCAGTTTCTCTAACTGAACTGAAAATGGACAAGGCTCGCTGCTTGAGTCCAAGCCTCCACAGACACCGAGCAACTCTGCAGCAAGCAAAATTGCAGCCTTCGAACAGTTTACTTTTATTTCTACTCCTTTCGACTGGATGGGCCAAAAGATTCAACATTTTGTCAATGTCTCCAATATCAAAATTGCAGTTGCAGCTTAAATCAGATGCAGTCATGCATACACTGCATTATGCTTAATTCTGTTCTCCACTGCAGCTTCTAAAGTCATGTTTCCATTAAAAAATGTTCTTATCTAAAAGTCATGGTTTGCTAACTGTTTATTTTTTTCCCCTTTAGCATGAACAGTTGGGATCTTTTTTGAACCCATGCAAAAATGTGAACACTTCTGCAACATATTTCTTCTGTGAAAAAAAATAACAATAGTCAACTAAATCATATGAACTAATTTCTTGCACTCAGGGTGCTCTGTGCAGCCAAACCTGAAACTTTCTGAGAAACACAACCCTCTTCCCACCCTCTACAATAACATAGGAAAGCCACCCAAGTGAAGCACATGTTCTGCAAGTTATCTGCTAATAAGGTTTTAGAACATATACAGTGACAAACAGTGTGATAAGATAGGAATGCTACTGACAGATTATGCTGATGCTCGCCTCTAAACTCACTGTACTTTCACTTCACCTGCAGAACAAAATGATAAGAGGTTCCAGCTGGCCATATGAGTAACACACACACACACACACTGCACCCACTCACTCATAGTGTGCACAAACACCCTCCCTAAATTCACACACACACCTCAAACACGTTCATGCACAAGCCAGTGAATAAAGACAGACATTCCTCCACATTTTATTTCACAAGACACGAGCAGTGTGGATTTTGCATAAAACAAATTTTGTGGTTTTCATGTTTAAACATCAGTGGAGGATCTTGTTTCTCGCCAACCCCGGGCTTTCAGAAAAGGCTCAAACACCACATGGCAAATATAAAATATGCAGTGCAACGCCCCTTAAGCTACAGTCAAGGTTTCTGTTAATAGTTCCTGAAAAGTTAAGATGGTATAGATAAGAGTATTGTGTTTGCCTGACTGGTGTATTATTCTAAATATGTTTGACAGTGACAGAAGAGGAAGTGCTACTGTCCCTGTGCCGCATGAGTGACGCACATGTTTGCGTTAACAAGCACTGTGGTGAGGTGCTTACTGTACACTTATGTGACACTGCAAGATCTGAGAGCTTTTAGTGCTTATAGTGCTTATAGTTTACAAAGAAAGCTGCCAATGATATGCAGGAGTAGGTCCGAAGCTAGAGCCAGGAGCAGATTAGCTTATTTTAGCATAAAGACTGGAGGGAAACAGCCGGCCTAGCTCCCACCAAACTTCAAAAACACACCTACCAGAAGCTTAAAAGTTCACTAATTGACATATTGGAACAGGTTAAAAAAAGTGTGTGGCAGCCAAATGTAGTGATTTCCTGGGGTCTTGAGGCTGCCTGGAAAACCTCTAGCCATTTCCCCCTGCTTCCAGTCTTTATGCTAAGCTAGGCTAATTGCCATCCTTCCAGGCCTCCCATAGACAACAAGTTCCATTTTTATCAGGGAGGTATCTAATGAAACACACTGAATCATATCTATGCTGTAGTAGTAGAGTTAAAAGTAAATATCATCTGTGCGTAGTGACAGCTCTCAGTCATTTCTAATCTGACCAATGAGAAGCCATGATTCAGGCTGAATTGGAGCCGATAAGGGTTACAAATGACAGTGAGATGACTTGAACTTATTTCAGTATGTGTGCATGTGTGTAATTGTAAAAGCTGCCTACTCATTTGGTTTTGACGCTGCACAAATAGACACAAGGTTTACTTTCATTTGAATGAGCCATCTGTGGTTTACAGCTCTCTCTGCAACATAAAGAGCAAAAGTAGCCTCTAAAGACCTTTGCTGACTGCATGCTCAGGAAAGCAAAGCAAACCCACTACTGTGGTACAGTCTGAGGAGGCAACAGTTGAACCTTTTCTGTAGTTGACTGGGCAGTAACTGCAATCTTAGTCCTTACCTGCCGGTAGTAAGTAGAGTTTTTGCGTGTATGCTCTGACAGTCTGAAGTCGGTGGTGATATCAGATTTTCAGTACATGGTTATTGTAGTTAAAAAAAAAAAAATGTACGCTAATATTATCACGATTTTTTATATTTTAACATATTTAACAAATTCATCTTTTCAACTTTTATTGTGTGTTTTGTCTCTTTGCAAATTAATTACACTCAAAATGTGAGTGTGGGGAGGTAAAGAAAGACTCTGTAACCGTGACTGTACAAAAGCGTATTAGAACAAATACACTGTGAATCACAAAGTGAGAACGGGATTAAATGATTTAAGAGGAGCTAGATTATTTACACGGTGTTATCATATTACTAAAATATTGTTAATAAATCATTTCGATATCAAGGTTATTAAAAAGGTCTATCTCGACACTCTTAACTACACGTACATGAAAGAGGTCGAAAGCTTTTATACACCAACTGAACAACAAGCTAATAAATGATCTGCATCAATCTAAAGGTGATATGTAATTGTGTTTAAAGCTTGTTTCTGCTCCCGCAAGTGGCCAAAATCTCTGAATGTAGGTTAAAGTTGAATCTTTTGTTATACGTCACCAAAAAAGCACAATAAAAGATATTGGTTTAAATTGTGACATTATCCCTGCCCCTTGGCTATTTTCCTTTCCAACTTTTGATCAACAGAGTGATGGAAAGGTCATTAACTTAACATTAACTTTGGTTATATTTGTTTGTTTTGGTACACATGACCCGATAATAATAAGCCTGGATCTTACCTAGCTCAGACAGAAGTTTACCTAGAAATTATCTCCATACCTTTCTCTGCTCCTTCCTGCGTCTCCATAGCAACATCTCTCGTGTTTATTTCCCCTAATTTGTCTAGCACACAGAACAGCCTATAATAAGCCAGTTCCTGCTTTGAATTTATTTCCATGCTCACCAACATATGAATATCACAGATATACTGCAGAGGGCATTCTTTACTGTGATTATGGTTATAACATTTGACTTAGCCATGGTAAATATGGCTCCATACTGCAGACACAGCCACCTGGGTTCAGACTTAGCTGAGGTGCTGGAGTTAAAGACTACCAGCATCTGCACACTCAAATCTGTACGAACATCATGAATGAACACTTGTGTCAGACACGACAAGTGTGCGAATCAAATGATGTTCTTTTAACCTTTTATACTGCTGTATTCACCTGCTACCTGAAAAAGCTCTAATAAAAAAAATGCACAGATTTGAGTTTTCATTTGGTTTGAAAAAGGATTAAATTAAAATCAATAATCAATATAGCTGCAGATACATTTTGTATCGATGTACTAATCCTTTAACCGATTCATTGTTTCTGCTCCATGCTAGTGAGTCAACATGCACAATAGCAGGGAACATGAATGCAGCTTAATGGAAAGCAGATATCAAATTATTAGTTATGTCTGTGTTTGACATGCAGATATTAATTATGAAAGTTTATTTTAACTGCTGCACAAGCCAATATAAAAACTCTATATGAGAACAAGTAAAACAAGAAATGACAAGTGTCAAGAGTCAAAATGAGAGAATGACTTTTAGCAACAGCAACAGTATTTCCAAAATGTGTCACCCACGCAGGTGATTAGCACAATGAGTGGAACTATTCTGTACCAATAGTTACAGGCCTTAATAGGTCTTTCTCCACTGAAGACATTTTCACACGTCACAACTGGAAAAGCTCAGGTGTAAACACTGAAATTAATGATGGCTGAATACCATTAAGCTGCTTCAATTTCAAGACCCTTTTCACAGCAGCCACTTTGCCGTGATATAGTAGGGCAAACACTGGTGTTACCAATGATACTAACTAAAGGTTCAGTTCCATTCAGGTCAAACAGAGTCAGGGTGCTGCTATTGTGCATGTTGCTCACTGAAACTACTATTTTATAGAATATGACAATATCACACATTTGATAAGGGTCATGTTAACAGCATATTACGTTTGGATATTCCTAATTAGTTTTTATTATTCAGGTTTTAGAAGCATTCTTTGGACAGGTATACAGCGCATTCAGATTATGTCTCTCGTGGGTATTTTTTTACTGCAGTTTGTGAGTTTGTATCAGTGAGACACTGATACACAAAAGAAAAGCCCCCATTTCAGGTTGGATGGTTTTTGGATATGTGCAAATATCGTAACACTGATTTCTCAAGAAGGTTGTTGGCCAACTGAGAGAGGGAGGCCGTATTTGCACAGTCAAAGGAGTCCGCCATCAAAATCCTCTTTTGATGCAAAAAGGCAAAATGGCTCAAGCAGCTGGACTTTTACCAGGGGAGCGACATGATTGCAGTTTGAAAAAAGCGGGAAAGGGAAGAAAAAGAAGAGTGGGAAAAGCAGGGGGATTCCTCTGTAGGAAGTACAGTATCAGAAACAGTTATGTTAATCGGAGTGTGGCCAACTGCATGTAAAAGACAATATAAGTGGAATATTAATTTTCAATTGGCAGGCAAACAGCTTTCAGAATAAGGGCAAAAACCAGAATACTTTCTGCATGTAAATGTAGTTGCAGTCATGGCTCAGTGGCACCCTTAACAAAGCGATTGAAAACATTATAACACCTTTGCTTTTTCTGCTATGAATGTCTGCTGTGAGAAAGGCCTATAGAGGAAGACATCGATCAAGCAGTCTGTAAAATTCCACAAACACCTGAGGAGAGTTCTGACTAGGTAAGCTGAGTGAAAACAACTGTGAGGATGCACCAAGGATGTTTATTTTCCGAAAGCATATGAATTACTATAACATGCTTGTGGGGTTTGCCTCAACGCCTCGCTCTTTGATTACTTTGCCAGCTGTTTAGATTTTTGGATGTCAAACATTATTTTAGGCCGTACACTGTTTTGGAGTAACACTGTCCCCTAGTGGTGATTTCAGTATTGCAGCATGATCATAAAATACATACACATATACATATAGATATAAGTCCCTTAACTTAATCACAGGTGGCTGACTTAACTTATCAGCAAGGCTGGAACATGTCTTTC
>NW_023339751.1:17151695-17151853 GCF_004916995.1 Morone saxatilis | reverse complement strand
ACACACACACACAGGGAATACAATACATGAACTCAAAGAACAAGCCTCTTTAAATAAAGGTTGTATAAATAAAACATGCAAACACACTCCCTCCTATTGTCACCCTTTCATTCAAACACACACACTGTTTCCCCGTCTCTCTTTCTCTCTCTCACACA
>NW_023339751.1:17151003-17151645 GCF_004916995.1 Morone saxatilis | reverse complement strand
CACACACACACACAGTCTCTCTTCCTCTCTCTCCCTTGAACACACACTCAATATTCAGCTCATATCCGGGTTGACAGCTCTATACTTCTCAATCTCCCAGCCACATGAATGGAGGAAACAGGGGCCAGGGAAATCCCACGTCACTCATTATGAAACTCACTCACATACTACAAAACTTCAACTGCATCTTCACTTTATATGAGACCAGATAGTGGAGGCATGAGGAGACATTAGCAATGAGTTCAAATACTGTTGGGAATATTAAAACGCCACAGCATAGGGGTGACACATTAATTTGAGCTGTAATTTGAGCTGTAATTGAAGCAAGAGATACATTTTTTTAGTAAAACTACAATTTTCAACGCCAAGATCTAACTTTGATGCCTGAAATTAGACTAGCTGCCAAAATTAAATTAAGGAACTTACATCCGAGAGCAATTTAATAGGTATTTGTGTAATTCTTAAGATTCCTTATGGTTAATTTATCGACACTAGTGCTAGCACCTTCACCTGTTGTTGGATTAGAGAGGCTGTAACTCAGCTTGGCCATTAAATTTAGGGTTAAAAGTCACTCAAGGTCATTCAAGAAAGTGTGAGCCAGTGTCTCTGAGCACTAAAGATACTATGGCAACATGGATGAGA
>NW_023339751.1:17142691-17150930 GCF_004916995.1 Morone saxatilis | reverse complement strand
CATCTCCATGACAACTAGGCAAACTCTAAACTGCTGGGAAAGATCGTGTGAGGCAATGAAAAGTTGCACAAATTGTCGTTTCTTTGAAATGAATCCCTCAATTACGTACTTGATTTTCTCTTCATTGTCTTGATGATGTAACACAAAGTATGTTAGACAGCCAGAAATCATCATTTGTACGTTTGTTTTGTCATAACTGTAAAAGCAAAGAAGTTGAGTTTCTAAAAGTTTTATCTCTGGAAGACATGAAGACAGCCTAGGTCTGTTTTCCGACAGCATTTGAACGCAGCAGTTCGCAGAGACTCCCCTGACTACAGCACTTCATAAAGTATTTAAGTGACGCCCACTGAATTCTGGTAAGACTCTTTCCAGGAGGTGACTCTCCCCAAACAAACTTCACACACTGATAAAGATCCGACATTAAAAAGATCTGCAAAGTTCACATAAGTTACCAGAAGAGGACTATTTTCTGCCGGTTGGCGATAATAATAACCAGCTGCTGCTCTTGTGACGCTTGTCATGCATTCAAGGCTACAGCGCAGATAAAAGGGTGCATTCAAGACGAAGCAGAGCGTTTCAGAACAAGTCATTCAATAACTTTTTTTAAAAAATACAAAAAGGAAGAGGAAGGCCGGGTTACTATCTCTGTCTGACACCGCATAGCCTACTTCCTTTTAACTTTGCGCAAACCGCCCATTACGCATGAGTGAGTTCGCCACGGCCCTCAAACCCCTTCTGAACTTCTTAAAACAGTCAGCGGCTCTGAAATGACCAATTCTGTGCAAGAGTATGGAAATATCGGTGTGAAATTTAAAAACAAATTCAACCTCAGTGAGTGTGCAGTTTCATCAAAGTCGCAAGCTGCCTCCCCGTTTGGACTTTGAAGGGAGCACAGCTGTGAAGTGGAAAACTTAACTTGCGTAAAGTTTTAATTGGTAGAAGAAAATGAAGTGGAAGACTTACCCAAACATCACTGGCGCTCAAGCCCAAACTTTGCACGTTTTCTTTTTTTTTTTTTTTCTTTTTAAACTGAGCCAGCATTTGCGGGGCGCGCATCTGCACCAGAATTTAACCTGACACATTTTCTTTCACTTTCAGACTTTTGGCACTACGGACTAAAAAAAATCTAACTAAAAACACCGCAAACCATGTGCGCGCTTTTTTCCCCTCTCCTTCTCTCTTTCTCTGTCTTCTCTAATCCAACTTTCTTAATTGCTGCACCGGACCTGTCCTCTGCAGCTCCACCATTCATACTGATTCGGGCTGCCAGACTTGCAGTGTAATACATTTTTGTATTTTTGGTCACACCCACCTCCTGTCAGTCCTCCCCCTCTCTGGCTGCACCAGAGGAAGCTATGGTATGAATGGAGCTTTCTGTCACAATCTAGATCACACACACACACACACACATAGACACAGAGGCATGCTGTAAGGTACATAGACGCCTCCATTCATTTGACAATGGCTGAAGGTACAAACGCGCCTATCACTGACCTTTATGAACAATGGAGTGAACTCAGGCTGAGCGTCAGTGTTAAAGTTCACTCATCGTGGACAGCTTCTGCAAAATACACACATTAACTGGGGTAGGAAGGGTAAGAAATATGGTATATAATATACAGGTCAATATCTTGTCATGAGAACTTACCTAACTTGATGTTTTCATTATGGTGGTCTCAGTGGCATTGTTACCACCCCTCTGGGACTCCAAGCTGTGTAAATCCAACAAACTAAACATTCTCAAGAATAATGTATTCACATTACGTCACACTCGAAGTATGAAAATGTCAAGGATAACACGACACAAGAAAGTTCGAGGCTAATTTCCATTGTCATCCTTAAATTTCCATTGTGGCATACGTCCAAGAAGAGGCCTGTTTTAAAAGGCGCAGTGTGTAACATTCAGGAGGATCCATATCGACAGAAATGGAATATAATGTAATGTAAAGGTTTGTTTTCATTAGCGTATAATCACGTGAAAATAAGAATTGGTTTTGTTACCTTAGAATGAGCTGTTTATATCTAATCATATATGCAGGTCACCTTCCATGGAGGCTGCCATGTTGAGCCGCCATGTTTCTACAGTAGCCCAGATGGGACAAACTCAACAATGGCCCTAGACAGGGCTGTTTGCATTTTTCGTGCATTCCGTGGCCACCTTAGTTTCTTCATCGTAGTTGGAAAGGGAGAGTGAAACATGTGAGTTTCAATCAGGAACTACACCGCTTGATGCCACTAAATCCTACACACTGGACCTTTAATGTTGCCCAACAGCCTTTGAGATTAAATGTATTGATCCAAACAAGACTAAAAGTGACTTTTTTTTCCAATTGCAGCTAAATTTGAACAAGAGTTCTGTAAGAGTGTACAGCCATGCTAATGGTTCTGTGAGGCTGTACCTGGGCAGAGCAGTGCTTTGAGCTAAATGCTAATATACTAACCTGTTGATGTTAAGCATGTGTAATGTTTACCATTTTCACCATCCAATTTAGGTTGTTAGCATGCTAAGATTAGCTAATTAGCACAAAACACAGTACAGTACAGTACAGCTAAGGCTGATGGGAATGTCATCAGGGTTATAGGTATTTAGTCATAACCTTTGACTTGATGATGGCGCCAGAGAGGATCATCAAACTTATTTAAGTTTAATCCTAAGGGGAGCGTGACTGTGTGTACCAAATTTCATGGCAATCCATTGAATAGCTGTCAAGACGGAGCTAGAGGGAAAGCCATGCGCTCACCAAAGCCATTAGGATTCATCACCTGGGGACCATGAATGTCTGTACATAATTTCATGACAATGCATCTAATAGTTGTTGAGATAAAAGCGGCGGACCGAACAACTGACATAGCTATCTCTAGTGGCATGCTGCTGCGAATCCAAGCAGTGTAATCAAACCTAATAATCTGTAAGAAGTTAGTAATGTACCTGATTATGTGGCCAAAAAGGTGACCAACAAGCTTCAGTTTTATTTATTTATCCAAATATCATGGAAATTACAGTGCTCTCATCCTAATCAACAGACACCAACTAGAGAACATACTGTCTGATATAAATACCTGAAAAAAGAGATTAAAATAACACATAACTATTAGTACACAGTAAGCACTAAAAGCAATAAAAAAACATTCAATCATACTATTAAAAGCCAAACCACATCATCCACGTGCAGAGGAAGTCTGTCGTCCTTCTTTTCTTCTCCTATGTTCAATATACTAATAATACATGACAACATTAACATATATTAAAAGCATGCATAAAAAGGCAGGGGAATTCAGCACGCACACACACACAGAAATTAAAAGCAGAAGTTGTGGCAAATGCTGGGGTGGCTTCCCTGCAGCTTGTTTCGTTTAGCTTTTGATGTCTTGGCAAAAGAAGACACGGGCTATCAGTAGGGGGGAAAGGGGTAGTGGAGGGGGGGAGTGGGGGTCTCTTTTTCTCTGCTCTGAAATGTTTGGATCCACCGACTTGTTCTAGTCTCAATGGGATGGATATGGGGAGTTCCTCGTGTGGACGCACACTTCTGTATTTAACGAACTGAGGAGGAACCCTGCACAGTTTCTGCGTAAATGCTGAGTGAGAAATTTCCTGTTTAGATTTACATCATTTCTCTAAGTGCAAACGCACAATAAAGTGGGCATTAGGAGAGAGGGAAGTAGAGTGAATGTGTTGTCATATTGGGAAAATGAACTCCTCCCAGTACAGATGTTTCAATAAACTTTATCACATAAATGACCCAAATGCCATCTGCTGAATTTCTACAGATACTTCTGAGGAACAGATAGTATTGATTTTGGTATGTTAGACTGATATACAGTAAATTAAGTACGGATGTGATACTACTCTGTATTACTTAGATCAGTGTTTTGGTTCCCACACAGGAGTTCCAAGAGAAATCTGACAGGTCATGAGATAATTAACAGAGTAATTAAGCAGAAAAACATATCTTTGTTACTCAAAATGATGTGCATTTGTCCTCTAATCGCCCTAAAAAGATTTTACTTGTTCAGGTTGAACAGGTAACAACCAGTAAACATATACAATCAGCGAGGAGGGGTCACAAAACATTACTTTGTTTTAAAGGAATCGTTTAATATTTTGGAAAATATGCTATAATGTGCTTTCCTGCCGAGAGTTATGTCAGAAAACGTACGATACTCTCATATTTGTTCAGTAAATATCAAGCAAGAGCTAGCAAGTAATTAGCTTAGCTTAGCATAAAGACTAAGAACGGGGAAAAAAAATTAGCCTTCTTTTCTACACTCTGCCGACAAATATTTACAGCACACAACCTCTAATGCCACATATTGTCATTTTTACACTTTGTACAGATTAAACAAAAAATATGAGTTTTAAAGGGTGCTGGTAGACGGATTTTGCTATTTAAAGACAGAGTCAGATTAGCTGTTTCTCCTTGCTTCCATCTTTTATGCTAAGCTAAGCTAACGTCCTCCGCCACTACACATTTAACAGACGTCTTCTCTTCTAACTCTTTCCATTTTCATAAATGCTGAATTATTCCTTCAAGGGGTCTCAAGCCAAAAAGGTTGGGAATCCGTAACCTAGATGAACATAAAGTAGGCGTCTGTCCAGTCTTTATTGCTAAATGTCGTCATAAAACACTCCCACTCGATGCCCAACGAGGTCATTTTCAGAACAAGATAATGCAGCAACACCCCCTTATGCTAAACTCTTGATTTGTGTTTGGATATGATATTCCCCAAAATCAGATGGTCCAGATGGTATTTAATTAATTTTAATCTTCATCCCAATCAGGTTTCAGGTCAGAAAAATATTTTCTCAGTTGATACTACCTATTATTGATGCTGACATTGTCTATAGAAACCCTTCTGATACCTATCTCAAGCCACTTAACGCTGTGTATAACTCTTTTACTCTTATATAGAACACACCATTGTTTAATGTATGAATCACTTGAGTGGTTGCAGAATGAGATGCTGCTTCTCAAAGGGCTATCCTTTTAATAAATTCTTATTCAAATTCAATATGATGACCATGAAGAATCTTCACTGCTCTCTGTCAAAGACTCACTATGGAAGTAAAATCTACATCAGACGCTGAGAGAATGTTCAAAATAACGTTAGCTACAATGCAGATGGTGCTGGAGCCGGCAGTGGAACGGAGCGAGGAAATGTGACAAAAACTGAATAGAGAATAAAGAGATGAAGAGAAAGTGAAAGAGTAATCCGAGTAAATTTATGTCAATAAGAGATTCACAAAATTGTTAATAAATATACGGATGTATGATTTCCCTTTGGTCGAAAAAAAGCATAAAAAACTCACAAAAGTTAGTCAGGAAATAGAGACAGTGACAAGAGTGTTGTTATACTACTAAAATGTACTAGTTCATGTTCATTGTAGTTTTCAGTGTCATTGATATTTACCAGGCAGTGATTTTGTACACAGATTCATACCACTGATCTGTTTTAGATTTTTTTCCATGTTGTGGTCACTCGAGTATCAGTTACTCTTACAGGGCTTTAACCAGTCGAGACATTGTGTAAATGTTGAGACTCTGTTGTCTCAGCTCCTATAATGCACTGAAAAGAAGGATATGATTTTTAAAAAAAGGCCCTTTTTTAAAATCCTATTTTTTACTATATTACACATATTTTGTCTCCTTGGTGGTCCACAGTTGGGCTGCGGTTTTAGAAGGAAACTGCAGTCAGATCAAAGTCCTTGAAAGTGTCCTTTTGTTAAATTGTTTAAGTAAGGGTTAAAACAAAATACATGTCAGTACTTTGTGCTCCTGTGTGTAAAGTTTCATCGTGAGAAAAGGGTTGGAGGGTGTGTTCACTGCGACACACTTAGATTGGCTTATTGTGGCAACAAACAACAGGATTTTTTCCTGGAGGCATTGCACTTTTTCCCACAGGCTCAACACACACAGGCAGTCCTTACAAACACTGGTCTCAGTCAAGGTTTCCCAACACATGCCGCTGTGTAGTCTGGGACAAAACACAACTCCCACATTATTACACAATCTTACATTCTGTAAGGCATTTAAATGCGATCCAGAATGGCTTACAGTGACTCCAACAATAGAAAGGCTCAGCTCATCTGTATTGTTGATTCAGTGACAGACCACCCATGGAGCTGATAAAGGGACAAACTACCTAACCATGACAGCTTGTATGAGTGCATAGCTTTTCACCTTTTGGGTAAGATTGGAGTTCCACTTGGCATGTTGCTATGTGGTTTCTTTTCAATTGTTTTTTTTTTTCGCCATGCTCCACAGCAACATTTTCATTTAACACCTGGTAAATGTTTGATGCTGCAAAAGGACAGGCAGACTGTGGTATGCACAAAGTTACTTTCTTACTAAGCAAGGAGACAGGAAGTGTGCTATGCTTCCAGTAAAAAAAAAAGTACCCAGCATATATGACAGCATTAAGCTCAAGGTACGGCTGAAGCTGGCCGGAAAATTGAAAAAGTATCCTGCAAGAGAATGACCCAAAACAACCTAAAGTAGTCTGAACTTGTGTTCTCAGCTCACAAGCTAATTCAAAGGCCGCATTTATCCCACCCACTTTATTGGGGATGCATCAGCTCCCTCCCAGCATATATTATTCATATTGAACATACCAGCAGGTACCGGTGATGGCAAAGGACATGAGCTACAATAACAACTATCATTTTTGTACTAAAGTTGCTACTGTATCATCAGATTTAGTTTTCAGATTTTTTTTAGGAAGAAGTTAATTAAATAGGAGGAAGATTTAAGTTTTTTTTCTTAAAGTATGCTCCGTTTTGTGGAGATCCAAGGGCATAGTACCAAGTCAGCCCTCAAGATTACTGGTTAGTGAATGCCCAAGGTCAAGTGTCTAAGATTAAGTGGCATCTAGCAGTGTAGCTGTCACCAGCGTTCGGTTTGGTTTGGCCTTCTTGGCTACTGTAGAAACATGGCAGTTAAACATGGAAGGCGACCAACGGCCTCCGTAGATATAAAAAAAAAAGGGCTCATTCAAGGTAACGAAAACCTAACTTTTACTCTATTAAAATAACATTTTATAGTAATTAAAACAATGGTGTCAGAGAGAGACAACCACCACCAATGGGCTGTCGTCCCCAATCTCTCAAGCTCCACAGCTAGTGTGGCTAAAACTCAACAATGTTTCCAGTTTCAGAGTTTGTGTGTTTTTTTTCTTTGACAGAGACTACACAGTGTCACATGTCTGGCCAGGTGCCCATGTACATTCAGGACTGGTTCAAGACAAGCGCTAGATTACTTTTGACACATTTCACAGGACCTCATTTCCTCCCTCTATAAGAAAGTCAGCCCGAACACCACTGCCACATTGCTATAAAACAGTTTTTCTATTTGAGTGTGGATGAATGTTATCTGCTGGTATTTTTAATTTAGAAAGAAACCACAATGAAATGAAGACCAGATAATGTCAGCTTCAGTTTAGTTTCAGTTTCACACTTTTTAATCTCAATCCCTAGTTTCAACTAGATATCCAGAGATTAGACCTAAGCATATATTTGACAAATAAGCCTGTGTACCGTACCTACAAACAACTTCCATCTTGTAAGGAGCTGCAGTTAATAAACTGCTTCAGGCCAAGTGTCTCCTTGTCTGCACGAGGCATTACTTAGCTAGTAAAATCTGAGATTCCTCTTTTTATGCCATTCCCTGTATTTACCCGTTTACCGAGAACACCCTGTGGCCCAGCGGCATCACAAAAGCCGGAATACAAGTAGCTTATACAAGTTCAGGAAAGAAGAAGAATCCTGTAAATGGCCTTCAGTGGAGACTCCAGGACTATTAAAACCACCAGACTTTGATCATCTTAAAGACACGCCAAAGACACCCACAGGCTGTCCCACTTCCTGTTGGCCCAGGACTCTCACTTTACTGGTTAATGTCGTGTGACATTTCCCTGGAATGTTTGTTAAGACGTGTAGATGGAAACGCCACGTTTCCAGGAAACCGCACGCACGATCAGCAAGCTAAACAGACAGCAAGACACTGAATGCCTGGTTATCTTACTAATGACTGTGATAGTGGATACCCAGTCAAACATGAAACTATATGGGTGGCATGTTGGCATAGTGAGGAGGGAGGTCAATTAAGGTGGTGGGGGTCCTAATGAGAAGATTTACACTAAGTTTTATGCATAGTACAAGACTGTTAAATTCATGTTTGGATATATATATAGATATATATATCGTATTAATTACCAGACCTACATTTTGAAGTTTCATCACTTT
>NW_023339751.1:17137636-17142591 GCF_004916995.1 Morone saxatilis | reverse complement strand
ATATATATATATATATATACATATATATATATATACATATATATATATATAAATATAGATATATATATCGTATTAATTACCAGACCTACATTTTGAAGTTTCATCACTTTGGGGTGACAGCAATAACCATGTCAAGTATCCACCCAAAACAACTCTGAGTTGAGACATAACAGAAGTACCCACAAAATGTCAGTCGTGGGGTCTAAAAGTTTCTTTTAAATCACACAGTGATGTGAGTCATGTCTGGTTGCTATTTTTGGGCCTTTTCAAGGTTATAATACTGGGAAGATCCTTGAGAGGGGTTGTTTGATGCTTTGTTCAATTGGAAGCATAGTAGTGTTTAAATGTGGGTGGACCAGCAAATTCAAAGCTTAACAGATGTGTTAAATCCTGCGTTTTGTCCGCCCAGACCAGGGGAATTTGCCTCAAGTATGAGGAAGAGTAGACTTACAGCAGATAGAAAATACATTGTTGATCCATCATTTGAACCTGCTGTTTTTACAGTTAATGACTGACAGCCAAAAACAGACAGTTACTTCCATTTGCAGGCAGTAAATGATCCTGAGGCAGTTCAAATGTTTACTTCCGCTATGAGGACATACGTGAATGGACCTTGAGACAACATTCATCTAACCTCAAAGTACCATATAAACAAAAGATATACAAACACACGTTACCATCAAAAGAGTTTGATCTGAGTGTGAGGAGCTGCTCTGCGTTTTGCAGCTCTGTGAGGAGGGTGTGGACCCACTTGTTTGTTCGGATGTTTTCCATTTGCTTTGGAATGTTCTCAGAGCTGTTGGTTAGAAATGATCTGAGACTCTGAGCTGAACCCACACTGCACATCCTCCCACACACTAACTACATCGCATTTGAGTTTCCATATTCATCAAAATCCAAGACTTTTGAACATTTTTAAAGGCTGAGGCAGGGGTTTTCAAAGTCTGATATGGTGCAACTGGGATTTTATTGTAGCTACTTTAATTGCCTCCATGATCTGTTTCACAGCCAACTACTGACTTTGTTATCAAGTACAGAAAATACAATAACTAGTTAACTTCCTGTGGTCCTCAGACTAGCAGAAGCATCCGGTCCCACCCCTTACACAGTATCTTTGCCTCACGTCTCTCCCGCCTCAGATTGGCCACCCCTGCGCTAAGGTCTAGAAGTTTGACTGTTTTCAAAAGCTCATATGACAGATAGGCATCAGCCCAAGAAATGGTCGATTAGATTTTGGTGACGATCTGGGATTTCCTGGTAGGAAAGTCCCACAGTCCTGGGTTTTCAAAGTGTTTTGACTGCACACAATATTGATATGCATGAAGATCTGACAGTATGAATGTGTTCAGGAAAACACCCTGACACTGTTTGCAATATCTGATTTCCTTAGCAGTTGTGGCCATTTATGTTGTCATAATATTTATGTTATCAGCGTGTTGGCGTGTACTGCTGCTGACTACATGCTGACTTTTTAAATTGTATTTGACCAGGATGTATTGGCAGCAATGCAATATAATATTCACATTCATTTGTGTATAATCACCCGCAGAAAAGAATCATGTTTACGTTATCTTAGAATGAGCCGTTTATATCTAGAGTGAGCAGGTCCTCTTCTACAGCATCTGCTATGTTGAACCACCACATTTCTACAGTAGCCCAGAACGGACAAAAGCTCTGTCCGTGTTACAAAGTGATTCGCTATATCTCCAGTCTATTTCACTGGTCGTTTCAGGTTAACAGTGTCCTTGAAGTTGGGGGACGTACATTTGTAAGCAGCCATTTTCATCGCGGCTCAAGCAACAACTTTGTATTTAGAAATCCCCAGATGATTGATAGACGCTGATCTTGGATCGTCTGGTGCCACGAGACGAGTGGTGAATGGCTAAAGCAGGCTCTTAGGCAAACTATCAAACAAAAGCATCAGTGCCTTGTGGTAATGTGGCAAGTATCCAACCAAGCTATTCTGTATGTAGAAAAATAGACTTGCAGATGCAGTACCTGATGAATTTTAGACTCAATTACCTCTCAATGTATAGATATGGTTTCCAATGCAGTCCTTGCCTGCTTTGTTGAAATGTTCTGCCACTTTTACTTTGAAAGTTGAAGACAAAGAATGTATAATTATTTTATGAACTTGGTTGTTGTACCACTTTGCAAAAAACCTGAACCTGAAACCTGAAATGAACATTAGAGGCTGGCTATTCTCAAAGCAACTTAAGGACATCATTTGGTTTATTCAATTCAAGTGTAAGAGAAAAACAGTCAAAACTGAAAGCCAATGTTTTCCCAGTAAGTGCAAACAATGAGTAAATTCAGTTGCATCTGTGGGAAACATTGTTTTGTTACAAAAATACCACTTTAAGATAAGGGGACTCCATTCATGTGGGGAACCCCCCTAAAAAAAGAAAGAAAAACACAGCCTGTTTTGATCCTCGACTCACTTCAATAAACCAGCCTTGACCAAAAGGATGCAACCCTGGCAACAAAACAACATCCGTGTCGCACATAATGAGCAAATACAGGAAAACAAAAAATACAGTGCAGTTCTTTTAGTGATTTAATGAGAAGCAATACCTCAGGTGGTCTTTGTAAAAAAAAAAAAAAGAAAAATCAGAAAACAATAAAGGCAGTTGACCTCTTGATTACTGCAAGGACTCAGCCTCAAGAGGAAATATCAAGACACAGAAGAAACCACAGTATTCATGAAGCGTGCAGGTACTTTATTGTCTTGTCTTTGTCCTCTCGTCCTCACAACACAGTGGTCTGAACTTAGGACAGCCCTCAGTCAGGGTGGACACTGGTGTGACTACAGCCAAACCATTTTCACTTTGCACTTACCAGTCCTTCCCTGTTTGGCAGTAAACAAAATTGTCTGCCACATGACTTTTGAGCAAGTAAGTCCCGATTCTGGATTTGTTATACCACAAAAATGGCATATGTACTGCATAGTTACTGCAGCCAAACTGTCTTTATAGTGTAAAAAAAACAACCTAAATAGAAATATTATATTACAAAACTCTAATTCCATTTACTAGTGACTGAGAAGGAAACAAAGTTTGTATTTTCCAAACACTTCTTCTCAGAGGCAGAGCAGCCATGCCGCAGTACGACATGAGACCTCTTATAGTCACATTTGGTCCCTCTTGCCGCACACACCCGCAGGTGTTACAGGTAGTGATCAGTTATCTGTCCTACCTGTGCTCGCAGTGGGAAACGTAAGGCTATGGACTGCATCTCTGAGAGTGTACTAGCCAGTTGACTAGTACTGAGCATCAGGATCAAAAGGCTTGCTGAGGGAAGCCATGCAGTGTCTGTGGTCCCGATGCGGAGCCCAGCAGGACGGGTACCAGCCTCAGCAGGTCTCTGAGAGGGATGCCCAGCTGGGTGCTGCGCGACAATAAATCCCCAAATGAGCTGCAGCCTGCAGTGAGAGAGAGGAGAGCTTCAGACGAACATCACTGTCAGAAAAATCATTTGGATGTCTGGATGGGAGTTGGCTAAAGAAGACTAAGTTATGTTGTTTGATGAAAGTAAGTATTACCAGCAAAAGTATGAAACATACAAGCACTTGTTTCATAGTAAAATGTCCCCTGTAAGTGATATATTATTATATATGTTATTATTAGATTGTTAAAACCGATGATACATGATAAATCTGAGGGGTCATGGGATGATGAATGGCATTAATTCATTTTTGGGACTTCTCTATTATCTTTGCTTTTTTTGTGAAATATTAAATAATTTGACCTCTTTGAGCCTCACATAGTTTTTCAAAAATGAGACAATGTCTCTTTGCTGGAACTGTTAACAACTCAAAAATCAGAAACCTGTGACAAATAGCCACTGCTACACACTGCCTTTTTGTAACAAGCAAAAGCATGTTAGGAACAACTGGTTTAATCTTCAGTAATGCATGACATTTTAGTCATCAAGCTAAACATGCTTTTAATATAAAATCGTATTCTGAAAAGCTAGTAGTAGTTATAGCATATCCTATCAAATGTAGTGAAGTATAAAGTACAATATTTCTCTCTGAAATATAAAGTGGCTCAAAATTGCACCTAAATGCAATTTTTATGTACTTAGTTACTTTCCCCCACGGAGTAAGTCTACCGCAGAGATATTTTAAAGCTGCACAAGGGAGTTTGTGTATGACCAGTATGCTGAGTGTTTGAGTGTACGCAGGTGAAGTTTTCCAGTTTAGTGAGAACATGTGTTTGTCTTACCCTCCAGCTGTGTGTGTGTGTTCCTGAGGCAGGGGATGGAGCGGTACACCAGAAAGCAGGCCAACACCATAGACTGGGCGTCCTTAGGGAGGGCTTCACCCCTCATGTAGGACCTCAACACTGAGCTGTTATCTAGGAGAGAAAATGTACACAATGCATATGAGTATTTTAATTTAGGGTTTTACTTTGTGTAACAGGTCTAGAATAAATGCATTCCTTTCATCACACAATTTCAAGACAAATGACCAGTATACTGAACGAATTATAAACAAAATTCAGGAAACAAAGCTGGCCAGCTTGTTTTTGATTAAATAACAGACAGACAGACAGACAGACAGGATACTGCTGACAGACTGTAAGATGCAGAAACATTTGATCAAACGTGTTTACCGCTATATAAACAGCCACAAGTGTTTATCTTAATCAAAAGCCTTGTTGATATGAGGAACAATGTGCCTCATGAAAGAACCAAAGTTGGAGCTCGGAACGACATCACACTCAAGAAGAATGTTTTCATTAGTGTATAATCACCTTTTCATTACCTTAGAATGAGCCGTTTTCATCCACAGCCATGTGGATGTTTCTGAAGTAGCCCAGAACAGACAAACCAAACACTGGCTTCAGATACAGTCTTCAGTCTCATGGTTTTTTCTTTTTATGTTTCGCAACTTTAATTTTTCATCGTACTTTGTTGAGTCAAGAGGTTTCAGTTAGTTGCAATCTGCAGTT
>NW_023339751.1:17122711-17137621 GCF_004916995.1 Morone saxatilis | reverse complement strand
TCTTACACACTGGTCCTTTAATGCAAAGTTAATACTCTGTTCACTATATCATCATTGTCACTTTTTAGTGTAATATTCCCTCGTCTAATATCTCCGTCATGTCAAACCACCGTTTTATTTCTGTCACAGTACAGCTCTGCTTTGATGGCACTCCATTGGCAGGTGTAGCCCATTAGTAATATTTTCTAATTGCTGTGTCCTTTAACACCACTTCTCACACGGCTACACCTGTTTTTGTCTGCCGATTTCCAAAAGCAGAACTAGAGGCTTTGCACTGTGAAAGTCTTCCTTTTTATTGTCAAGGAACATTTTTGTGAATCAACCCTGCCCACACACGGAGCGGAAACTGCAGCTTTTTATGGCAATTTTAGGGATGTTGATTATGCTAATGATAAATTCTCATGGACATTTGATCATTAACAGGTGGTTTTTATCAGAAAGATACTTACAATTTACGACAAGTTTGAGAGAGTTGGCTGAATTTGACTTGGGACACTTTTAAAAGCAAACCTCACAGAACAACATTTTTAGGGTAAGAACAATGTTACACACATATAACAGTGTCCTCTATGTCCAAATTCACTATAGCACTGACTTCTGAGAAAGACTAATGCTACTGAGAGTTGAGAAGTGGAAACTAAAATGAAAAAAAACAACAAGGATAGCTCTAGACACATATTTTATTCATGGGTAAGTTCCAGAGAACAGCAACATTCCTGATGCTTGAGGTCAAGTTAGTTTGGTTTTCCTTTGTAACATCTGCCAGAGCCAAGAGGCTTCATGAAACATGAAAGTGAAGGCATGTTAGGATTGTTTACATGATCACAGCCTCGTCCAACCACTACACCTATTTCCCACGCCTCTTAGTGCACATGTATTACTGTAAGTGTGTGTCTGTGTGTGTGTGTGTGTGTCTGTGTTTGTGTCAGTGATGGAATGTGTGTTTGTTTGAGTTTATACAGTCTGTCCTGACATAATTGTGCTACACCCTGTACAGGAAAACAGGCTGAAACACATCCAACATGTGACATACTGAACCAGTGACACTGCTGTTAAACAGAGCCAAAATATGCAGTCCAGTGGGTGTGGGATTAAGTGGCATATAGCAGTGTAGTTGTGGATTGCGAAGCCCTCACATCACCGTCCCATTCCAAGCGTGTAGGAGAAACTACAGTGGCCACAAGGTTCTATCTAAAGCCAGTGTTTGGTTTGTTCGTTCTGGGCTACTGAAAGAAATAAGTCCATAGAGGACTCACTCCCTCTGTAGATTAAAACATACCTGCATCTATCCAAACTGATCTGCCTTCATCCGTATTCACTAACACAACTCCACGTCATCACTCCTCTCACCTTTGAGCCAGCTGTCGAGTGCTACATCCACCATGTTTTTCATGACGGGCAGAAACTCAGAGGTGAGCAGGGCGTCGTCGCTGTAAGCGGGGCCTCGCAGCACCCTGCTGTCCCATAGCTCCACCACCAGACGCATCTGCCACAGGGGGAAGGTCTGCAGCAGGTCACCCCGACGCAGAGCACTCACCGCCTGAGAGACACGGGAGACAACAAGGGTTAACATACCTTCACGTGGGCAAAATGAAGTGTTATCTCAGTGACGTTAGGTTTTCATCTGTAAGTGTAGTTGTCACTGGATATTTCAAAACATTACAAACAGATATACATTACGTTTGATAGTCAGTCTTGATTAGTTAGATCTTTGTAAGAATGTGCCTTCCCAGTATTTTGTTTATGGTGCTGCACCAAACTCATATAACATGCTCTGATGAAGGTCACTAGGCCAAAATGTTAGCATGTTTGTTTTACAAGGCCCAAATCCATAAATGAGTCAGTTTTATCCCGGAAATCTGTGTGTGCCCTACCTTTTTTTTTTGCTTTTGGGTATCCAACTTTGGAAAATGGATTAGATATTAATGGTTATTACCTTAATTTCTGTGGTTTGTTGTTCAGTGTGTTGGTGAGTATGGTAAGATAGGATTATGTTTCTGTGGGCTGCATGTAAGAGAAGGTACATGTACATATTTTTTATACATGTAGGGATTGGGGGTATAACATATGTGTCTACTAAGAAACAGTGTCACATTTAGTAAACCACAATGTAAAGAAAATGTAGAAGAAATACAGAAAGAGCAAACAGAAAACAATTTCATCCCGGTGGCAGACAAATGACTACGCCCGTGAAAAAACAAAATGTGGATTTATCAACGTAAGTGGACATTACGTGCCTTAAGGAGGAATATGCCTGTGCTCTGCTGGAAAATCACTTGTGGCAGTAGTGACAGTATGACAATATGATGTAATGTAACTAAACCCGAACGCTTCCTGACAAGATGTTGGATAAACCAATACGCTTGCTTATTTAATTTATTTATTTTAACTTTTTTTCTTTTTACTTATATAGGACAGGACAGCTCAAGAGAGACAGGAAAGGGGGACCAAGGGCCTCAGGTCACACTCAAACCGATGGCTGCAGCAGCAAGAACTCAGCCTTGATACACAGGGTGCCAGCTCTACCAGGTGAGCTACCAAGGCGCCCAGACTACACATTGTTGAGATTTGGGAGATGTGTGGGCTCCTCTGCAACACACAGTTACCCGTCTCTATATACTTACATGCATCTCTGCAGAAGTATAATTCCAAAATACCTGTATTTTTCTTAGTGAAAGTAAGTATGAGCAGTTCTGTATTAAACCACTATAGCAACCTATCTTCATTATTGTTGCTTGTTAATGTAATAAACAGTGACAAGTAAGAGTCAGGAAGACCAATACAATTCAACAGCATCAGCAGATAACAGTGCACATGTTTGTGTGTGTGTGTGTGTGTTTGTGTGTCACCTGCTCAATAGCAATATATGTGGGCAGCATCTCAGGAAATTCCTGTGTCACACATTCATACAGCATCGCCGAAAACAACACCAGAGTATCCTCTCTCTGCAAACATAACACAGACAGTGAGAGTGAAGGAGTATTCGAACACACGGTAAATTTGCCTTTGTTTCATGTAGTTTCTGGCATTTAAGCGTAACCGTCTTTATATAACAGCAAGTGCATTTAAGCTTGTGCTTTTTCTAAACAATCTTCCTAGACACAAATTTAATAACTTTCAAGTGACTTAGAATGTCTTGTAAATTAAATTGAAGGACCCAAAATTGCCATGTCGTTAAATTCAATTACCGAATGTTACGCTACACAATGACAATTTTTCTTCCATTTTACTGCGCTGAAACCAGTGACCTCCATCTAATTAACCTGAAGCTTTGATGAAGCAGCCTCTTTACTCAGAAAATAGGAATCAGGCAGTTAATGAGCAGATTGAGTGTGTATGACATGTGCTATACATTTAAAGCTGCCTTGTGTTTAAAGCTGAAAAAATCGTCCAGGTTGCAGCACAGAAACGTTAAGTAAAACCTATTTTGTCAGTCAGTTTTCTACTAATAGCAATTGGATCCTACATGAACGCAAAAGTTTCTGTTTTCGATAAACCACATGAGTAATTTCTGTATTTGTGTTTTTTTCTTTGCACTTCTCAGAAATGGGCAGGGCTCCGTTGGAAAAAGATTATGATATCACACCACCCTCTCCACCAATCAGGATTTTGCAATTTTAATAAAAATCTGATGACGCTGGGTTGTTGTGTTATTAGGCCGCTGTAAAATCAAATCTGATCAAAGAACGCCCACACAGTCCTCATGAAGCAGTAGTAGCATGAACTGTTTGAATACAGCTCAGCTTCAAGTGTGTAGGAGAAACTACAGCGGTCAGCGGAACTCGCAAAAAACACTAAAAGGCCCTATCCAGAGCCAGTGTTTGGTTTGCAACATGGTGGTTTAACATGGCGGCCTCAGTGGAAGAGGAGCTGCTCACTCTGTCTGTAAAAATGGCTAATTCTAAGGTAAAGAAAAAATAGCAATTCTTATTTTCAGATGATGATACACTAATGAAAACTTACCTATGAATATTATATTCCATTTGTGCTAAAAGAGCCTCCTAAATGTTACACAGTGGACCTTTAAAGTGGCACTGCAGTTATAAAGTAATACACAGATTTTTTTAAAGAATCATTAATGTCGTTGCAGCAGAGGCCGAGAGATCCTGTGTTTAAATCCATATTATTGGCCAAAATGAAAATTTCAAATATCAGAGTTGAGATCTTAAACCATTTTTTCCCCAAGGGATGTAAGGCAGCTGCACATCAAATAATTATTCTCATTAATCTTGTTTTCAAATCCGTTTTTGGCCTTTTGAGTCAAAGTCATGGTTGACTGTCTTTCTCACGAGATCTCTATCAAGACCACAGACACTGAACCTTGGAAACTTGTTAGCTATTCCAGAAACATGTTTCAAGGTGTCAGTTCATTTAATATAATTCATTACATAAACACAGACAGGAAGTGAGGTTAATACATCATGTTTTATCTCCACTGACAGATGGTGTCGTTTGTGAAATCATTTGGATCTCCGTAAGATAACGTCGCAATTATCGTATACATTGATTTTTTTAATTAGCCTTGACATTTAGTAAAATGCATTTTTCCGGAAAAAGAAAAGAAGCTTGAGTATTATTCCTGTGGTATATGATGATTTTAACCAAGACAGATAAGGCATACCAACTCCTCTTCTGTGTTGTTTGTGCCAGGAACTTTCTAACTTTTCTCTAAATTTAATATTAAAAAATGTAATTTTTCATGAATTTGAGATATGAGGACAGGAAATATGTCTGGGTGTGTTTGAGCTAGCTGGGAGGAAAGGGTTTGGAGCTCAGTTTCTACAGAGCGGAAAGTTTCTGCAGTGAAAGCCAGATTAACCACACACTAACTCAAAACTAATGTTGAGCAAAGTGCTATTTAATTAGTGCTCAACTTCCACCATGGCTCTGATAAAACATTACATTATTAAAGTCAGAGCTAAAAACTTTATTCTTTCCTGGTTTATAAATGTTATGGGGAGAACGGTTTTGTTTTCACCACCACACACAAAATGAATACAATGAATGTGACTACATAGTAAAATCCCCTTATTTATCAAAATTAAAAATAAATGTTTCCCTGTCAAACTCAGAATAAGATAATAAGTTCATTAGTTTTTAACCTTAAAATGTGTTTACTAAGTGGAGACTAACACATCACTAAATTAAAACAAGCTGCATCACAGAAACTAGTTTTTACATAAGATTAGTTGTGAATAAATATTTATACCAACTAATCCAGGTGTAAATGTTATGTAACTAAACCAACAGACAAAGCTAACATTAGCTTGCTATTAGCCTGTTGAGGTTGGAGAGTAAAAACATGGAATGTCTGACAAATCTGACCTGACACTTGATTAAAATGTTGTTTAATAATGATCTTAATGATACAATAATAATACAATTTAAATTACACTTCACTAAAATAAACAATATACCTCAAATTACTCAAATTACTTAATTGTAATTATTTGAAACTACATTAGAAGTACTAACTCTGGAACAATTTCCCCAGGTTTGCAGGCTCTTTCAGGATAGTCAAATGGATACAAAGGCATGCAATTAAGGATCCAAATTGCTGGCTTTAGAATGCACCTGCATCTATATGTGTGTAAAACTCACGTGTTTCATTCCTTCAGATGTTTTACAGAAGAACTCTGCAAAGGAGACCAAGGCAGGCTCTGACGTGAATGTAGAGATGGCTTCAGGCTGCAGAAACACACGATTCAATTGTAAACTTATTTATATGAACCAACACAAAGGACATATACAGAAACAAGAAGGGATACAAAAGATGCAGAAGAGGGTCAGAGAGATGAATGGAAGAAAAAGGTACAAGGAGAAAGCAGCAGGAAAGATGGATGCTTAAGAAGAAAAAGATGAGGGGGGAGGAAGGACAGTGAGGACAAGTGGAATAAATAATTTGTGTTTTGAGCCCCCCTTCCTCCTCTTCGGGACCTGCAGGTGTATTGACGGCATACACTGAGGCCATCAGGGAACCAGTAATAGTCTGTCATTCACACAGCTGCCTTATGAACCTGTAGTGACAACCTGCCAAGACTGGACACAACCAGCCACTGGGGAGGTGGTCGATTCAATTCCACTATTTTTAGGCTTTTTTTCTTTAAATGTGTTGCTCTATTTCAAATAGAGTTATTAAAGGAAATTAGATTGAAGGCAAAATACATTACAATTGGGGTCTATATTGTTAACATGTAAGGACATTTCTAGCTGGACATAATAACAAAAACAAATCTCAATGCCTGTGTTATTATTATTATACAACAATCAGCCATGAGACCTTCCCCACTCAACACACACAGTATTTTTTACTTCCTTTGGGTCTTTGTAGCAACACAGCCTGCATATAAACAAATATATTAGATTAATAGATTAATAGATTTCAAAGTGTTCAGTCTGTATGTAGCTGGCCACCAGCTCACTCAGCTCTACAGAAACGAAAAGGACTTGAAATGATGGATGTTGGTGTTATTGGGTATGTGTGACACGTGTTTACCTTGAAGGCCCTGACTCCAGAGTTGCGGTGGTTGACGGCGGAGGCGAGCAAGCTCTTCCAGCCTTGAGGGTCATCTTTGTAGGGCAGCTGGCCAGCCCGTAGTTTTACATACAACACCCCATCTCTGGACAGGATGGACCTGAGGGAAATATATAGAGACATTTTCCTTTAAGTCAACCAAATCAATGCATGAGATTGGAGCTTCCACCTGGATTCCACTAATCCATCTGTGGCACACGTGGTTTCATTAAATGATTGCCTTTAAAACTTCTGTTTAAGAATTTAACAAATGACGTTTACTGTCATTCGCTCAATACTAACTTTAGATGCTGCGTTTCTTTGCTGAGGTCTACAGACAGTTCCCAGTATCGTGGCCCTTTCACCTTTACCTGCAACAAATAAACAAAAATAAGGCAAAATCAGAACGTGCTCTATTTATTTTATGGTAAAATATTTATCAATTAGCTAATCCTTAGCAGAGACGGAGCAATACTGAACTACTCTAGTTTCCACTGAACTATAAGGTCCAGAAGCTGTGAAATGTTGCTCTCAGACTTTACCCGTTTGAGAAGGTGCAGCTCAGGAAGCATGGTGGGAGCCATCAACTGTACGGTCGTCTCATCGTACCACTTGGTCTCCTGAAACAACAGGAAATTTCAACATACTTTTCACACTCTCACAGATGAAAGTTACAGCTGCAATTAAGTGTAATAATACGCAATATTGCTACATGCTACATAGCTATATGAGACACATCCTGGGTATTTCTCATTAAGCAATGAAACAGTTTACTGCACTCATACATAACGTTACCAAGAAGTAGCAATACAGAACAGCAGAATACCAAAAACATTTTTTAATTTTAAAAAATGAATTTAGTTTAATGGGCTCTCATACAGTATGTAAAATGTGTATGAATGTTTGTATTTCCCTAACATGACGAGTGACGTAATGACTGAGGACGTTCACAGTGTCAAGCTGAGCTTTCTGCTGTGAATTAAATTGAAGTGAGGAATGCTGTCAGAGGTGGTCCACACTGTGAACAACAACAACCTCCATCTTTAACCTTCTAGCATCCTTCATAAGTGCAAACACTGAAATATCGGGAGTTTAAATGTACTCTGGGGGGTTGGTCCGCAACGTCCACACGCCCCGTTTGAAACTATTCGGGTAGCTTTTTTTTTTTTTTTTGCATCTCTCTTCCTCATTTCCTGTGATCTCTCTTGTATCCACAACAAACAAACAAATAACAAGAATTTTAAAAAAATCTGTTGTTTTGAAAGCTTTCAGTAACACACATCAGCTGCATTACTGTCAGCGTCACATGATTTATTGCCATGGCCCCCACCGGATGTGTCAAATAGACAGAAGTAGCAGTCAAGTTACAGTAGCCGAAATGTGTCATAATACAGCAAGCATATATGATAAAATAGTTGCTTCTCTGCATAGTTGATGCTCATCAACGCTGGGAGATAGGAGAGCGGTGTGTGCTGATGAGATGATGCACATCAACCCGTATTGACACAAAAAGACACCAACACTGAGCTGGGTCCACACAGAAAACAATGGGTGTGGGTGTTTTGACTCTGTGTGCATTGCCCATAATACTACAAATCTTAAGTACTTTAGTACCTTAGTTTTTGCAGAAAACTGAGGTGTTCATTCACAAATACTAGAAAAATGTATCTTGAGTCTATAAAAAACTCTACCACCTATCTTCTCATTGGATGTGTACATTTCTACCTTTCTCTGTGTTTCCCAATTTTCCATACATGTCACACATTCTGCTATAGCACACATTTATAATGGGCCTACTTTTACTGAACACTCAGAAACACATAATGTATTTTTCTAATTGCTCCTTACAGTCAATAAGTATTTAAATCAAAATTCTAGATGACAAAAAAAAACATAATCAATGCTACTACAAATGTAGCAGGGCCTCCCTCACAGTGCTGCAGAACAACTGGAGAACCGAACAAGACTTCTAAAGTTGCCACATCTGTACAGAGCAGCAATGAAACCTCACAAAGGGAGATTGAGAAACCGCTCCTGTAATTCAGGAGCTATTTACTGCAGCTGTGAGGACACACCTACAGTATTGCAACAATGCCTGTCGAATGTACATGTTTGAAAATGTTGGAGCACTCCAGACAGACACTGGAAAAATAATAACTGAGTAAATATGGAACACTAGAAAAACATCTACAGTTATTCTCACATAAGCATCTAATGTTCTGGTGAACTTGAATGATTGCTTTTTAAACATTACATTTTTTGAAAAGTGGGGCATCGGGACAGACCACTGTATGCCGCCTTCCTGCTTCACATGAGTGCTCCTGATCCAAATGACATAACTGTGGCCAAAATGAATAGACTCACTGTAGTCTTGTGCAAGGTCACGAAAACCGAAAGTCTGAGCAAAAGTGAGGACTGCACCACAGAGTGCGTCAAAACCTGTCTGTTACAAGAATTACGTTTGTAAAACTATTTTTATAGCCTTTAGTTAACTAAAGGTCAATTGTTTACTGTCCTACAAGGTTAATTTAACTGAAGGCTGAGTATATAATGGGAGGAGGCCCAGATAAATATAAATTTGGTTTGAAAAGAAAGAAGCTATTGACAAAAACTAGAAAATCTCCCTTGGGAACATTTCTTCTTTTTGGCTTAGCTTAAATACATTAAATGTACCCAAGGGACCTTTTACCAATGTACATCAAATACAGTGTTATTCCAAACAGCTTCAAAGTGCAAGTGAAATATATTTCAATTAATATGGTCTAATGTAAACATCTAACTATTTAAACTCACAATCCAATCTTTAAACGCTCAATATACTGAGGACCTTCTCCTAGCTTTAGTTGCTAAAACTGGGTGGAAACAATTAGAGTTAAAAAAATAAATAAAAACAATTTGATTGCAGAACCAATCCAAAACCTTTAGCACAGTAACATGCGGAAGTCGTGTACTTGTAAACACTGTCATGCATATAACGTTGCAAGGGACATCCATATTCCATTTTTTTTTTTTAAAGTTCTCTCTCTGTGACAAAGTGATTCACTATATCTCCAGTTTGTTACACTAAGAAGGAGAATGAGGGGAGAGCATTGTTTCATGTGTCTTCAAAGGGTTGGTTTTTCTTGGTAAAAAGTTGGAAATTAGTTCTCTATTCGATTAATTCTCAGAAAGTGTGAACTTATTCTATCTGGTTGCATGCAGAGAGCTGACCTTGGCTAAAAGCTGTGAGCACAAATTACGCATCAAGTGTCTGAACTGTGAGTTCGAGGAAGCCGTCTAGCTAAGAGCAATGACACTGACAAAAAGCAGAAGGTGCTAGTCTGATGGACAGGGGCATTTTTCTTGTACACCACAATGAGCTGAAACGAGCACACGTTTTACATTACAGACAATGTTAGCATATATGTGTGCATATGTGTTTGCATGCAAAACACGTCAGGAGGAAGTGCAATTTAAGACAATTTAAGTATGTGTGACAAAGAGAACAAGAGAGAGAGAGAGGGAGGAAGTGAATGCGATGCGTCACAAAAACTGTACAAATTGTACTTGTTGCATGTTTCATTCTATAATATTAAAGAGAACATAGGGCAAAATGAGCTTGTCATGTCAGCTTGTGAATTTGGATGTTGTCAGACCTCGATGTTCACCCATGATGACGATAGGTGGGTAGAAATAACCACTAATAAACTGTCAAACTCCTAACACACTTTGTGACACCATTTTAAAGACGAATTACAAAATCAGCCTCTTCACTAAAGCAGTGTTGGCCCAAGTGCTTTGCTCAAGGGAAGGGCAACTCTCCTCCATCCACAGATTTGTGGCTACCTGTGTCAGCCTGACCAACCTTTATGAACTTACCTTGTAGGTGACCTCTATGAGGGCGTAGCAGGGCTTCAGGGAGTCCACGTCCACAGGGACCAGCAGGCGTGGCTCTGCAGCCAGCACAGCCAAGTGCCGCAGGGCCTGCAGGTGGTAGCTGCAGCAACAAAGCAACATGAACACACAGATTTTGATTACAGTAAAATATGAAAGGGCCAGACAGATCAAGTATATTGTCTTCTAATAAAGTGAAGAGATAAGCACTCGAGTTGAATGAATGAATAATTTTTTATTTCACTTCAAATTATGTTATTATGTATTATGTTGTTAATTACCATTATATAGGTTGGGTTGTGACCCCTGCATTTAAGAACCCATGTTCCACATTTTCAACATTGGTCTTTGCTAATAAAAATAAAAAAAGCACTGATTGTCTGAGCTCAACAAATCCATGTTGTTTGCAGACCAGGAACTGGATTCAAAGTGAAACTGGTGAACGGAACTCAGCTCTACCTGTGTAGTAGGTAAGTAGTAATAACAAATAATTCAAGGGGTTGCATTGGTGCAGCTAACTTATACGACCTCAGGCACATCAGGTTGTCCATTACTAATTGAGGTTAACATGTTCTCATCTTCATACACATCTCCACCTTCTAGGACTCTTTGGACTATCACATGTGACAAAAATCCCCCACTCAGCAGCAAACATAGACAAAGAGAACATTTTACCAAGGTCTCGTTATCATACTGTGTGTGCTGTTCTCACCGGTTGTCAGTACTGTGAGCAGGGAAGTGTGGGTACAGGGCACACAGCAGAGCAGCGATGGCTGAATTGGAGGTGCTCAGGGTGTACCTAACATGACAACATTAAAAAAACATCACAAATAATGAAAATACATTCTTCTCTCTCTCTCTCTCAAAACACACACACACACACACACACACACACGTCATTAAACTCTAACGTGCACTAAAATTGCCCACTTGTTGCAACAGTCATAATCAAAAAATGCCAACCAACGCTCACACAAACCCATTGATGGGTATGTGAAGTATACTTTGGAGGAGAATAAAAATATCTAAATTACAGTGTTCATGACAAAACAAAAAGCACTGTCAATATTGCACAACTTTGAAAGACATACTGCTCCAAAATAAACACTTTTTCATAAACCCTCTCTGTTAGTGAAACCAGGTGTGTGCTGTAATCTAGTCAGCGTCATCACAGGCCACAACAGAGCCTCTTAAACATAATAGTTGGCAGTTAAGTGTGTACTTTGACTAATGGGGTCATTACAATAAAGTTGGGTCCGACAATAAATGCTGCTTGTACATGGAAGGTTATTTGTACTTAGTACTTAATAACGGTCAACTGAGGTAAAGGATTTTGCTCTTCAATTAAAAGGCTGCTGGGGGGATGTTTAAGAGGCTCCAACACCACACTGAACATTACATTCTTTCCCCACAAGTTCACAATTTAGACAACCTAAAGAGGAGAAGATAAACAGGCATGTTTTGGAGCAAATTTGGTCCAAATCCACAAATGAATATCAGTGACTAATGAATAATTGAAATCCAGTATCGATTTTGAGAATGGCACTCTGCATTTGTACTAAAATTGTTTAAAGGATCAGTGTGTAGGATTCAGTGAAAGTGCAGATTTCAACCATGAATGCGGCTCAGGTTTCCTAAGGAGAAATTAAGTGAAAGTCCCTATCTAGAGCGAGTGTTTGGTATGGCTGTTCTGGGCTTCTGTAGAAACATGACGGTTAAACATGGTGGACTGTGTGAAAGAGGATCTGTTCCCTTTGTAGATAACACACACACACACACACACACACACACACACACACACACGAAGACCAAATAATTAACTGAGAAAATTATCGGCTGGTTGATTGATAATGAAAATAATATTTAGCTGAAGCCCTAAAACATGATGATTAGTATTATTCAAAAATGTATGGGTTTTTCCTGCCTTTTACCTATGTTTCAATAATAATTAACACATTTTTACTCTTCACCAAATATGGTTAAAAACTTCTTTGTCGAACTGTGAGGCATCAAGAGTCTCACATTTCCAAGCAACCAACACATCACAGCTTTTCTCTGACCATTAACTGACACCTGCCACTTCACAACTTTCAAACTGACTAACAGCAACATTAGAAACAGAGACTTCCTGCTTTGACAGTTTGGTCCACTTCTGCTACATCAACAGGACGATGGTAGCCGTTAAAAGCAGTTCTTCTGAGTCACCAGTTCCTTTTATGCTGGGCTCAACATTTACAATCTCTGAGGAATGACCGTCCAGTATGTGCAGCAGAAAATAAAACTTTTAGCTGTTTTAATATTGTTTTCTACTACCCATAAAAGATATGCAAGTTATACTTTATTAGTCCTTGTGGGGAAGTTTGTCCTGCACATTTGACCCACACTAACTATTTTAGGAGCAGTGGGCAGCTACAAGGGACCAACTCCAGTTCTGAGGCCTGTGTTTTGGTCAAGGGCAACAGCAGAAGTATTTATAATACCTTAGATGCTAGTGTTTGCTTTGGGAGGAAACCAGAGCACTCACAAGAAACCCATGTGAACGTGGGAAGAACACGCAAAGCCCCCTGTCAGCCTTCGATACAAAAAGGCTGTATGCTATAGCTATCAATAGTCATAACGCAATGTGTGACTATGGTGGAAAACCTAACTTTCACTTCAGTTTTCTTCCAAAAAAAATTAATAAATGGGAAGAGAAACTAACTCAGCAAACAGAAAGAGAGGGAGGGAGGAAGGGAGGAAAGGTGAGAAAGCCACACGACATAGATTAGCGGTTATGAGGAAAAGCAAAGGTGAGAAATGAATGAGAACAAATGAATAACAGCGACGTAGCGATAACGATGAAACACGTTGAAAGCAAATATGAATAAAAATGTTCAATGCAAACAGGTTGGGACTGAATGACAGACGAGCAGAGGGAAGAGAATGGAGGAAACGCAACAATACTACAATGGCATGAGTCAGCTTCCCAGCATGAACCTTAACCTCTGCAGACCCATAGTAACACACACAGACACACACTACGGTGCATGACATTCAAACCGAGTCCCTCCAGCTGCGTGAGCGTTCAGCTGGCAGGTCTAAAATAAAACATGATCAAAAGGTTCGTCTGATTACGGCTGTAGGTGGAGAAACATTCGCAATATGTAATGAGAGAGTGGGAGCTGTTGTTTCTCTTGAAAATACACAGTGGTGGAGGAATCTGGCTTGAGTGGGTGTGTGTGTGTATAAATGTCCTTCATTATGCACAAGACAGCACTCAAAACAGACTTGTGTGTATTTGTGTGCCTAACCCACACAGTGTGTGTGCACCTGGTCATTCACAAACAACACCAGTCCCAAATCTGGTGAGTGTGTTTTGATTTGAGTACTGTTGGCATACAGAGATTCAGGTGTCTATGTGAGAGGCTACATGTAGAAAATGAGAAAAAAGTGTATTTTTCAGGGACAGTTGCATGCTCAGTGCTTTGCTCTAGGTTTCCTCAGAAGGAATGGTAATGTTTTTAAAATGATGACGATACATTATACCTTTTCTTGTATATGCCTGTATATGTGTTTGCAAGTATTTTATGTGTCCACAAGACCGAACTGAATATGTTCACAGTGTCCTTTTTGGTGTTTTCCCTATTGTTAAGAAATCCCATGTAAATGCCTGTGGAGCCAAAGTCTGATACATCTTATTCCCATGTGTAATACCAGATGTCTAACCATCGGCTGAAATTCCCCAATATATGTACTATTTTGTATAATTTACTAAAACTAACAGTGCCCAGCTCTAAGTATATATTTATGATCCATTTTTAACCAATGGGCCCGCAGCTGAGTGCCACAGACAGAGTAGGGAAGTTAGAAAACATTGTAAGACAGACTAACGCCATGTTGGTTTTGGTCTTTTTATGGTACTTGTTGACAAGTAGAAGGAAAACATAGAATAACCAGCCTTCTCCTTTAAAGTGTCTTATTTGGGTTCTATTTCAGCATTCTGGTCTACATAGATAACATACAGGGTGCCCAACAGCAGTCAATGTTACTACAGCAGCTAGGTATAGTTGAGAAAATATATTATGTTATTATATATAATAAAAACAATAGTACTGGACAAGAACCTGGGAAGGGATCAGAGTGGGTGGCAGAATGAAAAAGTGGTTTTTTTGCTGAAATATAATTTCCATGATGTAGAAAGTAATTACATGGATGAATGCTAGTTAATTTTATAAGTGTTTTCAAACATGTTTTCAGCAAAACATATTTTTTCCAGCTAGTTGGCTGCTGTTGCCAAGAAGCTTCATCATAATAGCTGTACTATGTATATATGTGTGTGGTGTGGGGAGAGAGAGAGAGAGAGGAGAGGGGATAGAGAGAGAGACGAGAGAGAAGAAGAAGATGAGAGAGAGAGCCTCACCTGCCCCCTCCCAGGCAAGAGTAGACCCAAGCCGCCATGTGAGAGCCATGTGAAAGCCGTAGTTCATCTCGCCGCCTTGCGTTCGCTTGTGGAAAAAGCGACAGAGCTGCAAATACCTATCAGG
>NW_023339751.1:17118722-17122611 GCF_004916995.1 Morone saxatilis | reverse complement strand
ACACAGATACACACAGACACACACAGACACACACAGACACACACAGACACACACAGACACTAACCCTCAGCAGCAGAAACTCTGGTTTGATGAAATCCAGTAGGAACCAAGTATCTGGAGGTTTCAGCCAATCAGCAATCGACCTAGAGGACAGAACCAGGAAGAGACAAGGAGGTGTTAATACCCTCCTTAAACACCCTCTCACCCAATAGACATACAGCATCAGACGAGTCTTGAAGAAGACAGGAACCTCTTGACCAATAGCATAAGGCTAGAAGATGGAGTCTTCTGTAGCGACAACTGCACTCACTGACAGATGAGATTCTTTTTCGTCAGGCAGGTTAGGATGTTCCGCTCGAAGTTCACATGGACAAGAAATGGATGGAAAGTAGAAAGCACCACACTTTGGTCAAATTTATAAAACTTAGCATCAGGGTTAGCGCAGTACTGATGGAGGATTCTGTACCGGTCATACAGCTTAATATTCATAAAGCACCTGAGTCAGCAAGGGAATCATTTGAATGTCTTTCAAGTGATTCATAACAGTGCACCACTGCACAAAAAAGGGGACGGAACCAGGTCAATTTACAATGAGTTGATATTTTACATTATTAAAATAAAAATGCTTAGTTCCATGATTAAAAAGTTAGGTGGATCTGTCGGTTGTTTGTCTTTTCTCACCTGTTGTTGGTTTTGAGGTAGATCATGGCGAGGGCCAGTGTGGCCCCTGGACACGTCACATCGACATTTATAGTGTCGCCCTCCTGGAATGTTTGGAGAAAGCAAAATATTTGGTTAGTTCGCTAACTATCAGTGTCTTGTTAACATCTAATTTCAACATTTGTGTTATTTGAATAGGTGTCATAACTATGTAATGAAAACTGACAACAACAACATGATACAAATATGAAAATCACCTTCATGAATTTTAATATGGATAATATGTATGGTGGTTTATTAAAAAGAAATTATATAAAATGACAATGTTTCTAAATTACAGCACCTCAAATAAATAATTGACCTTTTTATACTGTTTCTATACCTTATATATATATATATATATATATATATAAAAGGAATTGTTCATCTACCTTGATTTGGTAGCTGGGGGACTTGTGTCTCTCCCTGTTGGCCCCGGCCTGAGCTCTGCGGTGGCCCCCCACCATGTACTGATACAACTGCTCAGGGACATTCAGGTCTGTCATCCCAATCAGGTTACTGCCATGCTGCATGCATCCAGAGGTGGAGGGAGTGGTGGAGAGGGGAGAATAAAAGTGTTTGGAGATGAAGCGTGTTGGAAGAGATGAGCCAGAGCCAGAGAAGAACAATATCAGTGGAATGAGAAAGAGACAAAGAAAACCAGAAAGACCAAATACAGACGTCATTGTCAGCTTAGGTGAGAAATGACGTTCTTCCTCTTTCTCAGTGGGAATGAGCACAAGGTTTTTTAGTGTGACAACTGAAACCTTTACATGAGGTCTCTTACAGCTAGCAGTTGATTTTGGTTTCTCATACTTTAGGAAAATGTAACCTTCTGTACTATGAGAAAAAACTACTGGTCAATCTAGTAAAGAAATGTGGTGGTCGAGCCAAAAAAGAACCACAATGAAGTTTAATGTCTCAAAATGTTTCTGTGTTCTAAAATATAAATGATAAATTAGCAAGTTTTGTGAGAATGCAATTGCTTCTCTCTGCAGATATACAGGGACTAATCCAGAGGAAAAAAGTAGTACCAGAAAATAAAATTGGTATATTATTCAAGTTCAGCTTCATGTGAGTCACTGTTCCCTAAAACCATCTTATGTGGCCCCACCTGGAACCTCCAGCATGTTGAAACAACATTAAGATATTTCTGCTATTAATCTTATCTTATTTATTCGACCAACAGTTTCTATGCGTGTGACTTACCCCCAGACAGACCATGCCCAGGGCTAGTCCAGCAGCAAGTGAATAGGACTCTCGGTCTGTGCAGTACTCCATCTCTGGACCAGGAGGTCGACCTGAAAGACAAGAAAACACACTCAAAAGTCAGGAGTGGAACTGTGGTACAGGAGGTCAACCACTTCTGCCTGACTACAAATGAAGGTAGTGCTTTTACTATTGACCAACAGAGCTTAAATACTACTTTTAAACTATGCCGTCAATCTGGACCCGACCAAGTTATGTAAGGATATATTGTTTTTGCGTTTGAGAAGTTCACATTCTTATCAGTGCTCAGTATACACTATGTCGCACACAATGCATGTGACACTCAAAGACATTATACATTATTTTCATTATTTATTAATCTGACAGTAATTTTTTCAATGCATCAATGATATGTCTATACGAGTTAAACATGCTTGTTGTACAGTATACTTCCCACAGTAAGGTATTTAAATGTCTTGTTTTATTCAACTAACAGATATTCACTTGTCACTATGTTGTCGATATGAGCATCTCTGACCATATGTAAAATTAATATGTAGACCTTTAATTAAAAGCTTTGAATCCCAGTTTTTAAAAAATGTCGCTGTATGTTTTTGCACACCCAAGAACACATGCAGACACACACATACACACCTATCTCAGACAGCAAGACTTCAGCATTATGTCTGTGTCCTGTTCCCTGGTACACCAGCCCGATGCCAATTACAGCAGCAACCTGCAGAACAGACAGAGGGAGAATTGAATGATTATTGTTTCATTTTGTGTGTGTGTATAAACAATTGTGTATACTTGTACGTGTATGTTTGCAGATCTGAATAAACATAATCCACACAGACACACTAACAGCCGTGTAATTAGTCTTATACTCGTATATAACCACTTGAAGTACTGCAATTTCACAGTCCACAATTAATATTCTTCCTCATTGCCCTGATGCACTCTTATGTCTCTTATGTGGACATTTAAACATGCACATTCACTGTTACCTGAACATTGTGTGGCACGTCCAGCTCAGTGGAGGTGGGTGGGAGAAGGGCAGGGATGTGTATACTAAGCAGGCGGGTAATTGACATGTCCATGGTGCCCAGTTTGGCTGAAGACACACCCAGAAGGAGCCCGATGCTGGTCATCTCATGGCCCTGACGCAGCGACAAGGACAGAAAGCTGGTAAATTGTGGATTTAGGGTGTCAAAGAGACAGGCTAAACAGTTGTTGATATGCATATTTATAACTTCCAAGAAAAATACAGTGTTTTCTTCAAAGAATGGTCAATTTTAGTCAAATGTAGACAGCAAATTACCTCAGACCACGCAATATATATGTGTCCCTGTGTACTAAACACCTGCTGTAGCAGAACAAATTACTTCCGATGTAATCATCTCTAACTGTGAGGCTGGTATCTGAGGCTCACCGTGACTGACAGTTTTCATTAGACCCCTGTGGATCACACCTGTGTGTGTTTGTGTCTGTTAAATAATCGCAAAGGCATACCATGTTCCCCTAACATGTTGTAACAGCAACACTCTGATATGGGTCATCATTACATTAAAATTAAAAGTAAATTCTGCACATTTTTGCTCTACATTCAAAATAAAACCATAAACGATTTTTTAATAAAGTCAGAACCTGACAATGAAAAATATCCAGGAAAAGGCTAAACAGCAACTAAATGTGAAAATATTAGACTAGCTCCATTTCTCTAGTGCACTGGTTCGCAAACTATGGTACACGTAGTAATGCTGGCACACAACCTTCAAGCTGTTACAGGCTAAAATGCGATGGTATCATAGTAAGTGAAGGTAAAGTGAATGGGCCAAAAACACTGCTATCATGGCAGCAAACAGGAATAGTGGGAAGAAAAGTGTGGGCCAGGAGTATCACTTTTCCACCAAATTAGCACCGGTTCCGTTCAAAGATATAACAACAGTGTTCGTAGCTGAATAGGGTTGGCCTACACTAT
>NW_023339751.1:17114593-17118657 GCF_004916995.1 Morone saxatilis | reverse complement strand
AAAAAAAAAAAAAAAAACTAATGACGTTGTCTTGGTTTGACTTTGTAAAAGGCTGCAGCCACAAGGTGAACACACCGGGATGCTTAAAAGACGAGGGACACACGCACACAACCCCACATTCTCTCTAAAACCACAACCATACGTAATTCTAATGAACTGATCCAGAGTATGTCAGTGTAATTTCTCTTTTACAGCGAGAATAGAAACCGACATAAAACCACCAGCTACAAACAGGCTTCACTGTTAACCACGTTCATAGCTTTCATTCAGACTGAAGACTGTCTGTATTAAATATCTATTGTACAGTACTGCAGTGTTTCCCTTATACTTGTACTATATCTGTGTGTTACTCTGAGCTGTCAGTATCTTTATCCAAAAATATTTTAAAATGGAACTGCTTTGGGACATTAATATTTTTAATTCCACCATTTGAGGAAGACTTTTATTTTAAGCACATGTATGAGAACATACTTAAATCTCATTTATAAAGAAATTACTAATAAGGAGAGCTTTTTGATCTTCATGGACTGCAACATCAATTCACATCCTGAATCAAAATGGGAACTGAAAATGAATCAATCTCAAAGCTTGTCTTGGTACAAGGTGTGAGTGTGGATTTGGTGCAATGGTTACTCTTTATCTTTAACCACATCTTTACACTGACTTTTAACTGAGCAAAAATAAGATTTAGCTTGCAGCCTCCTGTTGTTTTTCTCACCTGAAAGTGGGAAGGACTCATCTCGTTTTAATGTTCTCAGAGGGCAGGGTTTCGTTTTGACTGGCTGCCTGCCTCTGATGCAAGTTTACTTTTCTCGTTTACAGTCATCTAGAAAAAAGTGTGTGTGCAGGTGTGTGTGTGTGTGTGTACGTGTGTTTGTGTGCAAGTTAAATGAAAGTAGTTGGGTGTACCTTTGTATAAACTGTATTTAAGTTCGTACTTGTTTTCCTTTCTTGCACTTCTGTGTGAGTTGGTGTGTGTGTGTTTGTACCGCAGTAAGAAACAGTAATTAAGTAACAGCGCTGTCTACTGTAAACTGCCCATTAAGGTAGAAAGTATTCATTAAACCCAAAATACATCTGCTTCTGTACATTTGTAGGGCTATAAATACATAAAATGTGTATGTTTGCTTTGCTTGTGCAGTGAAACTCAAAGTGTGAAACTAATGTGCTGACAGTTTCTGCACATTTATGCCTTTGTGTGAATGTGTGTATTGTACCTTGGTGAGGTAGTCATGTATATTAAGCGTGGCCAGCTTAGTGAGGTGTCCATTGAGGCCCAGGGCCATGAGGAAGCCTGCATACTCATTAGCCAGCTCAGGGCTCTTTGGCTTGTTGTAGGCTATCCAGGCTGAGTCCACCTTAAAAACCAACAAAAAGAAATTCACATTTATTTGTAGGGTTCTTTACTGAAAAAGGGTGAGTTTACAATGCAAAGATGAACAAAGGGGACAGAGTTTCTATGAGTTTGTCTAGACTCATCAAAAATATTAACATATGGGTTTATTATGAGGACAGGGCTGACTGTAGAAACAAGTGAGTAATCAGCTGCACTAACATGTATGTAAAACTGTACACAAAGCCTGATGGAGGAGGTAGCGAAGCTGTGGTTTCAGACTGACCTGTGAAGCTGGGGCTATTTTGAGTCCAGCAGCTACTCCGTTATGGAAGCTGGGCCAGCTGGTCATATTGGGAGGAACATCAATGTTCCCGCTGTTCAGATCAACCATAGTGTTCCTGGGAGGAGCACGGCCTGGGGTAGAAAAATACAAATGCAAAGTAAAATCTGGAACTTAATACTGGACTACAAAAATCCTAAGTTAAGTACACACAATATACACATAAAGAACACATGTTAATGTACAGTTTAATTTCCTCTGGAGCACAGGCTAAAAATCTCAATGTGGACACTCTGCTATATTCCTATTAAGTTATAAATTCCGTAATATAACTTGGAGGAAAAATTGATAAATCCTCTATCCTCAGTGTTTCTGTCTGAAACACTTCATATTTCACCATATGCCATGCAATGCATAAACGGGTATGAATGTGCATCATGTTACCTGTCAGGTTGAGTTTTGGGACAGGTAAAGGTTCCGTCGGTACAGGGTGATAGGAGAAGAGAGTGAAAAGCCCTCTGCCAACCGGAAGAGCCATGGTCCTCTGACACAACTGCAGGAGTCTAGGGAAGAGACACACATGTGGACAAAAAGAAAGCAGGGAATTAAAACTAAGGAAACATTACAGGCTCACAGTCAGAAAAATCTATATAACTGACAGGAGGTGCACGCCACCCTTGATTACTGCAGACATCCTACTGATTGTGTACAATTGTAAGACAAAGACAAGGAGAGAACAGTGACAAACAAAAGACATACACAGTGAAAAAAGAAAAGTTAGCGAAAGAAAATTTTTGTGATCTGAAATAAAGGAATTCAAAGGAATGAGGAGAAAGGCACCAGAGGATATTGTATATGTCCTTTGAAATTGCTCTGTTGCTGTCTGTGAGCATCTATGTTGGCAGTCAGGACACACACATACATTATACTCACTTGTTCTCTTTCTCCTCAATGTACTCATGGTCAGAGACTTCTGGTAACTGGACAACACTGACCCGGACTGGCCTGGAGCTCTGCAGGAGCCTCCTGACCTCCTGGACCCTCAGATCCTGACTCCAGATCAGTCCTGTGACCTGAAGAGGAGAACATGACACATTCTTAAACTGACAATACCTAAGGTATCAACAACACGCCTTCTTTAGATACCTAACAATGTTTACTGCGCCTGTTACCTCTTGAATAATGTCCGACATCCCATCTTCCTCCTCATCTGCCTCTGTGGTCGCAGGAGGCTCCAAGGACAGACCTGAACCTACAGACTGGAGAGACACAAACACACAAATGATTCACAGACAACCATGATGACAGTTCGGGGAGTCTTATGTGGCTGAAGTTTCATCTCAACAACCTTACTGGTTTTAAGATTCATTCCAAAGATGATTTGATTTTCCACCTGCTCCAAGGTTCTGATGAGTGTTTGTGTGAGCAAGAGATACTGAGGGTAAAGAGTTCAGCTTTGATTGAAACACAGTCAGATAATCTATTTGCGTAGCATGTCTTTTTCGGAACGTGGAGAGCAATTACACCCTGTTATGGCTGGAGACGTGTACATGTTTGTGTAATGCTGATGGATTCAACCTCACCTCCCCTGTATGGGCTAAAGTAGTTAAATGTTTCCATTTGTGCGAGGATTCCTGCTCATTCTGAGTAGGTTGCATGTAACGTTGTTCTCGAATTTTTTACGCAGTTTTTGAAGTGAGTGAATATGAATGTTGAGAAAGTCTTGGTCGAAGGCCTTTGTCACAGTTCCTGACCGTGGTTCGATACGTGTTGTCATATGTCTGATCTCATCATGTCTGGGTGCTCTAAAATGGTCGTCGATGTGCGTGTCTCACGTGGTCATCACCTCGTCGCATCCCTCGCAGAGGAACACAGACTGGTTGGGCCTCCCTTCCTTCCTTCTATAGAGCTGAAGCGGTTTGAAGTCCATGCGAGCCACAACAGCTCACCACGTACCTGTACACAGTCTCCAGCCGGATAACCATGGCAAAAGTTCCCAGAATCCACGATGCCTACGCGCAAGATAGATTATCTTGACGTCGCTGTGCGTCAATGCCAAAGCTGAACTGCTTTACCGTGCCACCGATGTCGTAGGCTCAACCCCACCAGGCAAGAATTGTCACTTGGGCGGAACATGTGGAAAATGCAGGAAAATTTAAACGACTGAAACAAGATACTCCGTCTGTTAGAAGAGGGACAGATAGGACAGTCACAAGACCCTCTAAAAGAACTGTGGGATAACCTTTGAGCAAGATCAAAATCTGCTCCTGGTGGTTTGGTCTGGCGGTCGGGGGGGGACGAACGCGATGCCTGCTTAAGAAAGGCTTAAGAAGCTTTCAGCTGCAGTCATGCAATCCGGCTTGTGATGGTTTGAGGAAAAGTGATGGAAAGAGATAGTAGCTGATTGTGTGGAGGTCCCAGCCTGGGGAAATCTGTCGCGCATTTTGT
>NW_023339751.1:17106092-17114568 GCF_004916995.1 Morone saxatilis | reverse complement strand
TGTAATGCTGATGGATTCAACCTCGAGTTATGAAGGAAGGAAGGGCTCTTGAATTACTCCCACAAAGATATTACTGGTATGAAGGCAAAGCATTTTTGGTTGCTATTATAATTACAGGTTTTCAGGAGACTTTCAATGTTTTATTTTTTAACATGAAAGGCTCTGTGTATTGCACAATGACTAATGTAGTTATTAAATGAGTAAAAATAATTTCTGCAGCAATGTTTAAAGGCACAATTTAAGATGATTTTATGCAAAAATTTAAAGTGGAAGCGCTTTTTGGAAATATTGCTGGAACTTGGTCAAGCTACTGCAAGCCCTCATAAATAAGGCAGGGATTACATATATTGTTTGTGCTCACAAATGTTGCGATGACAAGTACTTGGAAGGATTAGGGTCAGACTGAAACGCCCCACTAGGACTGAGAAGTACCAACAGTAACAATCGAATCAGAATTTTAGACTCAGTTTAGATGAATCGTGTGTGTACCCTGGCCTGGTCTGAATATTACTAATTTCACACTTACGGCTTTGCTCTTGCCCAGGGTCATCTTGTGGGCTTGTTTGGTCAGATCCTGTCGCCCAATCAGCAGACAGACCTCCTCTGACCAATCAGAACACGGCTGCTCCCGGCAGTGGTAGATGGCCTCCCTGATAGGCAAAGCCACGCCGAAGGGGACTGACTCCAAGTCCTTCAAGGTGAAACCTAAATCAAAATAACCATGTCCTAATTTAGAGGCTGCCTCCAACAGGTAAAAATTACAGACACTCCAGACATGTGGCCTGACAGTGAGGGAGTCAGTTCACAGACTGTGGTGTGAATGTGTTAAATTTGCATTATTGTGAACCAGTGTGGTGCTGAAAAAGAGGATATGGCTTCAGCAAAAAGGGAAAAAACACCTGCTTGTCTTACCTTCTGAGGTGAGCCAGACCACCAGCTGCTCAGCCAGACTTCCACTGCAACCCCTCACCTTCCCACTGCTCTGTCTAGAATAAAAACCCATAAAGATTAATTACAACAATGACGACTATGAAAATCTAATGAAACGCAAAAAGATTGATTTAACTTCTTTTTTTTTTTTTCAAAATAGCTTTCAAAATTTTTTGCAGCTCTAAATAATTTTTTGTAGAATTTAAAAAGGTCCCTTGTGACGTTTTTGACCTCTAGTAGCACTATGGAGAAGCTTTTTTACGAGCAATGTTTTTTGGTCTCATGCATGAGAACACACTTGTACATCATGATACACATTCCTGTGAATGGTTTCAATTCCATTGATCTACAGGTAGCAGTAATGTACAACCAAAGGCAAAAAATAAGATGACTGTAAACAAGGCTGTATTAATACAGGTTTGAAAAAGGTTTTGCAGGATTTGGTTTAGGTGAGTGACACTGAATGTAAAGACAACTTTGTTTATGTGCATGAAAACCCCACAGGGCACCTTTAACGTTTGGGTTATTTAAAGATCTAGTGTGTAACATTCAGGAGGATCTATTGGTAGGAATGGAATATAATATTCATGGGTATGAAAACAGGAAATAAGATTTGTTGTGTTTTCGTTACCTTAGAACGAGTCCTCTATATTTACAGAGGGAGTCCACCATGTTGAACCACCATGTTTCTACAGCAGCCCACAACGGACAAACTAAACACTGACTGCAGACAGAGACTTTCGTGTTTTTTGCTAATTTTGCAGCCACCGTAGTTTCTCCTACATGCTTAGAAATGGAGTCTGAGGCGAGGGGTATTCAGTTGTTTGCAATCTGTAATCTCACTGCGACCAAATCCTACACACTGGATCTTTAATGCTTTTTGAAATTATAATAGTGTACAGAAAAAAAAAAACCTTCAATTATATAAAACAATAGTTCTTCCTCTTAGTGCTGTGAGCCGAATTACCTTCTGCACTGAGGTTCACTGGCACAAGACTTCTGGCCTGAGAAAGTGGAGGATGAGACAGAGACAGTGAAATAACAGAAGAAAGAGGTCAACAGGTTGATTCATTTGTTCTGTTTGTGAGATGTCGCATCATGCTCATCGCATTTTCACAGCTCCTGAAAGGAAACAACTCTAGACTGTATTAAAGCATTTTCAGACCTACAATGATTGGTTGCTCAAATTTGTCACTAACAAGAAAATGAGCACTTGCTGGTTAAATGGAGGTGACATTTTGTTCCTGATAGGTGGAGGACTGCATTTATGTGGGATGACATCTGTTGTTGTTTGGTTTTGTTTTGTCAGTGAAAAATGCCAACATAGAGCGGGAAAAAAACAGTCACTCAGGATTCTCTCACACCGCCCACAAAGTCAATGAGCAATTCTGTGTCAGTGGAAAGTAGGCTGATCAAACACCTCCAGCGACTGCTGTCACCTTAGCACTGTATTGGGTTTTTTGTCCAAGCAAAAACAAATAAAGGAAATCAGGTGACATGCAAAACTGCATCACTGCAAACTACCTTTCTTCCTGTGTTACTGGGCCCTGAAGCATGGAACTATGGGACTGGCAGGTAATAAGGGCTGGTTGCCAATAAATGTACACATGAATACAAACAGTCAAGGCTTCAGTCAGAAGCATACATAGTCCCAGCATGCAATCAAAGAGAAGTGAAATGATCTTTAAGGCTAGTCACAAAAACACACACCTGCAGAGAGCTTGGCCAGGTACTTTGATAGGTCTGTCGAAGTAGCATTTTCATCTTCAGTAATGTAGAGAGCATAACTCTGAGGAAAGAGAAAAAAGAGAAACACACATAAATACTACAAAGCAAAAAACAGAATTGGTATCATTTGTACAGTGAAAATAACATGAGAGTTAGATCATTATATATACATTAAAATTTCCAGTGACTTAGGTATACATTTTTTAAAGAAATATACAAAAGGATTTAAATCAAAATCATGATGTTGAAATGATGAAAAGCAGCCACAGTGAGAAAACATCTAAAACATCTAAACCAATCATCACATATTATCACAGAGGACAAGATCATTGGCTGTTTCTACTATAATAGCATTACTCTTCCTACTGCAGATCCTGGCAGCATTACATCTCTCACAGTATAAACCAGCATAGGTAGTGTGTAGGTCAAAACAAAAGCTAAAGCAAGTAACTAAATAATAAGCAAACATTCACATACTTTCACATTCACATACACACAAAGCAGTGTGTAAGCAACACTTTATAAGGGCCTGTCTGTGTGTAACCACAGTCTGTCTAGTATCTGTCTTCAAGAACACAGTTTGGTTGATATGAAGCATTTAAATTTAGGCTCAGTTATTGCAGCCAACATCATCCATTTGCAGAGCTGCATTATCAGTAAGGTCAAACCTGTAGACCCATGCAACAGGTGCCACCTATAGGTAACAAAAGGAACAGCAGTAGCTTAAAACGTAATGTACAAATGCCAAATGCCAAATGCCTGAGCGTGTTCCCCTGTATTAAATAGTTAAATGTTTCCATTTGTCAATTCCTCTATTTCTGTATTCATTTAATTGTTCTCAATTTTTTACGCAACGGCATTTTTAAGGATAATAGAATGTTAGAAAGTTTTGTCAGGACTTTTCACATCCTGATCGTGTATACTGTATATGTTAATCTATCATGTCTGTGTCTCTAAACTGTCTGGTCTGTCTGTCTCAGTCGTCATCACTCAGTCATCCTCCAGAGAAACAATGGTTGCCTTCCTTCCTTTATAAGTGAAGGTTGATATCCATCAGCACAGATCACACACGTATGTACACATCTCCAGCCATACCATGGCAAAATTCAGAATCACATGCTACCGCAAATAGATTATCTGACTGTGTCTCAATCAAAGCTGAACTCTTTACCCTCCATGTCTAGCTCACACACAAGAATGTCTGGGACATGTGGAAAATCAAATTTAAAACGACTGACAGAACTCCGTCAAAGTTAAAGACAAACACACTTAGACATCATCAAGACCTCTAAAAACTGTATAACCTTGACAAATCAAATCTGCTCCTACGAACGTCGAGTTGGCCTGCTAAGAAAATGTTTCTTACCTTTCAGCTGCAGTTCCCATCCCTGTGATGTGTGAGAAATATAAAAAATTACTGATTGTGTGAGGTCCCAGCCTGGGGAAATCTGTCCCATTTTTGTTTGTATTGTACAATTATGATGATTTAAGACAATGTCCAATAGCTCAACAAAACCCAAAATATCCTGACGTATAGATGATGTATCAAGTTTGCTTTTAAAGTTTGCTTCGTCTCAAAGCCTAGAAAAGAATGCAAGATGGAATATCTACTTAGTATTTGCTCTGATTACTACTATATAGTAAATGTTTTCATTTATGAATTTTTACGAAGGTGCTGACAAGATTAATTGTGAAAGTGCTTCTCCATTTTTGGACTTTCAGGTCATGGGTCTGAGGATAGTTGCATGCATGACAATTTAAAAAAAAGGATTCACCTATATATCTTAAAGCTTATACTTTAAATTATACTACTTTGCTAATTGATTACTATCGGCCTCTGTACTTTATGTATATTTTGCTACTTTTGTGATCATTGATTACTAATAATATTCTTCCTCATTTTTTTCTTTTTTAGAAAAACACAATTGGGTAATTGCATTATGTATCAGCAATAGACACTTCATTAATATCAGTAAATAAGAAATTGTTCAATGTAATGTCAATAGTTTCACTTAAAAGCATTAAATGCTATGAAAGCAAATAACAAATATGCCCTGGCTCATACACAGCCTATCATATGGCTTGATAATGGAGCATGCTATGAGTGAATCACCACAGCCGTTTCTACCCTTTGGAGTACATGCTGTCAGTCACGACTGTTTGTGTGTTACATCTCAAGAAAGAATCCAAGGGCAGTCCACGATGGAGAGGTACTAATTATTGCCTGTGATACATAAAGTGGTTCAATTCAACCTTGTTTCCCCTGGTCTTTATTAAAAATAGGTAATTCAATAATAATAATAATAATAATAATAATAACTCAAATTATTTGGCGTCCTTGTAGCCTGTTCATCTAGGATGTGTAGCATGTGACTGTCTCCAGTTTGAGAGCCTATGTCTTCCCACCTGTTTCTACTTGTTATTTTAAAAATTAAGCTTTGGTCGTACCAGAACCAGCAGCCTGGTCCTCTGACAGATTCCAGGCAGGTAGGGGAAAGGCAGGATCTCCTCCCCTCTTAGACAGCTACTGAGCCAGCTGAGCACACAGGGAGGATCTGCCCTCAGGAAGGACGGACGCTGCATCTGACCAAACAGAACTGTGGAGGGATAGAAAGATGGAGGGTGAGGAAAACAGAGGACAATAGGAGAGGAGAGGGGAAAGAGGGATGAGAGTGTGTGTGAGGAATGCACAAGTTGGGGTGGAAGTGGAGACAAAGGGGGATGCAGTTAGGAAAAGGGGGCAAACATGATATGGATTGTGAAAACAAAGAACCGGGGAGGAAGAAAGGGAGCAAGGGAAGAGGGATATATAGAGGGAGCCAGAAGTGGACAAAATAATAGAAAGAGAAGAAAAATTCAAACATAAAACAAACACTGTGTGCTGAGTCTTTATCAGCAGCAGACACTCCTGCCCTCTCCATTCCAAAACAACATGTCTTGTCTGTTTCCTGACTTGATACCATTATTCGACTATCATATGGGTCTTACCCTGGTCTATGAGGCAGCTCTCATTGAAGCCACTAATTAAGGAAGGGTAATCTCTCCAGTACAGATCCACGTACTCTTCCAACTGGAGGTCTCTGCAAAAAAACAAATTTATTAATATTCCTGTATAGCAGTGACTCTACATATACATAAACACGTCACATCTCATATACCGAAGAGATCTACAGCATAAGAGAGTCAGAGGTTGAATTGTTTTTTTTTTTAACTCCGCCATAGTGAACAAAGGGAACATTTCCACTCACAATGCGAGTTTCTAATCTTTTATCACTGGGTTATTAAAACTACTTTGTTCCACATCTGCACAACTGGACAGCAAATGGTTCCACATTCTCAAAGAGCCTCTGCGGCATTTAACTTATTTTTAAACAGTAATTAAACACATACTCTGAGTAAGTAACAGCCGTGAGTCATTACCATCCTGCATTTACATCAGATGATCAATAGTTTTTAATCCCAGAACTAAGCCCCGACTCTCACACAATTTTAAGCTTTGTGTGTGCATGTGTGCGTTGCACACTGGGAAGTAGTTGAGCATACAGTTATCCAATTTTACAAAATGTATGTAAAAACTCATGGTTATAACTCTAAAACTAACTGTCAATCTAAATCCTTTTCCGTTTTTTTCCCTAAGCTTTTATGCTTTTGTACAGCCTCATTACCCTGTGTATCTTTTTATATTGTTATATTGTAACTATTTCTATAATTTCCAGTGCCAGGGAAAAACAAAATAGTAAAATTATTTTACAGTTATGGTATTTTTTTCCTGTATTAAAATTTATAATAATCTATGAAAAGTCCTATATTTAATACTACATTTTAAATTATATGAATAATGATATAAAAATGATAATGTACAGTGTTAAGTTAGCACCTTGTAGGGACATAAATGTGACCTAAATCAATGTATCTGATAGGTGTGTAGGTAGTAAAGCTGTCCAATCACTGTTGAGAAATCCTGTCCTCACTAGTGGAGCACTGTTTACTACAGGGAGATATTTCTGGCTTTTGTCTCAAGTTTTGAACGCAGCATTTTCCTGTGGGCAGAAATTTCCACAGTCAAAGTGAGGCTGCAAACTGAAGTTCAGACAGGCTGGTTAAAGCCCTTCCATTGGATCCTCTGCTTTACATTAATCTTGTTTGCTTTGAAACCTGCTACATGAGGATCATTCTTAAAATACCTTACATATAAAATGGTAACATAGGATATGTGAAGAGGGTTAAAACCAATTTCTCCCTCATGTTATTGAGATAAATGTTTGTAAAAAAAGTGTCCCAACAAATTCTTTATAAAAACAGCCAGGATCATTGTTTTGGCCATAACTAGCTAGCCTGAGAGAGGGTGAAAATGTGTACTATACTTCACAACAGCCCACATATTAACCAACACAGACCAATTACTCTGAAGAGCGCTTAACTTTCCCACTTCACCTGTTCTGTTATTGTCATCACAGTGATCACTTGAACCTGTTGAAGTTTATTGCTCGGTACACATCACTAAAGAGCCTTGATTACACACAAGCTTTCACTGAAAACAATAAAATGTGTTTGCCTTTTCTTCTCATGGTGCAAGTTAAATGTAGTTTGGTGTAAAGTAGAGCAATTTGTCTATTCTCTATTCTGTAACCTTTATGTATGTAAACAACAGTTGTTGCTTTGTGGTTACCTGGCCAGCTGTTGAAGCAGGCAGACGAGCAATGACGCTCTCGCTCTCTGCAGCTCGTCCAGCTGCAGCTCTTGATAGAGCAGATGGAGAACATAAAAAAGAGAAGGAATGTGAGGGAAGAGAGGCGCTGAACTGTCCAACTTTAGAGGTGGACAAGAGGGAGAGGACACCTAAGACAAACAAAGGACAAACAAAAATAAGTTCAATTGTAAGAATACAAGGCAAAGCACAGTGTGCATACAGAAAAAAAGAGATGGGGAGACACTGACATTGTCAATTAGTACAATTATGTAACTATTTTAGTTAAGGTCTGAATTCATTTTAGGGTGAAAAAACCTTTCAAATATTTAGATTAGAGGTTCCAAACCTTTTTGTCTGAATTACCCCCACAGCTCTGTCATATGAGCTCCAGTACCCTTTCACCAGCACGGCAAGTTTCAACCATTTATCCATTACTTTTCACTATTGCAGCATACACACTCAGTAACCAGTTTATTATTAGGTTAACCCAGCTAAAACTAAAGCAGTTTAATACAACAGCCCTACTATCAATCCTACCTTCAAGGTAGAACCCACAAGAGTTTCTGAGGGTTATAATAATTGCATCTAGCAAGATGCATCTGAATCCATGCAATATTAAGTCTTATTCAAACAAAGTGCATCATGCTCTGACCCAAATATGTAGAACAAACAAAAAAAAAATAACAACATGTTATTTATCAAGCCATCAAGAGGGAGTTACTTACAGAGGACAGGCAATCAGTGTCCGTTATGAGAGTATTATTGGAGCCACTGGAGTCCACTGGACCGCAGACAGGCTGGGAATTCATCTGACGATGGTAATGAGACCCCAATAAGTAGTCCCAGTCCTTCAGAGAGAGGAGACATAGATAAAAACCAGTAAGAGCTGGGTTATCTTACCGGTCAATGTTGTAAGTATATGGCATATAACCACATACAAATACAGCTTTGTACAAAGCAAAATATATCCAACGTGCATTACTGCATTTTGATGGATAAAAAGGCAGCATGTGTTAGGGGCAAAATAATGGAATTGGAACATTCAGAATGGAAAAAAAGACAATGTTATTATTATAATTACACAACTATCTATCTATCTATATATATATATCTATCTATATACAGTTA
>NW_023339751.1:17100788-17105992 GCF_004916995.1 Morone saxatilis | reverse complement strand
AAGTTTGAGCTCCATTCATTGAACACTCAACAATGTTTCTTAAAAGTGTTTCTGTGGTTACCTTGAAGTAATGGTGATGTTGGCTTTAGAGTATTCCTCAAGTGTAACAGCATCAGGAGCAGAAAAAAACACTCTGGACTCTAGAGGACAGACAGAGAAATAGCAAAGAGTACATAGTTTGGCTTTAAAAGGTAGTATTCGCATTATTATAAAGTATATTTATTTACAAATTTACCCATGTCATAATTATCAGGTTACTGCTTTAATGGTCACTGAACACTTCAGAATCTGTACATCTTGAACATCTTCCAAGTCAAAATATAATCATGTTCAACCTTTTTTGAAGACCCACCCTTGAACCAGTTCCATTCAAGACTCTTGGAACCTTGGTGCTATTAAGCAAACCCGAAAGTGTTTTCACCAGCTTTGAGTGGAATCATGGTAATTGGATGCATTATCAACAGAGGGCGCTGCACAACAACGACCTGTAGACTATGACCAACCACATTGGTTCCCAAGAAAAGCCTGCTGGGTTGTTTTTTTTTGGCTCCAGCTGGGAATCTATGAAGGCATATCTGTCAACGAAATAGCCTCATTGAAATGTTTACAGTAAAGCCAGTGGATTCAATATAAATAGGCATAAACAGTCAGTCACCAGAGATGTTGGTCAGCATCCACAGGAGCAGCAGCTGAGCAGGTAGCCATCTCTTTTCCAAGCCCAGACCAGACATCTCGGCAAAATGTTGGATACTGCCCACCCAAAGGACTAAGCACACAAAGCATCATAGCAAATAGCCAGAGCAATCCCATTCACATGTGTGAAATAATTGAATAGCTAATTCAGGTGCTGCACATAAAGCTACTAGTGGAAATGCATAATAAGGTCTGTAATTCTTGAGTCATTTTAACAAATATAGTCCATGTTATATGTTAAGTTATACGTAATAACCTTATATGTAGGCCTATGTGATCCATCGTCATAACATCTTTACAGACCAAACACAATTTAACGTTAAGTGTTGTTTTACAACAAAAGTTGCACTATCATTCTTTTAGCTCATCCATTTGGTCTCGGAGAATAAGTTAAATACATAGAAACATGTAAGTCATCGTCCTAAGTAACGTTAGCATACTAAAGGAGCTTAATGCTAGAAAGCCTGCCTATGCTTTGTATAAAACGTTAAACTTACAATTTCGACTGCTTCCTCACCTGCCTGTCACAAGACTACGCTTTTTCTTCTTTTACTTCCTGTATGAGCTTTAACGGCAGCTAGCATCCTTATATGGCGTTGCTGCCATCTTCTGGAGTTCGTTAAGTCCTACAGTGTCAGATTTTTCTTTAGGAAGCTGAACAAACATCAACATCACACATAGTTGATATTTTTTACATTTGGGATTGGGTTGGGATTTCAAAATTGGTTGTGTTTTTGCCCATCTGAGTGGGGAACTGAATGTTTTCCCCAACCTTCCAAATCGTTTAGGATATGAGGAGTGAGGAAGCTGAGAATCTGTCCTGGTTCTGTCTGTACTGCAGAAACATGGCAGTTCACCGTGACGGACTACATGGAAGGCGACCCGGAGCATCTGGAGTTAAAAACAGCTCATTGTAAGGTAACGAAAACACAACTATTCCTATATTCAGATAATTATACACTAATTAAAATATACCTATGAATATTATATTCCATTTCTGCTAATAGATCCTTCTAAATGTTACACACTGGATATTTAGGAGCATGTAGATATAATATAGTTGAGATAATAAAGAATGAGGAAGGGAAGAGCATTTCCTGAATGTTTTTTTGTTTTGCACGTAAATTTAAAGGAAAATATCGTCATCTGATTCTGAAACTGCCAATCGCTCCTGTGGAGTCCCACAAGGTTCTATCTTCGGTCCCATCCTCTTCTCCAGCTACTTGCTTCCACTGAACCTCAATCTAGCACTCGCTCTTAGATCAGCCCCTTCCATAAGCTAATTTACAATTAAAATAGAAACCTAGTTTTATTCTTTAGCATTTGTGTCCACCTAAATTTTGCCCTCTTATCTTATTTAATTTATTTCACTGTCATTGTTTTTGTTGTATCAGTATTGTGCCACTTTTGCTATGTTTTATTGTTTACTAAATACTGTATTTTATTGTTATTTTGCATTTACCACAATACAATACTTCTGCTGTGTTCTGAAATGTGCTCTATAAATAAACTTGAAATTGGACAAAAATGTAATGTCCTTCAGAGGTTACAGGTCTACCAGTTATTTTAAAGTATATGTCACAGACATATGCCACAGACATCAACACAGATAATATATTAGTCACACACCTCATCAGAGCCTCCGTCAGAGGGACGAGCCTTCTTGGCTGCAATCACTGGAGAGAGAGGCACTTCAAAATGCAGCTGTGGAAAGACGGAGGAGGACACAGAGCAAGGTCAGGACACAAGAATTAGAGATCAAAGTCAGAATAAGCTTTTGTAGGTTTAGAATGGAAAAAACCTCTACAGTTGACTCACATTTCGTGTCCAGGTCAGGCGCTCTGTGTTGTAGCCCATCAGTGTCATGAAACAGGTGACAAACAGGTTCCACTCTGCATGAGCACTGGGACCACCGGGGGCATTGTAGATGTTATACCATTTTACCAAAACCTGCATAATAACATATGAACCATTTTTTATGGGATTTATTAAATTAGGCAAGTTGAAATGCGATGTCAGCAGAGTCACAAAACTATTTTCTTCCTTTTTTAAAAGGAAAATGTTTCAAATCCATTTAGATTGAAGTCATTTTAAATAAAACACTGACAATCAACCAAAATAGTGATCCAGGCTTAGTGTAATGGTAAATATGCATATAGTTACATATTCCATATGTACAGGTACTTAGAAAATAACTATGCTGGCATGTACTTATTGACTAATACATAATAATAGGTTTGTTCACACAAACATTTCACAAACCTTCATGGCAGCTTCTTTGGGCAGGATGAAACGAATAGCCTGAAGGCATTTCCTCACTGAAATAAAACAAAAGAAAAAGGACAGAAAAGGTGACAATGGAAAAACACAAGATGTGATTTTAAGAGATATGACAGCGGGAAATAAACATGGACATTTTACAAAAACGTTTTTCGTTTCTTTGCAATAAACAAGATAATTATGATAATAGCTCTTTTGTTAAGAGTGATATACTAAATTTGTATATTCTGTTCTTGCTGTTCTCGGGACAAATTCTGATCCTGCTTTAAGATGAACCATGTATGTGATATTAAAGTATTCATTACCGAGTGAAACTTTAAAGAATTCTTGGGGGCCCAGTCTAGTCCAGAGGTTAAAGAAACAAAAGAGGTTTGCTGGCTTGAATCTCTGGACCAACTGAGAAAACTCGGCTAATATAAATTCAAAAACCACAATTAATAATTTTTTATGATTTTTTAATTAATTATTATGTTATTTTTTTCTGATGATGCCATCCTGTTGACCTCTTCTCCTTAAAATCAGAAAACAAAAAAGGAAATTAAATAGGAACCACCACTACAACAGTAATTAGTGTTACTGTGTCTCCTAACAACTCTGACCAATAAGATTCCTAATCAACGTCACCAGGCAATCTTAATTGGACATCCAGAGTGGGAAAGGTCAGGGAAGAGGTGGATAAATGCCATTTCATTAGAGGGAGAAAGCCTCGTCTGTAGGATCGATTACTAACTAATGGGGGAGAAACGCATGGCAAAGACATAAAGCAAGAGACACACACACACACACACACACACAAAAGGCAGTGATGCAAAAAACAAAAGGTGAGTTTTACAGAAAGCTAGATGAGATTAAGAACCTTCAAGATACACAGGTAGACCTCTGCTTTAATTAGCTGGGAAATAAAATACATTGTCAGTGTAATGCATATTAATTATTCATTTAATACTCAGTCCTCAGCAAGCATTTACTAAAGAGACATAAAACCGGACTTTTGGCTAGTGTCTCCAGTCATTTACAAGAATTTCTGACTTGAACAATGCACAAGCAATTATCTGTTACACATCAAACATAATAAAAACTAAACTTTACAGAGCTGCAGTCTGAATTAAAAATGTTTGACAGGCAGATACATTCTCCAATAAGACTGCTAGTGTTTTACACAACTTGCAGAGGAAACATAATGTTAAAATAAAAGAAAGCAGTAATTAAACAATAATCCAACATGACATGGATAAATAAGAGAGATGTTTTATGTGTATTGATAACTACATTTCGTTTAGATTCTGTTTTGACAAGGAATCTATATTTTTATACTTTTTATCTTTGTCTACAGGTCAGTTGGAACAACTGAAGGGGGAAACAGACTTTAGTAAAGCCAACAATGCAGAAAAGTTGGAATGACGGCGACTTTACATTACGCATGAGTTACACTGACTCTGGTGTTTATTCAGATGGGAGGCGGCATCAACAATTTCCTCAGTAACAACAAACAGGCTGACTCACGTTTGTTTAAAAAAAAAAAAAAAAAAGAGTGTCACAGAAGCTCCCAAGCTCAAATTAATTAATTGATTTTTTGGGTTTTTTTAACTAAAAAATAGATTTTACTGGTCTGTAGAGGGAATCTAATGGCTTGGCAGAGAAAAGCAGGCCTTTCAAATTTTTGTGAAAACACTGAATTGATGTGGACTGACTTTAACATAAAGCTCATTAACCTCAACACAAATAATGACATTACCAAGTAACAGCAAACAGGTATCTTTTCGCTCTATTTTCAGACCTAGAAACGAGCATGTTACCTTACCAGTGTGTAAAGAGAAGGTGTGAATTTTATTGACCAGAGGAACAGACAGGTTGCAGTTCCCACACAACACATTTCCCATGTGAATGCATCTTTCACTTCATCCATGCACATAAGGCTTCCACTGTCATTCCTCTAGTAGTTATTAGTAGTTAATTATTTACATGTGCAAAAAGGTTAATTTTAATTCTCTATATGTGCAACACACTTCCAAAGGGAGATGATAAAGATCTGAGTTTAACTTTCTATATAGTCCAATTTTAACTAGCTTGTTTGCCACAGATAATCAAGAAGAAAAACAGATTAAAAGATTGACCTAAATAAGGCATGGAAACAAGAAAATATTCCTGTGGATCTGATTTTTCTTTCAGAGCTACATATGGACACTTCACTGATGTAGGAGCTTAATCATTATCAGTGTGTGTGTGTGTGT
>NW_023339751.1:17088982-17100660 GCF_004916995.1 Morone saxatilis | reverse complement strand
GTGTGTGTGTGTGTGTGTAGTCCAACTGAAAAAGTACACATTTCAACAACAGAAAGCAACAACAATAATAGCAGCAATAGCTATCCTATAGCTATAGTATACCAATTGTACAGTATTATACCAATTATATAACTATTGTATCTGTGCAAAGAGTTTGTTTGTTTCTTTGCAGTTGCTGTGTGTTTGTGTAAAAAATAACAGTAAAACAATCATAGAAAGAAAAAAGTGTGTTTTTGTTTTTGTTTTGTTTGTGTTTGTGTGTGGTGTGTGGTGTGTGGTGTGTGTGTCTCACCCAGCTCTGGAGTAGCAAATCTCTGGGATGGAGCATCCTCATTCATTGAGGGCCACTGCTTAGTCTTCCTAAAGAGAGATTGTTGCACAAATTCAAATTATACACTTTCAGTTTCAATTTCATATCAGTGCAATGTTACTAGCGTCAGCTCTGTTTGTTAGGACAATCCAGACGCTGAGGCTGAGACACATAACTATCACATATATATAATCTATTCCTACAAGCAGAAAGCAAAAATCTGAATACAGCAGACATTTGACTTGTAATACGAAGAAAAGGGACATGTGTTGACTAATAGCCCTGAACAGTGAGACAGCATGCACAATTACCGATGCATCCTGAAACTGAAATAGCTAAATGGAATTCAGCCATCTATTAAGTTCTTATTATTTACACCTTTCTACTTGTGACATGTCCAAATGGTCTTGTTGTGCAAAAAGACCCGTTGTCTATCACGTACGGCATTGAATTACCTTGACAAAGAAGCAGAACATCCAGCTTCAAGAAAAAAGAAATTGGGTGTGTGCAATGATCAGTTGTCTCCAATAGACAGGAACCAACACTGGCACTGAATTATCAAACTGCTGCTGCTCTATGTATCAGATTAAACGTTCAAGTCACAATCCAAATCAGTGATGTCTCAGGCAGGTGTTCCCTGAGTTGCGATCGTCGGCCGAAGACAAAAAGTTCGAACTTGTTTAGACACAACAGGCTGGTTCTATACTTAAAAGCAGGGCAACAATGACTTTTTTTTTTCTTTTTGGTTCTGGTAACTCCTGTGGAACTAAAGTAGTAATGCGTCATTCATTGACTTCAAAGGGATATCTGGACAAAATCCGACCCTGTGGCAGGCAGTTAAGAATAACTAGAAACTTAGAATCTCTCGCTGATAGTTTTGTGTGTTTATGTGGTTCACATAGAGGCATTAGTATTAACATTTTTCCACATCCAAAAAACCAGAATTATCCATCACAATTTACAAACCCATATCAGAAATACCCTAAATTATCTTTTTCATTTTTAGCAAACACTGATCAATATCTGTTTTTTTTCCCCCAAAAATAAAAAGGATATCAATAAAAGTAAAAATTTGTGTACCACTGTTTAATGTAAACATTGTGTAAAAAAAATCTGATTTTGTATTGTCTTAATTGTACTGAACACAAATTACACCTGTATGTGTTCCAAAAATGTCATAACCAAGTTACTTTTGGTGCACGTTTAAATAAATCACAACAATTGCAGAAAAATAACAGAAATCTAGTTTTTAGTTGTGAATGAAGACTTTTTTGGGAGGATCATAACTTGTATACATTATTACATTGGTTTAGCTCAATTATTTTGAATAGTTGTGGTTATAGGAGCAAAAAAAGGACCAACAACATCTTGTGCTTAAATGGTCACATTTTCTCCAGAAGGGGTTTAACGGCACTGCTGAACTGATGAGAAGGAACCTTGATAAGAAAATAAAAACCGTCGACCTGACAACTAAAAGAGAGCAGCTGGTGCTTTGAAAAAACTTCAGCGAGCTGCATTAGTAAACAATTAGTCTTCAGATTGAACATGAAAGGGCAAAAGGAAGAATCAATGAAGGGAATATGTCAAGAAAGCAGCAGCCTGCAGACACTGTTTTTCACTTCTACACTTGGTAGTTTCTTTTTAATGGTGTGTATTCTGTAGAGGCCCAGGGCTGAAGAGGACTGTCTGTTACCAAGTCTGACAGAAACTGACCCAGGAGGCAGGAAACACAAAACAAAACACTCACTGCTTATGGCTCCCATTCACAAAGATATTACTAGGCCTGAATCTCACACACACACGCACACACACACACACAAACACACAACAACACAACACACACAACAAACCAACATCACACACACCCAGACTGTTTCCGGTAGACTAAGAACACACACACACACACACACACACACACACACACACGAAACAACACCTTCAGGGAGACACACACAGCTGTGAAACCAAACGAGGTTGAAATATGAAAAATGTTTTATGACACAACAAGTTAGCATTCAGTCTAGTCCACCTCCAATATGATTTTTTGTTTAATTTCTGCAGTTTGTACCTAATGAATCCACTGAACCTCAGAAGATAAGTGTGTCAAACAGAAAACTATGAGTGCTGACTTCACAAATAGTGACTTAAATTGCTGCAGGTATAAAATTAAGCATGACTCTGGAACAGCAAACAAATCAATCTTATGAAACAACTAATGTCAGCCCAGCTAGGAGTCCATTCCTCTAGGTATATGTAATCTGGGGTAGGGTTCATGTTGACGATGTTCAAAATCCCCTTTTAGTCCGAGCTGGTGTAATTTAAACCATCAACAGATTAGACCACTCCTTGTAAACTCAATTGCAGGGGAAAAAATAATTTAAAAAGCCTCTCTAGTAAAAGTATTGGAGGTAGCAAAAAGTAATTTCTTTGCCCTTTTTAAAAACACACACACACACACACACACACCAACTTACCAGAGTGACCCGGTTGCAGACGGGGTCCCGCAAGGCATGGATGTAAGGCGTGGTTTGTTGGAAAGTGTAATCTTCCAAAAATGAAGCTTCGTGGTGTTTAATGTTTGGACCCCTCAGCTCTGACACTGGTGAGGGCATAGCGGCCTAGAGGAGAGGGGCAGAAATAAAGAGGTGAAGCAAAAGTAGGAAGAAAGGAGGAAAACAGAAGGAAATGAAATGAGCAGCCAAGATGAGGCGACAGAATGTACATTTTAAAATAGGTAGTAAATAAAAAGACATGGGGTGTAATGTTTTTGAGAAATTATTTCCTGATTATTTCAAGCAGCAAAATTGAATAATTATAAAAACAAGAAACCAAATTAAGCCATCATGTTTACTGTGATAGATTATCTTTCTGTGGAAATTGTTTCTCAGACAGTACAATATTGAATAGCAACAAGTAGATAAACTGATATCTGCAACTATACTAACTGTGTGCAGATGATATGAATGCACAGAAGTAAAGTAACACAGGCACAATTTTGTAAAAAAATAAATAAAAAAATGCATTACTAGAGAAAAATAAATTCAAGTCTTTAAAACTATCAGAGCATTGAGAAGAATATGTTTACAACACATGGAGGTACCTCGTCCAGTCTTTGGAGGTGCCTACTGCCAGCGTTAGCCGGCGTGCTAACATTGTCCAGCGGCGTGCTCAGGTGAGGGAGGTGGTTTGTGAGACTGAAAGGGGGCGACAGGAGGCCATGGACAAACACCTTACTGACCTTGAGGAACACCAAAAAAAGACAGCAGAAATGTTATAATTGTTATCTACAGAATGTAAAGACTGCTGTGTCTCAAACTGCTGTGATGGACTAATGTGACCCCGTCTTACCCTGGTGATTCCTGTGTAGAGAACCAGACTGCCACAGGCCTCCAGGACCAGCATGGCATCAATATTCTGTGGGCCAAAGTTTTATTGTCAGAGACATGTTAAGTCACTAGGGCGGCAGTTTTGATTGTTGTTTAGTCTGCTTATAATTTTCTCAATCGATTGTTCGTTCGGTCTAAAAAATCCTAACTTCCCAAAGCCAAAGTTGACGTATTTAAATTGCTGGTTTCTTCTGACCACCAGTCCAAAACCCAAAGATATTTAGGTTTGCTCTCTGACAGCTTTTAGTATTCATGCTTACAATTAATCAATTATCAAAACTGTGGCTAGATACCTTTCTATATCTACATGTTTACATATTCCAATAGTAAAAAAATGAAGCAGTTGTATATAGAAGAACAAAATTGAAACAAACTAGATTGTTCACATCAAAACTAAAAACAGCCAAAACTGCCTGTGCATCCCCATTGTCTAGAACATCACAGATGAGAACGATAAGTTGCTATTCTATTTTTTTTTTTCTTTTTATCTAATTTTAGGAAAGAAAACACCACCACAGTCCCTGTAGCACCCAACATCATAGCCCGCAGTTTACATTTACAACACTAGTATCTAGCGGTTGGGGGTTTAAACACAAAAATATATACAGCATTTTTGAGAATCGACAAAAATATAGCAATGCGATATTTTCTTAAACCCCTTAGAAATTATTCTAAAAATTCAAATAAAATGATAACTAAAAAATAAAACCTAATCTAATACACATCCTTTCCAGATCAGCTAAAACTGCAAAAGTAACTTAAAAACTATCTATAAGTAGGTAAGCTGGAATTGAATTAAAAACAATAAAAACATTACAAACATTTCAAAATATAATTACTCTGTTGTACAGTATAACTCATCAATAAAGTGCCGTCATTAAGACTGGTTGTATAAATTTCTGGTCTGATGATGATATTCAATGAAGTCCTCTGAGGCAGAGATTTAGCTCAACTACATACACACACATAGGTTTCCGATATGTAATGGGAGTAAAAGGCCTAATTATATCAGATGGAACTCAAACATCTGGTTGCATTAAACAGGATACAGTAACGCCTCCTACGCAGTATTCACAACTTCACACTTCCCACACAAGAATTTGATGTTAAACAAATACGTGGATGCTAGACCAGTGATGAAATCCATACAGATATCACAAAAACAGAGACAGTGAAAGCAGAGGAGTCTGAAAATGTTCATAGCTGCAAACTGCATTGTTTTCAGAAACATACTGAATATTTCTGTCTGTCAGTTTTCAGTGGTGGCAGTGTCAAACCCAAAAATACCAGACTGCGCTTGTTTGCAGATATCTGAGTCTAACTAACGCACACAAATGCATAACTCACTTTATTTTATTAAACTTTTTGGTTCAGTACCAACTTTTGCCAAATATATCTAACTGAACATGACTGTCTATTATTCATCACAAATATGCTGACAAAAGACATAAAATGATGTGTTTTTCCTGATCCGGAAATCAGTATTGATTAGGAAACGTATCATCACGGCCCTCTCAAACTCTCTGTAAATCTTATAATTATATTATTTTATATTTATTTTATTTATTTTGTAACATACCTGCAGTGGCTCTGCATCTTTGGCAGGGATGGTTGTGACGGAGGTGAAGATGAGTTGAGACGTATCGTTGCTCTCAATAAACTTCACACATCTGTGGAAACAATGAAAAAGTTTTGAACAGAAAAGTTTGTCTGATGGTCTATGCATCTTGCACTTGAGTGATCAATGTTTCTGTAAGAACCATTAAGTAACTGTCATACTGCTCTGTAGGACCTTAAATTTAGATCATCTGAGACTTTCCCAGACTCTTTATGGGCCCTGATGTTCCATAATATAAAGTATGTGCATGCTAGTGGAGTCTGTATCAAATGCATTGTGTTTGTTTGTTGACCTGAGCTGTTGGTGAGACTCCACCAGGAAACAGAGGTAGCGGTTCTCACAGAGGTCAGAGGTCAGGAATACTTTAGACGCCTGGCTGCTCATCTCCCTGAAAAAAAGTTGAAGATTCATGTGAAATAACGGCAGTTACTGAACAAGAAGAAAAGCAACAAAACACAACAACACAAAAAAGGGGATCATTTTCACAAACATTTTAACAATAATCTACTAACAATTACCATCGCTGCCAGGAGCAAGCTTACAGTTCATTTAGAAATTATCTTCATTTCATTTTTGAGCTAGAAGTGGTCAGGACCTTTTAAGTCACTGAGAATGGTTCTAGGTATGAAGCTCTCTTTTGATGCTGTCATTGATTGGTCAACATAAAGCTTTCAGTAGTTCAATAATTCTAAATAAAGGAGCTGGCCAGTCATGGTGAACTGCTTCACTTTAAGTATTTCAGGAGTTTGTGATTAAAGAATAAAATAAAATTACATTCTAAATAAATATTTATATTGATGTTCTGTTGTTCAAAGAGAATTATTTGACAACACATTTCTGGGTTTCTGTTGAGGATGCAGGTAATGACAGACGGTGACACACACTTTATGAGAATAAGCTAATACATTTTCTGTAGATCGTAAAAAGCTATGTGTCCTGAAGTCCAGGTGTTATAATTAAGTCAAAGTCTACGTAGTCTTACATTACTGGACTTGCCGGAACAAAGGCCATCAATCACAAGACCAAGTTGAAAACATATTAAAATCAACTCTCAATGCTCGCAATCATTTTCAGTCACTGATGTAAGTGAATCAAGTGCCTGCACAGACTGCATCTGTTTTCAGTAGGCTTCAGTCCTGGTAATTACCTGTGACAGCCAGCTGTGACCGTCTCACTCCACAGCTGCTCCATGCAGAGGTCGGGTACGATGGGCTCCATCTCGGGCACCAGCATCGTCTCATTGACCGTGCTGTTGGGAGAGGATAACAAGCCATGGTGCCCCCTGGGGGACGGGCTGTGGAAAGATGTGTTAAAACGCGACGCACCCGAAAAGGACGGAGCCGCCATTCCTGGAGAGTGGGCACGGCTGGAAAGGTAGAGAATACAAAAAGAAGAAAGGGGTGAGTTTTTGACCACTAGTAACACTGTGGAGAAGCGTTTTGATGAATGGGTCTTTTCAGATGTCATTTGGGTTCACACTCAATAATATATTTACAAAATTATTGGAAATGAATCATTTGAAATGTTATGTTTTCAGGACATCTTTAAATCCCCTCGTACCTGTCCTGTCATCTATGTCACAGATGTGTTTTCTAGATTGCTTCTTTTAAAATAAAAAAAACACAAAGTGCCTCTACTCACCTGAGGGCGGCCATGTTGGATATACTCGGGGAATGAACACGGGAGTGTAATCCTGGTGAAGACGTTATGACCCTGCTCTGGTGGCTGTGCAGAGCGCTGTAGTGGAGAGGAGAGCTGGTACCAACAGCACAACTAGGAGCAAAAAAACAAGGTCAGACAATAGCAAGGGACCAGAGATGCTTTCAAGCGGACAAATCTGTTTATTCTTCTTTTCTGTACTTGATTTTGTTTTTGTCAATCTCAAGTTGTCTTCATCATTCATTCATATAAATGTCGGTCCTAAGATAGATCTGTGACAGGTTTGACTGTCTCATCTTTAATTGTGTCTTTTTACTCTCGATGCATAGATTTAACTGAACTGCTATTGATGTTGTCTTGGACAGGTTTTGCTTTTGATTTAGTTTAGAATTAATTTTTTTTAATAGTTGCACACATGATTAAGGATCTTCCATATGAAAGCCAAATGCGAAATTGCAGGGCTGTAACTAAGACCCAAGGGGATGTCATTAAATTGATTATGTCATTAAATTGATTATTAAAATGATTAATCAATTATCAAAATAATTGCTGACTAATCTTCTAATTGTCTACTGACTAATTGATTAATCAACTAGTTCCACTTCCACTACCTTGTTCCAGTACTGGGACCGAGCCCGGTTGCCCCACTGCCACCGGGGGAATCCAGGCGGGAGATATTACGGAGGTGAGAGGTCAGGAAGCCCGACGCCATCAGACCCAACGGCGTGCCAACTGGATCCGCTGTACACCGCAGGACAGTAGAACGTTCCTGGTGGTGGTTAACAGCTGGAGGTTAGGTACAGGTAGAGTTTCTGTTTTTGTTTGTGTGTGTGTCTGAGTGATCACTCACATCAGGCGTGACCTTGCGCAGGGCCCAGACGGAGTGTATTCCCTGTACAGTGTCATAGGAGACAACGACAGAGGGCTGACAGCAGCTGAACACTATCTTCATGGTGGCGTCAGATGCATACTGCACACGGGAGCCTTCAAACAGACCTGGAAAGAATGCACACATACACAGAATCAGGTCAGAAGAGAGGGACGAAAGAGACAGAGTGTGGGAAAGTATGTGTGACTGTGTGTGTCGTACCTGTAGGTTTACACACTACTGGTGCAATCTCGTCTACAGGGTGCAGCATGCTGAACACTGTGGGCAGAGGTTCCCTATAGAGAAAAAGAGCTCAGTGACTCAGTTACCTTTCAAATTGTGTGTGTGTGTGTGTGTGTACATAAGTGTTACTAGGAGGTGTTTAATGTACACGTGTTTTCAGGTTTTTGCTCTTTGATGTGTGTGACTGCCTCACTTCACATGGGTGTTTGGATTCGTTTTCCATACTGTTGCTCTTTGCTGTGATCTTGTGTATGCTTATGTGTGAGTGTGCAGTGCTATTGTGTACCCGGGGGTGCTGAGTTGTGCGTCAGTCACTGCGTTTTTTCTTTCCAACAAAAGTCCAAATTTGGTTGCCCAGACATTTGAGACCTGGAGGAGACAAGAGGGGAAAGACACATTTCACATATTGTAATGTTGTGGTGTATTAATGATAATAAAAATGTTCACCTTTATTGTTTACGTTTTACTTGATTAAGCACAGACACAAATGCCATTTCTACATCTTGACAAGCAGACATAAAGGCAACTCTTTAAACCTGCATTAATTGATTTTTCCAGTCACTTTAAACAAGTTGCGAGCACAACATATAATTACGTTTTAGTTAGCAAACAGTTCCATATTAAATTATTTAAACAGCCTCTGCATGCAGATTCAGACAATATCGGGGGGGGGGGTTTACAGCTAAAGATATGCAGCCATATGCAGTCATGGAGGATGCAGGATTTTAGTATATCATTAATGCAGCCATTTTGTGCTTTTCTTTGCCACTTCCTCAGATAGCTGAAGAGTCAACTAGAGAGGGTTTTAGTGTCAAGGACACCCCATTCAGGGGATGCTTCCTCCTGTTGCAAAGGCTCTCACAAGGATTTTCTTACTCTGTTCAAAACACCAAGCTGTTGTCTGCTTGCCTCTTTAATCACTTTAATCACTTTATGAGAGTGGGTGTCATTTCCGCTACTAAATATCCAACAGTTCATCACCACCTCCATAGGCCTCAAGCAAGAGAAGCAAAAGAAAACACGATTTCCTCTGAGCAGCCCACAAACACCGTTTCTACAACTTACTGGTAAAAACACACCCCTGAATCAAATTACACCTTGTTGTTGTGCGGCAGACTAATGAGACCAGTACACACACACAAAAACAAACACACACACGACCCTCAAATGGTCACAAATACACAAACACACAGGTATCTGATATTGATGGGGTTCATTCGCATTGTCAGCGATGCAAAATTTTCATTATTATCAGTTAGCCACACAATGGTTCAGCCCTGGGGAATATCACTAATCTGACTAACCCTCACTTGCACGTGCACGCACACACACACACACAAACTAAAAAAAAAAAAGAAGCATCCGGCATCTATATAGAAAAGAAACAGCTAGGGACTTTTTACTCAGTGGAATATAAGAGTCAGAGAGCATGACCGTTTGAACACTGCCACTGATGTTACACCTACAAAATTAGAAAGTCGTACAATACGACTGGGCTGTCTGTGGAAAGTTAGACCAAAGGAAACCAAAGTGACGAGAGAGGAAAAAGATCAAAGGTTGATTAAAATTGAAATTTAGCTGATGCTTTAGAAACTCTGCAAGTCTTGACTTTTCTCTTGCTGTGGTATGAAAAATTCCCCACTAGTGCTCTCTCACCTGGAAGGGTAGCGGTGATATGAAATCCTTCCCGGTCACTGTGTGAACATTGACACAGCTACTCTGGACGATACACACAGTCTGCTCCACTTCCTCCTCTGCAAAACAACATTAAAGATATATTCTTTATTAACTTTACTTTGAACTGCAATGTAAATTAATTGAAATTGACCTGAAACAAGACTTGCTTCTCAATAAAAAAAAAGAAGCTTTTTAATGATACAGTACCGTCTTTCTTGTTCGTAGGAACAGCAAAGTTACACCATAAGGCCTGCAGACAAAATAAAAAGAGAGTCAAATCCCAGAAATGTTTGTTTGAGATGTAATTGACAACTTTATTACATCTACATTTTCCACTGAGTCTCAAAAAATACTGATCAACACCCTTTCTCAGACAGCAGAATGGCATTACGATGGTTTAGACAGCATTCAGTAACCGACCTGCTGCACTGGGCTGTCGACGGTGAAGGCCTTGTACACGTTAGAGGCTTGGGTCCGGCTGCCCTGGCTCCAGACGACCACGGTTCCTGCTGTGTAGAGCTCCTCTTCAAACTCCACATCTTCCTCCCTGACTCTCATGCACCCTTTTCTAAGCTGCCAGCATTCCTGCCAATCAAAATACATCCATTACACACAAGGACAGAATCAGAAATACAAACTGTATAGACTTAAACTTGGTAGTATTATCTATTGCAGTTATTATATCAATTACAACGTTACTTTTACACTCAAAAACAAAGATTTTCAGTTCCATGCATGAACGTATTATATTTCCTTACTTTCTTTTGTTGGACTCTGTTTTTATCCTTGTACGCTACTTTTTCTAGTTGTTTCTTTAATGTTTCACAAACAGAAGTGCTTGTAAAGGTGGAATATTGGTACCATTATGTAAAATGTAATGCCATCCAGTCTCACCCTCTCTCTCTCCTGCAGACTAACTTCCTGCAGGGACCCCACCAGGCCGGCGGCACCGTCTGACGACCAGAGCTCGGAGGCGGGCTGGAGCTCTCTGAGCTGCAGGTTGAAGGCATTTGGATGGTTCCTGCAGTGCTCGCGGCCAAATGGGACAAACGACTGCAATTCCCCTGCGGCGATCATCGTGGCTGTCTCTTCATACACGACTTCCGACATGAGTTCCAGATATCAGCATTATTTCTGGGAAGAATGGGGGATGAGGAAGGCAGAAAGCTGTTTACAAATAAGCAAGAAACCTTTTTTTGAAATTTAGTGGCCACATATTCTACCAGAAAGTACTGTTGTAGCATGTAGAGAAGATCATTTAAAATGCATGAGTTTCTGTGCCATGAAAGAAATCTAGAGCCATACCTCTACCAAGTGTCGTAAAAACATCCAAATCCTTAATATGAAACACCTTGTACAAACACATAAAAAAGGTTTTTAACCAAAATAGTAGCTAAATTAAATATTAAATTAACATTGTTACAGATTTGGCAATACTGTACTAACTTAATGTCATGCCAGTGATGCACAATTTTATTTTGAAATGGGGAAATCCTAGCACCCAGTCAAAAACATGACAGCAGTGTTTACACTGGAGTTAGCAGGTCAACACAAAGACACACAAGAGCCCAGCTTAAAGAGCAGAATAACAAAAACAGTAACGAATTCAGAAAACAAGAAGGCAGAATCTTTATAACTAAACCAAGCAGAATATAACGAGCAGATTCACGTGTAACACAAGATTAGCTGTAAGTGCTGTGTGAATAACTTTGACTTATTTTCTGGTTTCATTTCCATATCACTAAGTTGAGCTGTCCAGGACGAAGACCCAAAGCAGGCTTTATGTTAGTTTTCCCTCGCAACTTGTCACGATATTGTTGTGATCCACAGTGTATCACTAACAGTGTAACAATAAGTGTATCACTAACAGTGTATCACTAACAGTGTATCACTAACAGTGTAACAATAAGTGTAACA
>NW_023339751.1:17084831-17088957 GCF_004916995.1 Morone saxatilis | reverse complement strand
TTTATTTATAAAGCAGCTATTTAAACAGCCAGGCTATCAAGCTGACAATAGTGATGTACAGAAATAATAAAATAATAAAAAGTCAAGCATTCAATAAAATAAAACAAATTTGGAAAATAAACAAATGTGAAAAAAAATAATAATAAATAATAAATAATAAATAAATAATAAATAATAAATAAATAAATGAATGTTAAAACCAAAACAGGACAGGAAACCTACAACACAGACACACAAGACACAAGAAATAAAAGGGATTAGGGGAACTAGGAAACTAGGATAGAGGTGAGTTTTTAATCTAGATTTAAAGGTGAGAAAATGAGGGACGTGTCTAATATCTGAAGGGTAATGGTCCACAGTCCCGGGGAGCCAGCCACACAAAAGGCCCTATCACCTTTTTGTTGGATTTATAACTATGTGACTGCCATGAGCTGTCCATGCAACATGGGCAGGCAGATGAATTAATTATTAAGTGTCCCAAAAGGTCACAGTCTTCCCCTGATCTATGCTCCAAATAGACATATATATATATATGTTCGTTAATTAAATATTAGACATATATTATATACTATAGTATATTATTATATGATCTCGGCTCTACTGGCGCAGCGGGAGGATGATGGGTAACATGTTGGACCTTCTGGATGAAGCTTCCTGTGGAGGCAGCAATCAGCGCTGTCCTCCCGTCCTCCTCGCTGCTTGATTGGCTGCCTCGGGGAGGAAGAGGGTGTCGGGACAGCAAAGATGTCCGCGCTCCCGTTTGTTACTTACTTACTTACTTACATCCATAATGTCGCTGCAGTGGCTCAACAGTAGTAGTAGTGGCTCATTCTTATCATGAATTTAAGATAAACCTTCTGCCACCTACCTTATTTGTTGAATAAATTGATATATTTCTTGGTCAATCAAATGATAATAAAAAAAATTAATTAGCTTTCTTTCTCTCTTTTCTTATTTTTCTTTTCTATTATTTTTTGTCAAATTAAAACAGGTGCATTCCTTATTGGGCCACTGTACATAATATATATAGTAAATTGGTGACATATTCATATTGACATAGAAGATATACAAGATAGACTTAACGGGTAGACAAGAATAATATTATATTACAATAATACAAACATACAATAAGACAAAAACAATGATTACAATTATGTATGTAATGATGAGGAAGTAGAAATTAGTAGGATAGGTGTGGGTAATGTGAGCGTGTATTTGAAAGTTGGGATGGGGGTAAGGGGGACTACGTGTGTGGCAGAGAGGAAGAAAGAAGCAAAATATGTAATAAAAAAATATGTAATATATACATAGTATATATATATATATATATATATACATATGTAAATAAACATTACAAAAACTCGACAGGTATTATAACTTAAATATAAATTTCTGCTTTCTATCCATGTTACGATTCCTGTTGTGTTGTTTATGTTGTTTATTTACGAGCTGAAAAGACTTCCTAGAAAGATTTCACTTTTGCAGTCCACCACTGAGAGCAGGTTAACAACCTGGTTGGATACATTTTTCCAGTCACTGGATTTTGTGTGAACTAATTTTTTTCTCACTAACATAAGTAACAGCTTGTAAAACAGTATGCAAAATGTAATTACATGAAGTTTAATTGTGATGAACTATATTTATGAAATGAACCTGATTTGAAGAGGTCTAAATACGAAGACAATACACATTTCAAACAGTGAAGTTTACTTGACTTTCAGACTTGATAACATGGTTAAATGTGGAGGATATTAATAAATGTTGCAGAGAGGATCACTGTCACCCCAATTAAGAATAAATAAGTTGATATTTATACGGGGAAGTGGTGAGTAATTGCCAGCGTTGGTTTAAAGTCACACTAAGATTCAGACTCAGACAACAATTATATATTATATTTTTATGTTAGATTATGTTATGTTACTTTTACTGTAGTTATGAGGTCATTACTGCAATTATTAAGTACAATAATGAATTAGAAATTTTACATTAACATTCTCTAATTACTTAATTTATCCCATGCAACAAGGTTAATCTCCATTACAGTCTACAATAAAGTTGTTGACCAAACAGACAAACAGACAGACTGCATACTGTACTGTATCATGTCACTCCTTCTGCATTTAAGAAATCAAATTCAGCAAAAGGTGGTCATGAAAAATTATACCTGAGTGGAAAATGAGGAGTCTGGGCGGTACGGGTGCTGATGGATGTGATGGATGTCGCACAACAACACGGTCTGGTCTGACTGAGTTAACTCTCCCAGACAATATCAGTGGAGCTCCCAGGGTGGTGTGTGAGTCAGAGAGAGAAAGAGAGAGAAATAAAGAGAGAGAGCGAGAACGTTTTCTCTATTAAATCTAAAATGAAAATTTTAAAGAGAAAAGTTAAAAAAAAAAACAAGCCTGTCTTTACAGGTCTGACTCAGATTGATAAAACAAAACATTATTTTTGCCCTAATACTGCATTCATTATTCCCTCTCTGAATCACAGGCATTCCCTTTTTTCTATACACACTATTTTTGCATTTTTGTATTTCCTAATGAATTTGGAGACTAAAGCCTCTCTCCTTGAAGAGCAGCACAACATTTTTATATTTTATATTTACAGACAAAAGCATAATTTTAACTTGGACATGTTTAAGCCCAGGCAGAATTGTAATTATGTTTTTTGTGCTCTCGATATATAGTGAAAAGCATTGTTTTCCTATGTTTCGATCCCTTGCTATGTTCAGATCACTGAGTAATTATTTGGTGTGTGGAGACAAAAAATTGCTTTTTCATGGACTTTCTTTTATCTGTCATATTACATTTCTTGGGATTACAAGAAAACTGAATAATCTTCCCTAATATATTTACTGTATTTACCACACAGAGGATTTCTGTGAATTGTAATAGGAGTTCAATCTTGTGCTTGACCCAGTGGCCTAATGGATAAGGCATCAGCCTCCGGAGCTGGGGATTGTGGGTTCAAGTCCCACCTGGGTTGTTTCCTCCTGAGGTGTCTTTACCCTGGGGAAACCTAACGAAAACAGCAGTCAGTTTGATAAATTGTGCTTAAATGTTGCATGGTATAAAATGTAATCTGCAGATAATGTATTTGTACTGATACTATCAGAAAACAGAAAATCAATGAGAAAAATATAATAGCTTTTCCAATAATTATTTATCAAGTTGTTATTGTGTCAGATAAAATTGGCTTTTTTCATGCTGCCTTTCCAAGAACTCTTAACTCTAACTCAACAACTTACGTCCATACAACCATGACAGACACCTCATTATACTCATTTGGCTGCAGCAGGTTGGCTGTTCAAGGTGAGGTCATCCTGCCACAACAGGCAGGCACTCAGATTTCATTACTGCAGGGCTGTTAAAGCATCCATGAGCAACAACTGTCTGTGGTGACGCACTGCAGCCAACTGGGGAGGGAAGGTGATGGAGTCGCACTCTGGTGGTAGACTTCATACTTAGACAGAAATGGCTTAAATTCCCCAAGTGAACAGCGAAAGAAGAATCTGTACAGAGATAACGCTCCCATGGTGACTTTATTTGTTTGCAATGTTTTGGTCCATTACAGATTTTGCTCAGACACTAAGTGAAAAATGCAGTGTTGTACTGCTACTGTACTAATGCAATTCAACTCTTAAGCCCTTCAACACATCCTATTGTTGGTTAAAATCTAGGGTAATTTTTAAGCCTGTAATTAGTGATTATGTTATATTGGAGTGCATTGTATTGAAAGCTGCTCCCCCCGAGAGATCAATAAAGTTTTTTTCTTAATCTATAATATTGCAGCATAATCAATTTGTTGTTTATTTTTTGTATTTTTAATGTGAATCTGCAAAGTCATTGAATAAAAAGTACAATATTTCCCTCTGAATTGTAGTGGAATGCAAGTATAAAGCTGCAGATAATTGTACTTAAATACAGTACCTGAGTACATGTACTTAGTTACTTTCAACCACTGGATTACAATGGGAAAATATCTCTTCAGGACATTCTGACATGTCAAAGCAGAAAGGCACAGCTCCAGCTAATGACATGAATGGCAACTCTGTCACATTCAGGTGTGCTGGTGACCCAGCATGCACAATAGCAGGGCACCACCTAAATGGAATGCAGCCATTATT